>NC_081414.1:415838914-416175164 GCF_030272615.1 Cryptomeria japonica
GTCGACCACCTAAAAGATAATACAATAAATTCATAACATAAACCTGCAATCCAATGATCAACCAAGTTATCCTAAGACCGAAGCAACATAATCCAAACAATGGATCCAATTGGTAACACATCAGGATCATCCACCAACACTTTACATAAACCGATCCATAACCTAGAAGAATAAGATAGCATTAGATCCAGACCCAAATACAACACCACTGATCAACAAGAACATGAACATGATAACCATCAACATCCCGAAAGCCATCTAGAAGTCGCACCGACACCACTTATCGCGTGCATCAAAAGATCTTCAATAAAGCTCTGCCCATAAAACCCTTACAGGTGACCAAAAGGCTTACTAGAACAAATGATATCTCCTGAGTCATCAAATCCCCAACCAACTGATCATGATACACATCAAAATAACATGAATGACAGATCTAAACCAATTCTACAAACCAAAGCATACTAGAGCATACTGGATCAATATCATAATCCGACCGCTCTACCATAACCTATTGAAAACTGATAAACAACCAAAATAGTCGGTGTTGCCATCAATGACAAAACATTAATGCAACACATAATCAATTCCTCCAATTTGCCAACAATCTCCCCCTTTGGCATTGATGGCAACACTAGATGTGAAAAACATCCAAGTGCCAATAAATGCCAAACAAGTCTCCCACAAAGGAAGATAGCCAACAATCTCCCATAAGATAATATTACAATGAAGTTAACAAACTCCCCCCATGAATGATATCCCTCTTAAGATCTGATCTCACTTGACTGATATTTTGTTAAGCTCTATTTTTCACATATATCTCTCCCCCTTTGACATCAATGCCAAAAATATGACATAAACATCAAAGAAAAATAATAAATCCACTGAACTACACAACTGACTACTCCCCCTAAGTAGTAGCACCAACACATCAATCCAAAATGAATAGTAGCTTTGTAAATGCATACCAGATTGATGCCAATCAGCATCACTTGGGTCTCTACCGGAGGGGCAAAAACCCCCAATCTGTCTCTGAAGTACTCAAATGATTCCTTAGGCAAATGTTTAGTGAAGACATCTGCAATATACTCTTTAGTGTTCACATAAATCGATCTGACTTCATTTGCTTCCACCTTCTCCTTCAAAATGTTATACTTGATAGATATGTTCTTTGTTTTAAAATGAAATACCAGATTCTTTGATATGTCAATACCAACAGAGTTATCACAGTGAATAACTACTGGTTCATTACAGTCCACCCTTATATCCTTCAAAATTTGCTTCATCCATAGAACTTGTGTACAGTTAGTGGCAACAACAACATACTTAGCTTCAACAATAGATAAAGAGGTACATGACTACTTCTTGCTTATCCATGAAACAAGTTTCTTTCCAAGAAAGAAATCTCCACCGGATGTTCTCTTCTGGTCATCAACATCTCCAACCCAATCTTCATTTGTATATGCACATAGTGTAAAATCATCATTTTTAGGATACCACAAACCATATTTAGTTGTTCCTTGCAAATACTTGAAAATCCTTTTCACCACACTCTCATGATTCTCTCTAGGATCACTCTGATATCTTTATACAATACAAACTGCATTCATTATATCCAGTATAGTTTGAGTTAGATATAACAAACTTCTAATCATAGACTTGTACCTTGTAGGATTTACCAGTGCTGATGCATCTATCTTAGTCAATTTATCACTTGTAACCATAGGAGCACCAACTGGTTTAGAATTTTCCATACCAAATTTCTTCAACAACTCCCTAGCATACTTAGTTTGATAGATGAGAATACCTTTATCAATCTGAGTAATCTACAAACCTAAGAAAAATTTCATCTCCCCAATCATAGACATCTCAAATTCATTCTTCATATTATCAAAGAATTCCATACATAACTTATCCTCACCTCCAAAAATAATATCATCAACAAAGACTTCAACAATCAATATGTCATCATGAGTGATCTTATAATATAAATTACTATTAGCATTACCTTTAGTGAAACCAAGCTTCATGAGATATTTATCCAATCTTGCATACCAAGCTCTAGGGGCTTGTTTGAATTCATATAAAGATTTCCTTAACTTGCAAACCATGTTTTTGTTCTTGTTCAAGATCTCCATTAAAAAATGCACACTTAACATCCATCTGATAAACCTTGTAGTTCTTATGGGAAGCATAAGCAAGAAATAATCTCACAACTTCAATCCTATCTACCAAAGCAAAAGTCTCATCATAATCAATTCCTTCCTTCTGAGAATATCCTTTACAAACCAATCTATCCTTATTCCTCACAACTTGTCCATCTTCATTCATAAAAACCCATTTAGTCCAAATAAAATTCTTATTTTTAGGTCGGGGAACTAAATTTTATGTATTATTCTTTTCTATCTGATCTAATTCCTCTTCCATATCTTTTATCCAACATTCATCTTTACATGCTTCAATTACTAATGCTAGTTCAATTTGAGAAAGTAAACATACCTCATTAGTTGCCAACCTTCTTCTTGTCATCACTCCTTTATTCTTGTCTCCAATGATCTGATCTTCTGAATGATTTAACCTAACATACTTAGGAGTTTTCTGATTTTATGTTCCTCTGCTCTGATCTTCAGTTATTGTTGAATTTTTTGATACAACCGGAGTAACTGGTTCACTATTCAGTTTCAGTGTAGGTACTACCAGTTCAGTTATGATCATTTTCACTGTCGGTTCTCTCTCATAAGTTTTGATTTGACTTCTGTTCAGCTCATCCACCTTGACATTTGTGCTCTCCACAATTCTCTACAATCTTTTGTTATAACATCTATATTCTTTTCTTTCATTAGAATAACCAAGAAATATCCCTTCATCACATCTAGGATCAAACTTTCCAATGGAATCATCTCTTTTGATATAGCATTTTCTACCAAAGATTTTGAAATACTTAACTGTAGGTGTATGACCAAACCATAACTCATAAGGTGTCTTACCGGTGTCTCGTTTGATATGAACTCTGTTGAATGTGTATACCATCATTCTCACATATTCTCTCTAGTAGATATGAGGCAGATTAGCTTCCATCATCATAGTTCTAGCCGCATCCAAGATAGTTATGTTCTTCCTTTCCACAAAACCATTTTGTTGAGGTGTCCGAGGTGCAGATAACTGTCTCCTTATCCCATTCTTTTCACAATAACCATTAAATTCACTAGATGTGACTTCTCCACCCTGATCAGACCTTCAACATTTAATCTTCAATCCTGTCTCTGTCTCAACTTTAGCTTTAAATATTTTAAACTTTTTGAATGCTTCGGATTTCTCCTTGAGATAAGTAACCCACATCATTCTAGAATAGTCATCAATGATGAGCATAAAATATCTATCACCCTAAAATTTTTTGAATCTAGTAGGACCAAACAAATCAATATGAATAAGATCAAGAACATCATTATATTTGTCGTGTATACTCTTAAAATAAGTTCTGACTTGCTTTCCCATTTGAAATTCCTTACATACTGGATTATAGGGCTTCACAATATTAGGTATATCTCTAATTGCCTTAGTAGAACTAACCTTTACAATGCAATCAAAATTCACATGACACAACCTCTTATGCCATAGCCATCTCTCATCAATTTATGCAATTAAAAATGTCTTCTCACCGGAGTTCAAATGAAAGATGTTACCTTTAGTCTGAGTACCAGTAGCAATCTCCAATCTAGATCTATTGCTAATCATGCATTTTCCATCCTTGAACTATAAATGAAATCCCTTATCCACCATCTGTCCTACACTCAAAAGATTATGCCTTAAATCTTCAACATAATAAACATTATTAGTATAATGCTTACCATATAATGATATAGTTCCTCTTCCCTTGATCATGCATGCTTTGTCATCTCCAAATCTAACCAGACCGCCATCAGATTCAGGTAAAGAAAGAAACTTCCTTTTATCTCCAGTCATATGATGTGAACATCCACTATCTATCACCCATTCATCCTTGTCTTTAACTTTAGCAGCAAGGGCCTTTTCTTCAGGTACCAGATCAGCTTCCTTGATAGCCAAGAATACCCATTCCTTTCCAGTTTTGGATCCACTAGCTAGGTTCATCATCAAAATCAGTGACACTGTTGAGCACCAAATCTAAATTAAATAAAATTTATTGATTTGTGAAATTATATCATAAAATCCCCCATTTCTTGAAGAAAAATCATCATTTTCCTACCAAATTAAAGTATCCTATAAGTTGTCGAACAAGTGTGATGGCATCCTATCGAAAGATCCAAATTCAATTGGTATCGATGAGACCCAATGATGTCTCATCAATATAAAAGGGCTGCCAAAGAAAAAGGAATACCGATGAACTTAGAAGGGGACTCACCAAAAGCAATAATTCCATCGACAAAAGAATATCGAAGAAAGTGGAAATGGTCTCATTGACGGGAAAAGGATTTCGAGGAAATAATGCTATCGGCTTAACACATAGAAGACTCACCAATAACAACAGTCTTATCGAAAGACTAATGTCAATCAAACGGAAGGAAGTCACATCGATAAAGGATATCGATAGGATATGAGTTTCAAGGAGACTAAAAGACAAGTCATCGATACATATTGTTTCACCGATGGGAATCTTATCAAAGAAATTATTAATGAGTTCATCGATGAGAGATGTTAATGAAAGAATGTCATCGAAGAAAGAAGGGCTTCGATGAAATGATATACTCTTTCAACGATAGGGTATAATGGTATCGATAAAAAATGTGTTTCGATGAAAAGATAAAGGGAGTTATCGAATCCTGAAGTTTATTCGATAGGGAAGCCAATTAATATAGGATGTGTATCGGTGAAAAGATGGATTCTCTCATTGAATACAATGTTTCGATAGGAAGAGGAAATACCTCATCGACATAATATTTGAAGAAAAAACGTTTTCGATGGAAATAAAGGGATCGATGGACCGAAAAATTGGTGACCGAAAGACATGTTTTCATCGAAGTGATTATTGATTGCCGCGAAGATCAGAATCAAATCTCGGCTAGGTCACATCACCATTTAATTCAAACGTGTATCTAAGTGACCATTGTTGAACTGCCATTACTAACTGCTCAATTTGTCATGGGTGATAAATTGATAACTAAGGACACAATATTGAGGAATCCACAGGCGATGAACTAGAAGTAGAAATCAGACGAGTTCGCAGAGAAGGCCCACAGATTTCAAGTAAGTTATCCATATACAGAGCCCCTTTTTAAATTCAAATGGAGTCATCATCTAAAGCTAGTAAAACTAGAAAGGGAAAGGAACCTCTTGGCACAGAGGACAAACCCAAGAGACAGAAGAAGGAGGGGTGTTCCTTGGCCCAATATTTGATTGATTAGTGGCCATCATCCAGTTTAAGGTCTAAAAAGATTAAGGCAGATGAGGAAGGTCTGGAGGATTGATTTGAGGATCTTGGAGACACATGGAATGAATTAAGGGGATATGAGTTGTTTGTGTATGGATACAATAGAAGAGTTGCCCCTCAGCCTATAAATAATTTATGGTGGTTAAACTTAGGCAAACTGGCTGTGGCTAATGTCTTTGTAAATGTAGAACTCATGAAAGCCTTAGCAAGAAACTATGACCCTAAAACTAGAACCATATATAACTATATGGGTAAGCCGATTGTTTCAATTTCAAGGGAGGTTATCAACACCATGTTTGAGTTAAATTGGGGGTTTGAGGAACCAATTGACCTCAAGAAATTGACAAAAGAATACTTTAACCTAGAACACATTTACAAAACATGGAGGCTCCCTAATACACAGGCCTAGAAATGTAGGGTCTTTAGTGCCATCAGACTAGGATGACAAAGCCCCTTATGACGTCAACTCCTTCCACCCTTACTTCAAATACACCTATTACTGTGTTGCTCGGGTTCTAGGGATAAAATCCCATCCTTTAATGGATATTGCAGCCATGGTTATTTGTGCTGATTTGCAGTCTAGAGACCCCCGGTTCTTTGATTTTACAGCTTACCTAGTTGAAGCCCTGAATCATGAGTTGGAGAAGTTGAAAGGGGATGTGATCAATGTGCACTTTAAGCATTATTCCATTCTTATGCATATGCTGCTATATGTTGGCCAAGATGAAGAATTATGGCCAGAATAATTATGTGTCAGAGCTTATGACAAAGTTGGAGTGAGAAAACCGGTTCAATTATGGGTTTCCTCATGGGACCAGAGATATGCATATAATTAGTATTGGCACTTTGAGGAGGTCTTTGTTAAAACATTGTATAGATTTTTGGGTTGTCTATGTGAACATGCCCTTGCACCAAAGATTTAGAGATTCTTGAGACCTAAGGATTTTGGCGAAGATTCCTCAATTGACCACAATTGGGGAGACTGGTATTGTTTTTTAGATTGCACACAAATAAGGGTGTAGGGGTTTGAAGGAAGACCATATCTATTACCACTTACAATGCCTAATAGAGTGGCTTGCCTGGAAATTGTGAGGCAATTGTCAATTGTGAGTGCAGAACATCTGACAAACAATGGGAAATAGTCAATTGTGCCTGGAATGTTAGTCTTTTCAGACTTTATTGTGAAAAGTTCCAAAAGCTATGACTTGCTGCAGATAAAGTTGGATTATTATGGCATGGCAATGGGGGACCCAAGGCCAAATTTTGATCCTGAGGGATATATAAGGACAACCCGGTCATCACAAAAGCTAAAGGTTGGAGAGCATAAGTCATATTTTCTAGATGATCTCATTAAGAACATTGATAGAGAAGAGGCCAGAGAAAAAAAAGGAAAATTTGAGAAGGTGATGCAAGCCTACAAATGTAAGCTTTTCAGAGGTAAAATGGATGAAAATGTATTGCAAAATATTGAGGACCGCTTGGAGTTGGCCAACAGACTTATGGAGCATGAATTGGAAATACTTGAAGGAGTTCCACCTCATGTCTTTGGGGAGTATACTGATACCATTAGAAGTAAAGAGCCTTTAGCTCATATGTCCCCTTCTTCTACATTTGGTGTTATTCTGTTTACTCCTAGAGAAGACTACCCTATTGGTTATGAAGGGGATACACAAATGGATTTGACAATAGGACAGTTCAATGTCCGAGAAGTTGCTGATGTTAGATTCTTGGAACATGAGGATTTCATTATTGATAGTGATTTTATTGCCTCTAAAGAGTTCACCACATTCTTATATGAACATAGAGAATTGCAGATCAAAAACATCATGAAAAATAGCAATGAAGAGCAGCAGGTTTAAAAGATACATGAGGAAATGGATCTTATGATGAAAGAAATGACACCTAAAAAAAGGAGACAGTTGCTTAAGGAGGCTGGCGTGCTATTGTATTCTAGATGGGATATGAAGTCTGCCCTATTATTTGTCGGCTTTCTCAAAAAATAGGATCCAAATAAGAAAATGATGCCAGATGAAATTGATAAACTCTTCAGGGGATCAAGATATGATCCAAATCAAAAAGCTCTTCTACAATGGGCTATCTATCCTAAAGATAAGAGACCCACACTGATTGACACAGAAGAAGCTTTTGGACATTTGATGATACAACAAGTTCGAAATACTAATCCCAGAAGCACTGCTAAACTAAACTTAGATGTGGCCAAGCTAAATCAGGATCAAAAAGAGTTTCTTGTCAGAGAGAACTCTACATACAAGAGCCTATATGAAAAGGTTGATGAAGAGAAGCAAAGACTGCAAGCAAGATTACTGCAGATTGAGACAGGCACCAGTGAAATAGGGATGTCATATGGTATTGACCAAGATGTTATTCATGCTTGGACAAATGCAATATAGTGGAGGAGCAAGGCAGAAATGTCATCTAGGCAAATATAAAATATGCAGCAGAAGATGGATAAGTTTGTTCATGAAATCATTGAGCACAGATTCAGAAGTGTGATGCTAGTCGTAAAGAACTATTGGAAGACATACAATGGGATAACCAAATCTTTGAGGGAGAATGAAAGGCTCAGATCATGGTTGTATGAGATGATGAATGATGATAGTTTAATGACTCCTGTTGAGAAGATTGAAGTCGAGACCTACTTGAAGTTACATGATGAGTTTGCAGATCGATTGAGAAAGGAGCTTCAAATATTGGACAATGGGAATACCCCTAGGGTGCCCTCTTTTTACAATGATGGTGAACTGGTGTCGTTGGAGTAGTGGAGACAAGAGTTCGTTAATGGCAAGGATCGAGCAGTGGCAGGATTGGATTGAGACAAAGATATGTCACCTTATGTAAATCACATTCTCTCTACTTATTTCTTGATATAAATCGACATGAGGAGACTAAACAAAGATATTGTAATGTACAAAGATGAAAAATACATAGAACATGCGGGGATGTTAAATTTGTTTATCTTTTAGTTTGTTAACAAAAACACTAGTTAGTAGTTATGTACTGAACAATCACAACTCTTGGTGAAGTTGTATACTCTCATATAAATGAGGGAAGTTTTGTAATATTAAAGTGATCAAAGATATACATTATAAGCCTCAGGCTTACCATTGCACCACTTTGGCAAATATATAATATAATCAACTATTTTTTCTTTGTGTATGTGCTCGGGATTATTGCATTTTCTGCAGGCAGTTGCTTGTGATATTATCTAAAGGAGATAAGGTTATTTGTGTTCTTCCAGTGAAGTTTTGTGTTTTATATTGTAGATTTGGATCAAAAGGATTTACTTGTGAATTGTAATTATTCCTTGTAATTGTTCCTTGAATTCTCTCTTAAAGTTAGGGTTAAACTCATTCAAGCGGTTGGCAATTTAAACATCAAAATAGAGCTCATAAGAAATAGTAACTGACAGACTTACCAAAGGGGTGGGTTTAAAAACTGTCTCATAAATTTACACGAGAATTCTTGAAGAAATATAAAGACTCTGTAGCCCAAACAACAAAGGAGGCACTGGTCATCTATAAAATACAACTCTGTACCATATCAGTTCACATTTTACTTTGAAGCAATAGGAGTACTTGAGTAGGAAATATAGAGTAAGTTAGCAATAGTGTATACATATAGATTTTAAGCACAAAGATCAAATAACTTCTACAACAATAATCTTGAACTCATCTGCTATATCTCCACCCTAGGAACTTATTCCATTCTGAGATAGGAGTAAGCCAGATCAAGATACTTAATTTGGTATAAAAAGAACTAGTCATTGAAAACAACTAGTGAGTAGGTATACCTGCCTGGGTCCTGCAAAGCCTAAAGTGATAGAGTTAGTAATCAAATAGGTTCACTATATAAGTTGGCCAAGTCAATTGGAGGGTTTGCGCATAGGAGTTGTCATTTCCTTAGAACCTATCCAATTTGTTGATTTGAGACCCAATAGATTGGCGACTCTACTGGGGACACATTCATTTAAGAAAGACTCTGCTGTGGGAAAGAACTCATATACAAAATACAATTTCCTTTCAAGAAGAAAGTTGGTGACTTTGAAATAAGAAATTTTATGTACGGAAGAAGGCCAATAACGCAAGGCCACACAATAGTACAATTAAACTTTAATAAAAAATGAAATAAAAGCAATTCAAAAGAAGAATCAATAGATAGTCTGATGGGACCCAAGAATGACTTCATGAATGGAAAGTATAATCAGTACTATTTCGAAAACCATTCACATCCAGCTCTAGATAAATAGAACTACATAGTTCCTACATACCCTAGAAATGAGGACTTGGCAGCTGCGGATAGAGCACGAAAAGGGAAGTTCCCTCATGGCTTTGAGAATCATCGTCTGAATTTAAGGATATGTACTTCAAGTTCCTCAGGCTCAAGCAAGATGGATGCACCAGACCGTATGGCAGACTGAATGAAACAAATGATGGAAGTAGCTATTGAAATTAAGGGTACTGGATGGGTACAAGAGTGTGTAGAATTATGTGCTAAATTGGGCATGAATATCAATGAAGATGACATTGATCATGACTTGGAGAGATACAAGGCGAGGTGTGAACATGCCACTCAATAATCAAACAAAGGGGGAAGCAAAAAAGATGAAGTCAATGCAAAAAGAAATACTTACAAGGTATCTAAAAACTCTTTATATGGTCATAGGCACAATAATCTTCCATATACCAATATGCCTCTTGAGCACTAGCACAATCACTTCAACAATTTTCCATACACTAATATGCCTCCTGAATATCAACATAATCATTTTAACACCTTTGCATATCAAAACCATTTCCAACCACAAAACCAATTTCCCCCTAGTAATAATAATATAACACCAAACTATGGAAGTTTATTTCAAGGTGGATATGGATTGATGAACGCAGAATGCATCAGGCAGTTTGATTTTTCAGGGATGATGGAGTACCCTCATCCCATTCCGAATGAAATTAGAACTGCAATACCAAAATTCATTGGGAGTAATGCTATCTTAGGGGAAACACATTACAAAGCCTTTGATACAGTCATGGAAGATTTCTATCTCCCATATGAGGATGTTAAAATGAAATTATTCATGCAGTCATTGATAGAAGATGCACGAGATTGGTTTAGAGCACTGCCAGATTTTTTAGTAAGTAACCTTGCAGAGTTTAAAAGACTTTTTGTTGAATAATATGGAGACCACAATAGTCCTGAGTTTGCACTACACGAAATCATAAGCATCAAGAAGGAACCTAATGAAGCTGTAGTTGATTTCAATAAAGATTTAACAAAGTTATGAACAAAATCCCTAATAGAATAAAACCAGTTCCTGAAGTGAGCATCTTATACTACATGAATGTTTTTGACAATAAAACAAACTATGAGCTCAGAACAAAAAATCATACAACTCTTCAAGGAGTTATGAAAGTTGCCATAACTATAGAGAATAATAGGAAAGAAATTGGAACTATGGGGAGAAGGGAGGATGCAAGATTATTCAATCCAAAGTCTCCTAAACAAACAAAGGATGATGACAAGTTGGATAAGGTGTTGAATGTTCTTAAGGATTTGTCTGTCAAGGTGAATAAAACAGAAAAACAACAATTCTATTGCCATGACAGGCCCAGATTGCATGACATGCCTTACAATACCACATGGAAAGATGGAAAACCAGTGGAAAGAATCAGAAAGAAGGTAACCAAATACCAGACAATTTGAGGAAAGTGGTGAACCAAGTAGTTGATGAAGATATGTGGTGCTTAGCATGTGACATGCCTCATTCTCCTTACTAATGTGCAGTAGCAATGAAGTTGCAGGGAGGAGAAGAAGGATGTGAAGGGTATGCAGATGACCATACAATAAACTTATTGTCATTTGAAGAATATGATTCATCTGAGGGGGATGAATAAAATGATGTAAACTCTAGACAGATCAATCAACATTGTTGTATGCAACAAGTATTCTCGGATGAGGAAGATGAAGTCAAGCTTAGGATCCCTACTAAAGAGGAACATGAGAGAATTACCACAGCTGCTGTCGAACAAGCCAAAAGGACCTACATGCAAAGGAATAGATCCATAAATCCTGAACAGGGTAAACCATCAGGCATGTTCATAAAGGAGAGTAATAGAACATCTAACCCAATAACTAAGCCAAGTAAGACCCAGGAGCAAAATACAAAAATAACCAAGGAAAAGGAGTTGCAGACTTCCAGAGTACAAAAAAATGAAAAGGATGAGACAATGAACACTTCAGTATTTCCTATCACAACATCATTTGATATTGCTAATACCTTGACATAGATGAAGGTCTCTGTACCACTACTTGAGATGATGAAGTTTCCAAAGTACCGCAAGAAAACTTTGAAAGTGATCAATGGTGTTTCTAAGGAAAAAAACTAAAGAACATAAACAAAATGGTCAGAACAATAATGCTGAGAGTATCCCTGTTCCAACCATATACTTAGGGTCAATAATAACAAAAATTCCTTCTCAAGTAGACCCATTCTATTTAACCTTGATGATCAATAACAAGATGATAAAAAATTGCATGATTGATTCAGGAGTTGCTATAAATGTTATGCCTGTGGGAGTCATGAAGGAACTTGGAATGGAAGTGGACACAACTTTTGGTAAATGTTAAGCTATGGATAACCGTTCTGTCCTAGTGGTTGGTGTCATGAAGGATGTTGAATTCAAGTTAGCAGCATGTCCATAAGCATCTTATAAAGAAAATATCACCATGGTTGATGTTCCTCCTAATTATGGCATGTTTTTATCCAGACAATGGTCCAATTTGATAGGAGGCCATGTTCAGCTAGACTTATCATACGCCACTATACCAGTGAATGGACAGGAAGTGAGAATTGAGAGAGAACCTCATTATGAGTATATTATTGAGGAGGCAAAACCTGTTGAATTAGTATGCTTCATCCAGTCAGATATAGATAACTTTAAAGTGGAGTTGACAAAACCAAAAACATAGAGCTTGACTCCAATTGAATCTTCGGTCAAGGAAAATAAGGATCAATTATGGAGGATGGATTTTGATGGATCATGCAACAAGGAAGGAAGTGGGGCTGTAATTATATTTATTTCACGAGATGGAGAGACGTTCAAGTACTCTTTTAAGCTGATATTTGAATGTACAAATAATATTGTAGAATATGAAGCTCTACTTACTGGACTTAACGTGGTTACCAAGCATGGAATTAAATTGCTCAGTGTCTTTGGGGATTCAGAGTAAGTGATATCTCAGATCAAACAGAAGTATGCTTCTAAACATCTCATGTTGAAACAATACAAGGATGTTGTGTAGGACACCATTGAACTATTTGATGCTTTCCAGATAAGTTGGATTGACAGATCAAAGAATATCATGGCTGATTTCTTGGCTAATGTTGCTTTGAAAGGAAATGATATAACACTGAATGGAGTGTCAGAGGTAGAAATAAAAGTCAGACCCTCTGTCCCTGATAACCTATACAATTGGCAAGTTTTTCATGATGATGTTGACTTGTTGAAGTTTTTATAATGTGTGGATCACTACCAAGCACAGGCTATCAACTTCAATGATTTTGTGGAAAGGACAGATGGGAAAGAGACTCTGTTTGGACAGGAAATCGTACAGTTAAAATCTAATAAGATACCTAGAGGACTAGTCGCACTAGAAAGAAATTTCAACATACAAGACAAAGTCGAAGTTAAAGGGACCATAGTCAAGGAAATTGATGTTGAGCAGATTAATTTGGGAAGCAAAGAATCACCAAGACATATTTTTATTGGTAAGAAATTGACTCCAAAAATGGTGATGTTACTCAGAAAGTATAAGCATGTATTTGCATGGTCTTATGATGACCTCAAAGCCTACAAGGAGGATCTATTTCAACATGAAATACCTCTTAAACCTAATACCAAGCCATTCAGACAAAAGCAGAGACCTATAAATCCGACTTTACTCCCTAAGATGAAAGAGGAAATAATAAAAATGAAAGATGCAGGGATAATTAAACCCTGCAGGTATTCTACTTGGGTTTCAAATTTGGTACCCGTCAAAAAGAAAAATGGGGACATAAGACTATGTGTAGATTTCAGGAATTTGAACATATCATCATTCAAGGATAATTACCCTTTGCCTAACATGGATAACATGTTGCAGAAAGTAATTAGATGCGAGCTATTATCCATGATGGATGGGTTCTCGGGTTATAATCAGGTGAAGGTTAAAGAAGCTAAACAGTATAAAACAACCTTCACAACACCATGGGGCACATATGTATATGCTCGAATGCTATTTGGATTGACAAATGTAGGGGCAACATTCCAAAGAGAAATAGATGTGGCATTTGTAGAGTTAATTGATGTAATAATGGTGGTGTATCAGGATTACTTGACAACTTATTCAAAAAGGGCTGAAAACCACTACGATCACCTTGAAAAGGTATTCAAGAAGTTTTTGGAATATGGAATTTCCCTAAATCCAATGAAATGTCACTTCACATTTGAAGAAGGAAAGCTCCTGGGTCATATAGTATCCAAAGAAGGGGTAAAGATTGACCTAGAAAGAGTAGCTGCAATAAGTGAAATCCCTATCCCAAAGACTGTCAAAGCTATTCAATCATTTCTAGGACAAATCAATTTTGTCAAAAGGTTTATCCTTAATTTTGTAGACATCATAAAACCTATAGTAAGGATGTTGAAAAAGGGAGCCAAAATAGATTGGGATGCAGAAGCATTGGATGCTTTTATAGCCATAAAAAGGGTGATATCTGAAGCACCGGTATTGATATCTCTAGATTTTAATAAGCTTTTCTTGATTTTTTCATTTGCCTCTTGTCATATAGTAGCAACAGTGCTGTTGCAAAAGAATCAGGACAGTTGTGAACAACCCATTGTATATTTCAGTAAGTCGTTGAACTCATCTGAGATTAAATATGATTTGAATGAAAAACAAGTTTATGCCCTGGTAAAAGCAATGAAACAATTCAGGCCATATTTGGTAGGTGCAGAAGTTATAGCATATGTTCCCAATGCAGCAATGAAGGATATATTTAGGAAAACTGAGGTCACAGGGAGAAGATGCAAATGGATCAATCAGATTCAAGAATTCAATATTAAGCTCAAGATCTCACAAGTCATCAAAGGTCAAGGATTGACTAAACTCATGGTAGGAGAAGAGGTTGAAGAGTTTCAGGTAAATGGAGTAGGATGAGAAGAAGCCAATTTTAGTATTGAGAATACAAAATGGTATACAAACATCATGTATTATCTCAAGCACATGAAATGTCCAGATAATATGACTGACAATCAGAAGAGAATTTTGAAACTAAAGTCTGTAAAATATGTGATCATCAATGGAAACTTGTATTGGAAAAATAGAGATGGGATATTGTTACTATGCCTAGATGAACGCCAAGCAAAGAAAATCCTACAGGAAATGCATGATGGGGTTTGTGGTGGTCATTTCTTATCCAAAACTACTGTACACAAGATATTAAGATCTGGATATTTTTGGCCATGTGTGTTCAATGATTCCTATGCTTATGTCAGAAAATGTGAGGCTTGTCAGAAATTTTCAGGCAAGATGAAGTATCAAGGATTACTCCCATTGAGACCAATGCAAGTTGAAGAACCATTTCAGCAGTGGGGAATAGACTTTATAGGAGAAATATCAGAAAAGTCAAGTGGAGGACACAGATGGATTTTGGTTGCTACAAACTACTTTACCAAATGGGTGGAAGCAATACCTACTAAACAAGCCACTAGTAAAGTGGTGATAAAATTCATAATGGAGAATATCATCACTAGATTCAGTGTTCCTGCAAGGATTATCTCTGATAATGACATGGCCTTTAGGTCTGAAGAATTCAACACCTTTTGTGAAGAGTATGGCATAACAATATCTCATTCATCTCCTTACCACCCTCAAGGTAATGGGCAGGCTGAGTCAAGTAACAAAAACATCCTAAAGATCATCAGAAGGGTGCTAGGACAGAATAAAAGGTCGTGGGACTCAAAGCTGAATTTAGCATTATGGGCAGACAAAATAACAATAAAAAAATCTACAGGGAAATCTCCATTTGAGTTAGTTTATGGTAAAAGAGCCAGACTTCCTTTAGATAATCTCCTGCATGTGCATAGATTCATGACACAAGAAGGGATAGATGTTGATGACCCTTTGCAAGAAAGGTTGATGCAGTTGGTAGAGCTTGATGAAGTCAGGGCAGAAGCTCAGGGACAGAACATCAAAACTCAGAATTAGATGAAAAGGTTGTATGACAAAAGAACAACATATAGAAAATTTAAGGTTGGTGATTGGGTTCTAATGTGGAATGTTAGGAGTCAAGACAAAGGCAAGCATGACAAGTTTGAGGCTTTATGGCTTGGACAATATTTGATTATGGATAAAGCAGGGGAAGATTCCTATTTTCTCCAAAGTGCTACAGGAGAAGTTCAAGAATTTCTAGTATATGGACAATTCTTAAAAAACTTCTTTTCTTGACAACTTTTCAATGTACAGTAGTTTAGGTTTCACTCCCATTGTAAAATACCACATTTCCTTGGATTTTTGTCTTGTGTAAACCAGAGAGTCTAGATTCTTGAAGGTATATGTAGCATACCCCCATCCTTAGTCAGAGCCACTATTGAGCACCAAATCTAAATTAAATAAAATTTCTTGATTTGTGAAATTAAATCATAAAATCCCCCATTTCTAGAAGAAAAATCATCATTTTCCTACCAAAGTAAAGTATCCTATAAGCTGTCGAACAAGTGTGATGGCATCCTATCAAAAGATTCAAATTCAGTTGGTATCGATGAGACCCAGTGATGTCTCATCGATATAAAAGGGTTGTCGAAGAAAAAGGAATACCGATGAACTTAGAAAGGGACTCACCGAAAGCAATAATTCCATCGACAAAAGAATATCGAAGAAAGCAAAAATGGTCTCATCGACGGGAAAAGGCTTTTGAGGAAATAATGCTATTGGCTTAACACATAGAAGACTCACCGATAACAACAATATTATCGAAAGACTAACGTCGATCAAATGGAAGGAAGTTACATCAATAAAGGATATCGATAGGATATGAGTTTCAAGGAGACTAAATGACAAGTCACCGATACATATTGTTTCACCGATGGGAATCTTCTCGAAGAAATTATTAATGAGTTCATCGACGAGAGATTTTAATGAAAGCAAGTCATCAAAGAAAGAAGGGCTTTGATTAAACAATATACTCTTTCATCGAAAGGGTATAATGGTATCAATAAAAAATGTGTTTCGATGGAAATATAAAGGGAGTTATCGAAGCTTGAAGTTTCTTTGATAGGGAAGCCAATTAATATAGGATGTGTATCAGTGAAAATATGGATTCTCTCATTGAATACAGTGTTTCGATAGGAAGAGGAAATACCTCATCGACATAATATTTGAAGCAAAAACATTTTCGATGGAAATAAAGGGATCGATGGACTGAAAAACTGGTGACCAAAAGACATGTTTTCATCGAAGTAATTATTGATTGCCGCGAAGATCAGAATCAAATCTTGGCTAGGTCACATCACCATTTAATTCAAACATGTATCTAAGTGACCATTGTTGAACTGCCATTACTAACTGCTCAATTCACCATAAGTGATAAATTAATAACGAAGGACACAGTATTGAGGAATCCATAGGCAACGAACTAGAAGTAGAAATCAGACGAGTTCACAGAGAAGGCCCATAGATTTTAAGTAAGTTATACATATACAGAGCCCCTTTTTAAATTCAAATGGAGTCATCATCTAAAGCTAGTAAAACTAGAAAGGGAAAGGAACCTCTTACCACAAAGGACAAACCCAAGAGATAAAAGAAGGAGGGGTGTTCCGTGGCCCAAGATTTGATTGATCAGTGGCCATTATCCAATTTAAGGTCTAAAAAGATTAAGACAGATGAGGAAGGTCTGGAGGATCGATTTGAGGATCTTGGAGACACATGGACTGATTTAAGGGGATATGAGTTGTTTGTGTATGGATACAAAAGAAGAGTTGCCCCTCAGCCTATAAATAATTTATGGCGATTAAACTTAGGCAAACTAGTTGTGGCTAATGTCTTTGTAAATGTAGAACTCATGAAAGCCTTAGCAAGCAACTATGACCCTAAAACCAGAACCATATATAACTATATGGGTAAGTTGATTCTTTCAATTTGAAGGGAGGTTATCGACACTGTGTTTGAGGAACCAATTGACCTCAAGAAATTGGCAAATGAATACTTTAACCTAGAACACATTTGCAAAACATGGAAGCTCCCCATACACAGGCCTATAAATGCAGGGTCTTTAGTGCCATTAGGCCAGGATGAAAAAGCCCCTTATGATGTCAACTCCTTCCACCCTTACTTCAAATACACCTATTACTGTGTTTCTTAGGTTCTAGGGATAAAAGCCCATCCTTAAATGGATATTGCAGCCATGGTTATTTGTGTTGATTTGCAGTCTAGAGACCGACGCTTCTTTGATTTTACTGCTTACCTAGTTGAAGCCTCGAATCATGGGTTGGAGAAGTTGAAAGGGGGTGTGATCAATGTGCACTTCAAGAATTATTCCCTTCTTATGCATATGCTAATATATGTTGGCCAAGATGAAGGATTGTGGCCGAAAGAATTATGTGTCAGAGCTTATGACAAAACTGGAGTGAGAAAAATGGCTCAATTATGGGTTTCCTCATGGGACTAGAGATATGCCAATAATCAATATTGGCACTTTGAGGAGTTCTTTGTAAAAACATTATACATATTGTTGGGTTGTCCATGTGACCATGCCCTTGCACTAGAGATTCAAAGATTCTTAAGACCTAGGGATTCTGGTGAAGATTCCTCAATTTACCATAATTGGGGAGACTGGTATTGCTTTTCAGATTGCACACAAATAAGGGTGTACGGGTTTGAAGGAAGACCATATCTATTACCACTTACAATGCCTAACAAAGTGGCTTGGTTGGAAATTGTGAGGCAATTGTCAATTGTGACAAACCATGTGAAACAGTCAATTGTGCCTGGATTGTTAGTCTTTTCAGACTTTATTGTGAAAAGTTCCAAAAGCTATGGCTTGTTGTAGACAAAGTCAAATTATTATGGCATGGCAATGGGGGACCCAAGGCCAAATTTTGATCCTGAGGGATATATAAGGACAACCCAATCATCACAGAAGCTAAAGGCTGGAGAGCATAAGTCATATTTGCCAGATGATCTCATTAAGAACATTGATAGAGAAGAGGCCAGAGAAAAAAGAGGAAAATTTGAGAAGGTGATGCAAGCCTACAAATGGAATCTTTTCAGAGGTAAAATGGATGAAAATTTATTGCAAAAGATTGAGGACCCCTTGGAGTTGGCCAACAGACTTATGGAGCATGAATTGGAAATACTTGAAGGAGTTCCACCTCATGTCTTTGGGGAGTATATTGATACCATTTGAAGTACAAAGCCTTTAGCTTATATGTCCCTTGCTTCTACATCTGGTGTTATTCCATTTACTCCTAGAGAAGACTACCCTCTTGGTTATGAAGGGGATACACAGATGGATTTGACAGCAGGACAGTTCAATGTCCGAGAAGTTGCTGATGTTAGATTCCTGGAATATGAGGATTTCATTACTGATAGTGATTTTATTGCCTCCAAAGAGTTCACCACATTCTTATATCAACATAGAGGATTGCAGATCAAAAACATCATGAAAAATAGCAATGAAGAGTAGTAGGTCCAAAAGCTACAAGAGGAAATGGATCTTATGATGAAAGAAATGACACCTGAAAAAGGGAGACAGTTGCTTAAGGAGGCTGGCGTGCTATTGTATTCTGGATGGGATATGAAGCCTGCCTGTTTATTTGAAGGCTTTCTCAAAAAATAGGATCCAAATAAGCAAATGATGCCAGATGAAATTGATAAACTCTTCAGGGGATCAGGATATGATCCAGATCAAAAAGCTCTTCTACAATGGGTTATCTTTCCTAAAGATAAGAGACCCACACTGATTGACACAGAAGAAGCTTTTGGACATTTGATGATACAACAAAATGAAAGGACTGATCCCAAAATCACTACTAAACTAAACTTAGATGTGGCCAAGCTAAATCAGTATCAAATAGAGTTTCTTGTCAGAGAGAACTCTACATACAAGAGCCTATATGAAAAGGCTGATGAAGAGAAGCAAAGATTGCAAGCAAGATTACTGCAGATTGAGATAGGCACCAGTGAAATAGGGATGTCATATTGTATTGACCAAGATGCTATGGATGCCTGGACAGATGCAATATATTGGAGGAGCAAGGCAGAAAAGTCATCTCAACAAATAGAAAAGATGCAACAAAAGATGGATAAGTTTGTTCGAAATCATTGAGCACAGATTCAGAAGTGTGATGCTGGTCACAGAGAACTATTGGAAGACATACCCTGGGACAACCAAAGCTTTGAGGGAGTATGAAAGGCTTAGATCACAGTTGTAGGAGATGATGAATGATGACACTTTAATGACTCCTGGTGAGAAGATTGAAGCCGAGACCTACCTGAAGTTACATGATGAGTTTGCAGATCAATTGAGAAAAGAGATTCAAAGATTGGATAATGTGAATACCCCTAGGGTGCCCTCTGTTTACAATGATGGTGAACTGGTGTCGCTGGAGAAGTGGAAACAAGAGTTCGTTAATGACAAGGATCAAGCAGTGGCAGGATTGGATCGAGACAAAGATTTGTCACCTTATGTAAATCACATTCTCTCTAATTATTTCTTGATAGAAACCGACATGAGGAGAATGAACAAAGATATTGTAATGTACAAAGATGACAAATACATAGAATATCTTTCAGTTTGTTAACAAAAACACTAGTTAGTAGTTATGTACTGAACAATCACACCTCTTAGTGAAGTTGTATACTCTCATATAAATGAGGGAAGTTTTGTAATATTAAAGTGATCGAAGATATACATTATAAGCCTCAAGTTTACCATTGTACCACTTTGGTGAATATATAATATAATCAGTTGTTTTTCTTTGTGTATGTGTTGTGGATTACTGCATTTTCTGCAGGCAGTTGCTTGTGATATTATCTAAAGGAGATAAGGTTATTTGTGTTCTTCCAGCGAAGTTTTGTGTTTCATATTGTAGATTTGGATCAAAAGGATTTACTTGTGAATTGTAATTGTTCCTTGTAATTCTTCCTTGAACGGTCTCTTAAAGTTAGGGTTAAACTCATTGAAGCGGTTGACAATATATACATCAAAATAGAGCTCATAAGAAATAGTAACTAACAGACTTACCAAAAGGGGTGGGTTTAAAAACTATCTCATAAGTTTACATGATAAGTCTTGAAGAAATATAAAGACTCTATAGCCCAAACAACAAAGGAGGCACTAGTCATCTATAAAATATAACTCATTACTATATCAGTTCACATTTTACTTTGAAGCAATAGGAGTAGCTGAGTAGGAAATATAGAGCAAGTTAGCAATAGTGTATACATATAGATTTTAAGCACAAAGATCAAATAACTTCTACAACAACAATCTTGAACTCATTTGCTATATCTCCATCCTAGGAACTTATGCCATTCTTAGATAGGAGGAAGCCAGATCAAGATACTTAATCTACTGTAAAAAGCACTAGTCATTGTAAACAACTAGTGAGTACGTATACCCGGCTAGATCCTGCAGAGCCTAAAGTGAGAGAGTTAGTAATCAAATAGGTTCACTCTACAAGTTGGCCAAGTCAATTGGAGAGTTTGAGCATAGGAGTTGGCATTTCCTTAGAACCTATCCAATCTGTTGATTTGAGACCCAACACACACCATCCTCATCCGCATAGTAACATGAGTTGTCTTTTTTCCTCTTGTAGTTATGCTTGTTCTGATAATCATGGTTAGGCCTAAAATATTTTCCAACTCTTTCCTCAAATCTTTAATTCCTTTCAGGACATTTAGATGCAAAATGACCTATCTTATTACATGCGAAACATTTAAAAGGTGTTTTTCCTTCATACATACTTCCTGTCGGACCTTTAGGTACTCTTCTAGAAAATAGGGCTTCAAGTTTCTCAAACTCTTCATCTTCTTTATTCATTTCCTTTAGTTCCTTAGAATATAAGGCTTTCCAATCACTCTTGCTGGTAGATGATGATGTGTGAAAAGCAGGTTCAGATTTTGCAACTCCAGAAGAACCAAATCAAAAGTAGATAACTTTCCAACCAAGGTATCCCTATTAATAGAGGTGTTTGCCATTGTTCTCAACTCATTAATTGCAGTAGACTTCATCTTAAGCCAGTGGCAAGGCTCTCAATACTTTAAAAACTATTTTATCTTCACTGAGAGATCCACCATAACATTGAATTCCCATAACAATTTCATTAACTCTCTCCATAAAAGCAGTAATCCTTTCATCTTCTTCAATCTTCGGGTTTTCATATCTCACCCAGTAACCATCAAGTTTAGCAATTTCAACATTAGGTTCACCTTCATTCAAAGTCTTCAATTTATCCGATATAGCCTTTGTATTTGATTTGTCGGTTAGTCCCATAACTTCCTGATCAAAAATTGCACACAAAAGGGCTTCTCTAGCTCTAGAATAATTTTCAATGTCCTTATCCAAGCCTATCGGAGGAGGATTTACAGATGCCAGATTATGAGGTGTATATCCTTTCTTAGTGATTTCCCAAATCGCTTTACCAAGACATCTCATATGAGTGTCCATCTGAATCTTCCATACTCTGTAATTTATTCCATCAAGCCTAGGAATTTCTTGTCAAAAAATAGCTGCAGATGAACTTGATGAACTTGAACTATTAGATGTCATAGGATCTTCCTCAAGTGGTTATACTTTTGCAGAGAGGACCAGGCTCTAATACAAATTGTTAGACAAATCAGATAACTAGTGAACAAGTGAGGGGGGGGGGTGGGTGAATCAGTTGTTAACAAATTATATAGCTTTAAGCATTAAAACCTTATTACCAGAATACATAAACCAAATAACAGAATAGAAGATATAACAGTTAAGGACAAATTGTTAGGAACTAGAAGGACAACTGAGAGGGGAGGTGAATCAATTGTCAATGAATTTCAAACCAATTATAACTTAATCAAACTTAATACTTACTATCGGTAAACAAAAATTAATGCTGGTTAACAAATTAGCACTTAATATCAATACCGGTGAAACTTAATGCATGAAACAAAAAGAGAAACAACATCCACAACACATAACACAAAGATTCTGAAGTGGAAACCCTATAAGGGAAAAAAACATGGTTGGAAACCTTACCCACAATCAGATGATACTACTGCAGATAGTATGTGTATACAAATGGGGTCTGCACATGCAGAAAGGCCAACCGCCTAGAGCACACTGCTCAAATGGGAGTCGCAATGACTACAGTAGGATGGTTAAATCCTAGAATAATGTACTGCTCAAAATAGCATCTCCAATGTTGGATTTAGTACCGGTTAACCTCTGATAAACACTTTCAAACCTTCCTTGAACCTTCTCTATGGTCTTCTCATATGATCTTCAATATTCACACATACCATGTTACAATACCATACCATAACCATATCATATCTCTCATCTCACAAATGAGATCTTACATATATACAAAACCTAAGACCAAATGTGTAGGGCGGCTCACTAAGAATATTGCAATTAAATCAATTACAACTAAGTCTGATGCGATGCAACATGTCATCTCAATACATTTACAACAATATCTAATCAATAAATTATCTCCATAACGTGTCGTGCTGATTTGGAATAGATAACGTATACCGGTCCATAATCTAGACCAATCTATCGGTAACAACAAATATGTCTACCCGATTAGACCAATAACCAAAACACCAAAACCAAGTATCCAAACCATGTCTTTGATATAATCAAGTGATCTTCAGATGATAACAAGTCATTATCTATGCCGGTGAACTATATAACCTTCCACTGAGCATATATCGGTTATTGTGCATAAGTAACTGATCTTGCAAATGCAAGAAATAATCTGATATATACTTTATAGTTCTTATGAGTTGCAAATGCAAGAAATAATCTAACTGCCTCAATTATAGCTACTGGTGCAAAGGTTTCATTATAATCAATTCCCTCTTTCTATGAATATCCTTTACCAACTAATCTTGCTTTGTTCCTGATTACCTTACCATCTTCATTAAGTTTATTTTTGAATACCCATTTAGTTCCAATTACATTTTTGTCTTTAGGTCAGGGAACTAATGTCCATGTATTGTTCTTTTCAATTTGTTCTAATTCATATTCCATTTCTTTTATCCAATGTTCATCTTGACATGCTTCAATAATAGATGCTAGTTCAATTTGAGAAATTAAGCATACCTCTTCATTTGCCAGTCTTCCTCTTGTCATAACACCTTGATACTTATTCCCAATTATTTGATTTTCTGAGTGATTCAGTCTTACATACCTGGGTTTATTCACATGTTGCTGTTCTTCAGTCACTGTGGAATTCTCTGATGATGCCGGTGTGACTGGATCCACATTTTGTACCAGTGCACTTTGTATTAGTTCATTTATGATAATCTCAACTGCTGGTTCAGAATCTACAGACCTTGAATTTCCTCTAAAGTGTTCATCTATCTTCACATTAGCACTTTCAATGATCTTCTGCAATCTTTTATTAAAACATCAATATGCCTTTCTCTTAGATGAATAACCAATAAATATTCCTTCATCACTTCTAGGATCAAATTTACCAACATACTCATCTCTCCTAATATACCATTTGCTTCCAAATATTCTAAAGTATTTAAGAGTAGGAGTATTACCAAACCATAGTTCATAAGGGGTCTTACCGGTTTCACCTTTGATGTGAACTCTATTGAAAGTGTAAACCGTTGTGTTCACTGCTTCTCTCTAGTACACATGAGGTAGATTTGCTTCCAATATCATGCTTCTAGCTGCTTCCAGAATAGTTATGTTCTTCCTTTCCACAATTCCATTCTACCGAGGTGTCTAGGGTGCTGATAGTTGTCTTTTGATTCCATTCACTTGACATAATGTATTAAATTTCTTAGATGTAAATTCTCCTCCTTGATCAGATCTTAAACATTTGATTTTCTTATCGGTTTCATTCTCTACCATTGCCTTCAATAACTTGAATTTTCCAAAAGCTTCTGATTTCTCCTGAGAAAAGTAACCCAACACATTCTAGAATAATAATCAATAATTAACATAAAATATCTATGTAGACTTCTTGTTCTTTCCGGACCACACAAGTCAGTATGAATTAAATCAAGAACATTATTGGATTTCTCAGAAATACTCTTAAAAGTTGTTCTAACTTGCTTTCCCATTTGACATTCCTTACGTACCAGATTATGAGGTTTCACAATCTTAGGTAGATCCCTTACTACCTTAGTTGAACTGATCTTTACAATGCAATCAAAATTTACATGACAAAGTCTCTCATGCCATAAACAACTTTCATCACTATGTGCAATCAAGTATGTCTTATCACTGTAGTTCAAATGAAAAATATTACCTTTAGTCTGATTACCGGTTGCAATCTCCAATCTAGTTCTGTTCATGATTTTGCATTTACCGTTCTTGAATTGTAATTGAAATCCCTTTTCAACTAATTGACCAACACTCAAAAGATTATGCTTCAAATCTTCAACATAATAAACGTTGTTAGTATTGTGCTTACCATCCAAAGATATAGTGCCTTTTCCTTTGATTAAACAAGCTTTATCATCACCAAATATTACTAGACCTCCATTGTATTCCTGAAAAGATAAGAATTTACTTTTATCACCAGTCATATGATGTGAACATCCACTATCAATGATCCATTCATCTTTTTCCTCAATTTTAGTTGTCAGGGCCTGCTCTACCGATGGAACAGTCAGTGTCGGTTGATCTTCTTTTATTGTGACAAATGCCCATCCATTGTCTGCCGGTTCTTCATCAGAATCATTTGTAACTCCTTCATCAACATAGTAACATGATTTATCTTTGTTCTTCTTAAATATGTATCTCTAATATTCTGGGTTAGGCTTATATGTTCTTTTAGCTTCCTCTCTCGATGCTATATGACCAACTTTATTGAAATTAAAAGATTTAAACGGTGCTTTACCTCCATACTTACTTCCAACTAGACCTTTGGGCATTTTCCTTGCAAATAGTGCTTCAAGTTCTTCCAGTTCTTCATTTTCCCTCCTGATATCTTCAAGTTCTTTTGCATAAAGCGTTTTCCAATCAGATTTGTCAGATGATGATGATGATGCTATAGATGATGATGCTCTGAAGGCTAAATCTATCTTAACTGTAGCAATAGGACCAAATTCCTCAAGCTCAAATGCTGATAGTTTTCCAACCAAGGTATCTCTAGATACTGATGTGTTAGGCATTGTTCTCAACTCATTGATAGAAGTTACTTTCATTTTGTATGCCGGTGGCAAAGCTATTAAAACTTTAGAAACAATTTCATCTTCACTTAAGGATCCTCCACAACATTGTATTCCTAAAACAATTTCATTAACTCTTTCCATAAAAGCATAAATTCTTTCATATTCTTCCAATTTCAAATTTTCATACCTGACCCGGTAACATTCCAGTTTTGCAATTTTGGCAGTGGTATCTCCTTCATTCAATGTCTCCAATTTATCCCAAATAGCTTTAGCAGTAGATCGGTCTGATAATCCCATAAATTTCTGATCTGATAATGCACTCATAAGTGCTTCTCTTGCTTTGCAATCATTTTCTTGATCTTTACCCAAAGTTCGTGGATTAGGTTGATTTGGAGTAGGACCAACATAGCCATTCTTTGTAACTTCCCATATGTCTCTTCCAATGCAATTCAGATGTGTCTCCATTCTGATCTTCCATATACTATATTTAGTTCCATCAAGTTTCGGATTTTCCTTCCTAAAAATGTTTGTTGCCATAGGATCTCCTCAAGCTGTTAGGCTTCTGCAAAAGGAGGACTTAGCTCTGATACCAATTGTTAGGAACCAAAAGGACAACTGAGAGGGGGGGGTGAATCATTTGTCAATGAATTTCAAACCAATTATAACTTAATCAAACTTAATACTTAATATCGGTAAACCAAACTTAATGACAGTTAACATATTAGCAGTTAATATCAATACCGGTGAAACTTAATGCATGAAACAGAAGGAGAAACAACATCCACAACATATAACACAAAGATTTTGTCGTAGAAACCCTGTAAGGGGAAAAACCATGGTGGAAAACCTTACCCACAATTAGATGATGGTACTGTAGATAGCATGTGTATACAAATGGGGTCTGTACATTCAGAAAGGCCAATGGCCTAGAGCACACTGCTCAAATGGGAGTCACAATGACTACAGTAGGATGCTTAAATCCTAGAATAATGTACTACTCAAAATAGCATCTCTAATGCTGGATTCAGTACCAGTTAAGCTCTGATAAACACCTTCAAACCTTTCTTGAACCTTCTCTATGGTCTGCACATATGATCTTCAATATTCGCACATACCATGTTACAATACCATACCATAACCATATCATATCTCTCATCTCACAAATGAGATCTTACATATATACAAAACCTAAGACCAAATGTTTAGGTCAGCTCACTAAGAATATTACAATTAAATCAATTACAACTAAGTCTGATGTGATGCAACATGTCAGCTCAATACATTTACAACAATATCCAATCAATAAATCATCTCCATAACATGCCATGCTGATCTGGAATAGATAACGCATACCGGTCCATAACTTAGACCAATCTGTCGGTAACAAAAAACATGTCTACCTGATTAGACCAATAACCAAAACACCAAAACCAAGTATCCAAACCATGTCTTCGACATAATCAAGTGATCTCCAGATGATAATGTCATTATCTATGCCGGTGAACCATATAACCTGCTAGTGAGCATATACCGGTGACTGTGCATAAGTCACTGATCTTGCCGGTGAACACAATGTGTCGGTTCAATAGTAAACCAATATAGCCATAGTGCCAAATCAACAATGTAGATCTCCAAAAGGATAAGTGTTGACACCAATGACAAAACTAATGCAACACATCCATAATACCAACACAAAATAGAATCCAAAAAACATTTACCAACCATCGACACAAGATAACACCAAGATTTGCACGTGGAAAACCTAGTAAAGGGAAAAACCATGGTGGGAAGCCTACCCATAGTCAAATAATACTTCTACAGTAAGTATGTGTGTAGTACCCCTCCTCTATCAACCTCTTTTTGTATGTTTTTGATTGACTTTAGTGACTGTTCAATGGAACATTTTTGTATATTGATTTGGATTATATGCAATGTTCTTTCATGCTTTATCTGGATGTATGGTGTGTGCTTTTATGCAGTATCTTAGTGCTTATGTTTAAATTTATTTTATGGATCATTATCATGGATTGACACTTTTACCTTATATTGCGATGCGTTATTTACATGTTGCGTGTCTGCAAGTGTATTGGGATGCGAGGGGATGATTTTCCTTCACTCACTCCGGTGAGATAGGGAACATCACGATTCTCCTTCATCGGTGTGTGTGTCATGTTTGGATATATATATTTGTCTATATGCACATATGGATTCTTTTGGTGTAGGATATTGCAGGTACTAGTACTGGGTAGGTACGGGGTATCGACTCCACCTGGTTTCATAGGTTTGAGCATGTCTTATATATCCGATGGGAGTGGAGGAGATAGTTGTTGTACCCTATCTTGACCCGCAGTTACACTCGAGTGAGTGTTGTCAGTCGGTTGTCTTTTCTCGTTTAGCTGTTATGCGAGTCATAGTGCTTTGGTTTGGTCATTTGTGAGTTGTCATTTGATCATCCTTTGTTTTGTGTGCTTCCGTTCATTTAAATGATTATTTAATTAAATGGATGATGCTATCTTATGTTGGTGTAATTAGTTAATTATTATGCTCTATGATTATTGATTTAATTAATTAATGAGTTTCTAGATTAAATGGTTAAATGGCTTACTTCATTGTGTAAAGTAAATTAATATATTTTGTGGAAGGAAATAAATAATTGCCTAGCCATTTAAATGATATATGCTTATGTTGAAAGAAAGTATTTTGGAAAATAGAAAATAAAATAAAAAGCTTTTCTTTTTACCTTTCCATTTAACTTTTTCATTTTATTATTGGAAAAGAATTGTTTTGGAAAAAGGTAAATTTGATTGTTTTTACTTTAAAAATATTTAAATCTGATTGGTTGGGAAACTTTTAACCTAGAAAGTTTAGGTTAAAAGATAATTTTCATGCTATTCCTAAGATTCATGAGAAGAAGGAAGAAGGGAATTTTTGGAGAGAAATTCTGGTAAACTTCCTGGAGGAACTCAAAATTCGACCTAGTTTGCAAGACTGGACATTCTTCATCTCTTTGCTTGCTATTGCTTCAAGGTTGGAGGTTCTCTTCTTGTTTCGAAATTTGATTTTTGAATATTTCAGTTTCTTCCTGTGTGTTTAAAAATGCAAATATGCCTATGGATTCTTGTGGAATGTTTGGGTTGGAAGAAAGAATGCCTGCTATTGTTGATTTTGTGAAGCTCTTATCATATGGTTGCATTTAAGAAAGAAATGGTTCATTTCTCTATTTGTTGTATGTTGTGTTCTTGAAAATCAATTTCTTGTTTTATCTCTTCTTTTGGGAAAGAATGAATTAGATTCAATTTGTTGTGTGCTTCCTAGTATCTAATAGCCCAAGATTTGGGGTTTGTGTGGGAAAAGATCAGTTTTGCCCTTGAGTTTATGCAAGAAATTCTTCTTGTGTATGGAAGTGTGGAAATTTGGTCTTTATCCTTCTCTTTTCTGTTTTAAATCTTCTATTGTTTCCTAACCGATATGTATTGGGATCATTGTGTGATTTCATATCACCATTTACTTTTCTAGAAACTATCCTTGGTGTTTTGGATTTTGGCACTGTGTGTTTATATCGTGAAATGATCTGGGAGTGTATCGGTTTACTTTGTAGTCATATCATTTTGCATCTTATTGTTTTTATTATGCTTTGGAAGCGTGTTTTTACCCTATGCGTGGACTTTACCTTACCCCATGGCGGGCTAGTCCCACCATGCGAGTCGTTAGTGTCTACTGCCCGCAGGTAGCAGTGCTACCGGTCGACAGTACTGCTATGCAGTAGAAGTACTACTGGTCAGTATGATTGTTACCATTTGGTAGTAGTACTACCGGTCGGTAGGACTGCTACTGGTTGGTAGCAGTGCTACTGGTAGGTAGCAGCTGCTACAGGAGGTAGCAACACTATTGGTCGATAGGACTGCTACCGGTTGGCAGCAGCGCTACTGGTCGGTAGGCCTGTTACCAGTGGTAGCAGTACTATCGGCAGGTAGTGTCTATTTCTTCAGAAGCAGCACTACTACGGTTTGGCTGTTGCCACCGTTGACCATGTGCCTTACCGGTGCAAACCGGTATGTGTTATAAATTTAATTAAATTTTATAAAGTGAATATCCTTGTGAAGTGGTTTTAGTGTTAAATGAAAATGGTGATTTTCATGTGATTTATATTATGTGGTTTAATAAATTTATCTATAGAAATAAAGGCATGAATTAGGAATTCAAATTGGTTAATTTGGATATATTCTGGAAATAAATTAAATGCCTGTTGAGAATTCATGTTTTTATTCAGCTGAGTATTTGATATGAATTTTATCCTTGATGGATTATTGAGTTGTAAATTGAATGGATGTGAATGGTAAAAGAGTGTGTTATTTAATTTTCAATCAATGATGTTGCAAGTGTTTATGATGTTGATTTCCTCATAGATTGTCTAAGTGTGGACTTAGTGAATTAGTTGTCCTTGCAAGTGTATAATGTGTTATTTCTGGTCTGTGGTTCTGTCATCCTATGGTGGCATATTTGGTACCTTTGACCAAGTGATATATGTTGGCTTCATTGTTGTAACCATGTAGTGTCTTTGCCTTATGGTTATCCAAGAGTTAGTATGTCCTTGTTTGACCACTTATTTCTGAAAGTGGTGTAATGGCTGTCTGCTTCGCCATAGGGTCCTTGAGGAGTGACCTTGTTTGTTTAGTGTCCTTTGAGAGAGTGGATTTCGAGTAGGTTACCCCTGCAAAAGTCAGATAATAAGTGATAATATAATTAATTGATTAGGTGGGTAGTTCAAACATTAATAAAGATATTGTACCTCACGCATAGGTGAGTGCTTGTATTGAGGCGCATAATGTAGTGAAAAGGCCTGGAATGGCAAACCGACCACCTTGTCTTCATGAAAGGCTGGAAGGGTCCGCATGAGACTTAGTTAGAGCCAGAGGTTCAAGAGAGGTTACCAAGATAGAGAGCTGGGTCCTACTAGGGCCTACCCAGGTAACCATCAAGCTATGCGATGACACTCTCTCTTTAGGTTCACTTGTGTGTGTGATGTCGGTTCACTTGTGTTTTGTGATATCGAGTCATTTGTGTATTTGTGATGTTGAGTCACCTGGATTATTGTGGAGTCTCTTTGTGCTATCATGGAATCGTGTTGTTTTGTCGACCATGTCATGCTTTTGCTTGCTTGAGGGTCCTCAGCTATCTCCTAGCATGGTGGGGTGATTCCATTTTGGGAATTACATGGTCGGGTGGTAGTGCCACTTCCCATGGGATGTTCAGATTTGTACCTTCATGTGAGGATTGGCTTCACAGGTGTTTTCTAGTGGATCGTGGATCATTCTTCATCTCTTATTGAAGATATTTGTTATTTAGAGACCCTTGTGGTCATTGTATCATGATCTTTTGTAACCTTGTAATTGGTTAGGTTGTATCCTTATATGTATATTGAGAAGCTATGTATTGGAAGAGCAATGCAATCCTATGTATGGGATGTTTTTATCAGTTTCCTTTATGTCATGTGTAAATGCTTATTGAAGTGGAATTATATTGTATCATTTCAATCTTTCAATGGTGTATCTATTATTGCTTATGGCTTCTTATGATCATTGATTTAATGATGATTTATGTGGATTAGTGGTAATTGTGAAATTTATCTTTTGGAGTTAATTCTTCATTGGTAACCCTTAAGGAATTCTGGTGTAAGTCTTCCACTTGTGTTATCGTGTATGTTGTGTAAATGCACTTATGATGTTTATACTTTATAAAAAAATAAAAATTTGTTTCACCCTTGTTTGTGGGTTTTCCTTCGGGATTCCTGGCAGGGAATTACATTTGATATCAGAGCCCATGTTTCAACACTGGGTACTTTGGGTTTGTAGTGAGCCCATTTGCCTTAACCTTTTGTGTAGGTCTTGTGGTGTGACTTCCTTGTTCCTTTCCTTGCCTATGATCTAAACTTTTCTCTCCTGTGCAGTGTTAGGTCATGGCTAGGAAAGCCAAGGGAGGTGGCTATGTTGGTGGCCGCACTAGAGGCAAAGGAAGAGGATGGGGTCGAGTTTATGACCGCCACTATCCTTCACCACCACCCACTCATGCAAGTGTGGATAGAGATCAGTCGGTTCACCAGGAGGAACTGCATTCAGTAGAGCAGGTTCCTAAAAGGGAAGAGCTATGACAGATGTTTCAGGAGGTGCTAGCTAGACTAGGCCCTAGGCCCAAGGTGGATCAACCCATCCATGGATGGGTAGAGGAGATGCTTCAACAAGTTCAGGAGAGAGAGAGAGAGAGGTCCTAGTGGACCAGGATCCAACTATCATGGGGCACATGAGGGACTTGATGAGGTCCAACCCTCCTCTCTTTGATGGTAAAGGTATTGGTCTCAAGGCAGAGACTTGGCTTATCAGTTTAGATCGATGTTTTTCCATATATCCATATGGTAGAAACACCAAGGCGAGATGCACGATCATGCATCTTGAGAGCTTTGCATCTATCTGGTGGAGGTTAAAGGAGAAGAGGATCAGTGTGAACATTAAAACCTCATCTTGGGAGATCTTCTTGGAGAGATTCAGGGCACGATTTCTCTCACCCTAGTGGAGGTAGTCGCGAGAAGATGAGTACTATGCTCTGTGCCAATTTGGGTTGTCAATGGATCAGTTTGAGCACAAGTTCTATCAAATAGTATGTCGGGATCGACAATGATGAGGCTATGCTTGTTCAACACTTCTTGAGAGGTCTTAATGACCGCATTAGTGGAGGAGTGAGAGTTTTTGAGCCTGATTCAGTAGAGGTAGCCATGGCGAAAGCTAGGTTGGTGGAGCAGAACCTTAGCCGTTCTTATGGCGGCCAGTCTGGAGTTCAGTTAGGGAGTGATCCTTTTAGTGGGTCTAGAGGGAGAGGGAATTAGTCCCAGACTGCAACACCTCTTAGGGGTTCTCAGGCATCCGCTAAGGGTGGTCAATAGCAACAACAGTAGCCGTCGAGACTGAAGCAGTCTCAGGGCCAACAGGGTGGCAACTCTCAGTTTCAGAAGGGAAGGTTCTGGAAGAAGCGTAGGCAAACCTTTCCAGGGCACTCTTCTTAGGGTGCATCTTAGACCCCTAGTGGGGAGAGCTTTCAGCAGTCCAGTGGGCCATCTGGGAGTAGAGGACCTGGTAGTGGAGCTTGCTTCACCTGTGGTTAGTTTGGCCACAAGGCCGTTCAATTCCCTCAGCATCCTCACCAGACGAGTAGCCAGAGGCCAATCGCAGTAGAGCCGATAGTGGGGGATGCAGGTAGATCCCATGTAGTATTTGCAATGGTGGATGACCGCCAGGCTGAGCATCAAAGTACCATGATTGAGACCATAGGTGTGTTGTGTGGCATTCCTATCTCTATAGTTTTTGATTCCGGTGCTTTAAATTCTTTTATTTCTTCATCCATTGTGGAGCGCTGTGGGCTCGTGTCTACTAAGTAGGCAGATAGGTGGCAAGTACAGTTGGCTATCAGTGTACGAGTGTTGGTAGATGCCTACATTCCCAGTTGTGAGTTGGACCTAGGACCCTTTGTCACTTCTGTTGACCTTCGAGTCATTCCTTTGGGGTCCTATGGAGTTGTGTTGGGGATGGATTGGTTATCATCTCACAATGCTCATGTAGACTATCGTCTGAAGATAGTACAGTGTTTAGATGACCATGGCAGGAGAGTGGGGATCATTGGAGTTCAGCGATCGATATCCTTACGTATGATTTCTGCTATGCAACTTAGGCGGTGCATGCGTCAAGGGTGTCATCTTTTTGCAGTTTCTCCTGAAGATGTGGATGAGGAAGAGAGTCAAGAAATTTCTCTTGATGGTTACCCTATTCTTCGAGAGTATGCTGATGTGTTTCCTTTGGATATTCCCGGTTTGCCTCTGAAGTGAGACATAGATTTTCGCATTGACTTGGTTCCTGGTGCATTGACTTGGTTCCTTATATGTATATTGAAAAGCTATGTATTGGAAGAGCAATGTAATCCTATGTATGGGATGTTTTTATCAGTTTCCTTTATGTCATGTGTAAATGCTTATTGAAGTGGAATTATATTGTATCCTTTCAATCTTTCAATGGTGTATCTATTATTGCTTATGGCTTCTTGTGATGATTGAGTTAATGATGAATTATGTGGATTAGTGGTAATTGTGGAATTTATCTTTTGGAGTTAATTTTTCATTGGTAACCCTTAAGGAATTATGGTGTAAGTCTTTCACTTGTGTTATCGTGCATGTTGTGTAAATGCACTTATGATGTTTATACTTTTAAAAAAATAAAAAATTGTTTCACCCTTTTTTGTGGGTTTTCCTTCGCGGTTCCTGGTGGGGCATTACAATGTGATTACATAAAGAGGGGCCTACACATGCAGGGAGGCCAACAACCTAGAGTGCACTTCTCATCACAAAAGGAGCCTCACTGACTACAAAATAATCCACACTACAATTCAGAAAGAAGAGTGAACTGCAAGAGTAGCATCTCCTATGCCTAAATACAGTTCCGGTTAAGCTTAGTACTAGAGGTTTTAAACCTCTTTCACCAACCAAATTCGATCACCTATGATCGACCAAAACCTCTGCATATGATTACAACCTTATTCACACACAGATAATCCTTATCCCAAAACCATAAACCCAATGATCTATAAAGAGATCTTACATCATATTTATAACAACCCGGGACCTAAACATTTAGGTCGGCCACCTAAAAGATAATACAATAAATTCATAACATAAATCCATAATCCAATGATCAACCAAGTTGGCCTAAGATTGAAACAAAATAATCCAATCAAAAGATCCAATCGGTAACGTATCAAGATCATCCACCAACACGTTACATAAACCGGTCCATAACCTAGCAGAATAAGATAGCATTAGGTCCGGACACAAATCCAACACCATCGATCAACATGAACACAAACAAGATAACCATAAACATCCCAAAAGCCATCTATTTTCCACACCAACACCACTTATCACATTCATCAAAAGATCTTCAACAAAGCTCTTCCAGTAAAACCCTTACTGGTGACCAAAAGGCTTACTAGAACAAATGATATCTCCCGAGTCATCAAATCCCAAACCAACTAAACGTGATACACATATGAATAGCATGAATGATAGATCCAAACCAATTCCACAAACCAGAGCATATTGGATCAATATCATAAACCAACCTCTCTACCAGAACCTACCAGAAACCAGTAAACAACCAAAAAAGCCGATGTTTCCATGAATGACAAAACATCAATGCAACACATAATTAATTCCTATAATTTTCCAACTCTCTATGCATTATAGGACCTTTAATATAATTAAGTTATATTTAATTCAATATTATGAGTCTTATTCCACTTTAATACATTAACACTTTATTATTTGGGCCCTTAATTCTAGGTTTTCTCTTTATCTTTTATTATCCAGATTTATTATATATCCTACCCCATTTCAAATTTGAAGACATTTTCCCCCAATCTAAACATTAGATATTTTCATATAAATTTATTTTTGATATTAGAACCCTATTATATCACATCCTTAAAAATTTGAGCCTAACATTTCAAGACCGGGTCGCCCCAAACCACTTGGTTCGATGCTTTTTGCCCCAAATTTTGGGAGGATAATATGATGGTCCTATCTTATTAAAATCTAGATCTGTGCAAATAAATAATAATTAAAAGTTGGCCTATAGGTGATTTTATTGTGAAATCCCTATATAAAGCATCCCTCTCAATCCATTTTATCAATCTCTCATTATGACAACATTATCTCATTATTGCATTCCAATCTTAGAGCAATTGTTCTTATTCAAGAGAAGATCAGATTCAAGGAGTAGCAAGCTAAATCAAGGAATCTTCATTTATGTTTCAATTATGGCATCACAATGCATTTTATGTGATTTATCATGTCATTGCATAAACACATGGAGGACTTATCCTAAGGAAATTGCTTCATCAATTGAAGGTATAATCAGCTTAGTCAATAATTTCAATTCAAGGGTTAATTCCAAACCCGAGGTTTAAATTTGGAGAACCCCTATCAACAAGCAATAGGTTCAAGAGCCACAATTATAGAGTCAGAAAGAGTAGATATAGAGGACCAAATTTAACTTTTGCAAGAGTAAAAAGTGGAGGACTAGGATACCCTAAGTGACTTGGTCCCACAAATTTCTGATGAAATTTTGGGAGAATATTAAAAGCAACATTCTAATTCTCAAAGTTTCTTGTTAGTCTGCATCCGATTGCTACAGGACCAAGGCACTCCAAGCATCTCAATCTCGTTCTTTCAGGCTAGATTTTCTGGCACATGTTCCTCTCTCTTTCCTCATATCAAAACCAACTTCATGTCTACATACCGCATCTACAACTTACTATTTATGCTATTTTATGTCATTTTTTCATCATTTACCTGATAGATCTAGCATTCAAATTGCATTTTGAACTCAATAAAAAGGAATAGAATTTAATCTTCTTTCAACCCTCTTCCTAATATAATTGAGGTTGAATCTATTGAGTTCATTATCCTTTTGATGTAATATGTGTGAAATAAGTCTAATTCCTAGTTTACATAGCTAAACTTGTGAACTCCTATTTTAGACATTACAATTTTGGTGAATTTGACTCTTCTTACACTTCAATATCTTTTGATTTTAAATATAATTTTGCATTTGATTTGATTGCATACATTTTATGAATATTTCTTTGGTTACATATTTATTGATTAGTATGGCATATGCGCATCTTGTTTGATTATTTGATTAAATGAAAATATTATCTTCTTTTATTGGTTCAATTTCAAGTTATATTCAAGATGTTCATGATGTTCCCTTTCATGCATATGGTGATGACTTAGCTCTTCCTTTCATCCATAACTATGATTTACCCTCTCCCAAATTTGATCCCACCCATGAGGGCACTTTCGAGCAAGAAGAGACTATGAACATTTCTATCAAAGATCTGCCTCCCAAGGATGAAGATTTGAAGAATGATGTTCATCCTTCTCCTTGAATGTACCTCCCTCATGAGGATCATTTTATGCAAGAGGATGATATTGTGGCTATCCTTCCTAATGATACCTTATCTTCTTTCCATTTCAATTACCTTCCCTCTAGAGATGAAGCATTAATGAGTGATGTTTGTCCCTATCCTAGAGATTGTCTTACTCATAACAATACCTTAGAGCAAGAGGATGATATAATAAACACCTTCATTAATGTCACCTTATCTTTCTTACATGGTACCTCTGTTAGAGATGAAGCATTGATGGATGTTGTGAATCCTTCCCCCAAAGATTGTGCTACTAATAAATATACCTTAGACCAAAAGGAGAATGATATTAACACTTTCCTTGGCACTCTCTTTCCTAAAGATGAAGATTTAGTGGATAAAGAACCTAATCAAGTCAATACCATTCATGTTGTTGGTTATGTGAGGTCTAAATTTGGTCAACATGCCACCCAACCTCAAAACCAACTTGTGATTAATACTAACCAAAGAGACTTCCTAGCTATATCTTAAGAGTTGAGAAATACATATGTGGAATAAGTAATATGGAAAGACAACTAGCAAAAAAATATGGTATTGAAGTGCCTCACATATATAACATTAGAAACACAAGCAAGATCCCAATGCTATTTGTACTTCCCTTCCTTTCCCCCCTCGTCTTAAGAAAAATGATCAGAAGGAACCTAATATTGTTGAGCAACTTCATGTAACCTTAGCTAAGATCTCCCTTTGGGACTTGATTCAAACTTCACCTTCATAGCATGGATTGATCCAAGAAGCCTTACAAAAGGTAGTTGCCCATCCTTCTTCTGAACCAAACGATATTACATTTTCACAAGATGAATTTTCCTTCTATAGAGGTTAAAAATAGAAATTATCTCCTTATGATCACTCATTGCATCCATGAGAAAATAATAAGAGGTACCTTAATTGAGAATGGGTCAATAGTTAAACATTTGTCATGTTGACTTACTAAATAAGATAAATTGTAATTATTCTTTTATTCAACATGATTCTCTTTGTGTTCATGGCTTTGATAATGTTCCTAGTGAGTCACTTGGTATAGTCATATTATCTATCAAAGTAGGACCTATGAATTTACCCAACCTATTCATGCCAATGCCTAATGATCTCAGTTATAACCTTCTTCTAGGTAGATCATGGATTCATGCTATGAAAGAAATCACTTCTACTCTTCACTACACAATCAAATTCAGATATAACAATGAAATCCACATAATTTAGGTTGACCCTACTCCTTATGGTATGTATCAAGATGAAATAGGGTGGATATCTTCCTTTAATATTATGATTCCTTCAGTGACACAATCTCCTATCATTGATGCTTCATTAAAAAGGAATTGGGGTTATAAGGCCCCTCAATCTAAATATGTCACTTAAAGGATCCTTGTGTGTCATTTATCCAAGATTCTAATATTAAAACCTCTTCTTGGAACACATGTCTTGATGATGGTTGGGGCTCTTTAAACTCCTTAACTAAGAATTAACCCTCTCCTCTAGACATTTCAACACCTAGATCTAATTATACACATGGATACAATGGACATGTTTTAGGATGTTTGCAACAAAGTTTTGAAGGCCATGAGATATCACACTTTTCAAATGAAGATTTAGGTTTCCAACCTCTTCCTTTGTTGACATACTCTCCCCCATTATCTAGTGCATCCATGTCTTCTCATGTTTTATTACAACAAGATAATGTTTTGTTCAATCTTCTTCAAGCCAATTTGATTAGCCTTCTTTTGCCCAAACAAAGAAGAAAACATAGGCAATACCTTAGAAATTCTACATTTTGTGTGTACCATCAACTCCTTGGCCATTCCAATAATTGATGTCAAGCTTTGCATGATAAATTTCAATAATTCATCATTTTGGTATCCATCAAGTAGAATATGACAATGAGTGGCATCTTTGTCATCACCATCATAAATAATATTTAAGTTCCTATTATGTTGCTCCTCACTATGTGACATTAAAAGATTACCCTTTGGGGGATCATTGTCATTTATGGTTATACAATTTTAGGTGCAATCATACTAGGTGGGCAACATAATATCCTATTTATTTTTGTTTCCATGCATGACAGAAATAATAGTTTTCCAATCAATTCCTTTTTTCTAAGGATTCACTTTTCTTTTGTTGAGTTGCATCTTTCGTAGATTGGTGTCCTTTCTGGCATAGAATTATCCTTCATGTGTGTTCCTTGGTTAGGACCTATTCTTTTCTTGAAACAATACCTCATTTTATGAATAATATCTCCTTTAGAAGTGTGTACTCCACTAAGAATCCACTTTCTCCTAGCAATAGGGAAGGTGTGCATTCTTATTCTCCTTCCCTTCTCAAATATGTTATTTTTATTAAAGATCTCTCTTTTTGGAGGTAGATATCTTTAAGAAAATATCTCTTCCTCTTTTGACAATCATCCCTCAAACGGATCCCTTTACACTTGTTTCTAGATATCTCTTTTACAACTATCTCTTCCTTGCCCATAAGAGTTATGCCTGTTTAGATTGGATTGCATGGACATTGTTGGTTAAAGGATATCTCCTTGGTGATGAAGGTTTATATTCTTATTCCTTATTCTTTCTACCTTAAGCTATCAACATATGTCTATGTTGACATCTTAAGGGGGGGCATATATGCGGCCTCCTTATTCAATTTTGTGGATGTCCTTATAGACAATGCTTTGTTTTGTTATCCTTATGCACCATATTTTAGGACGAGTCGACTAAGACTTTACTTTTTCAATCATATTTTAGGATGAGTCAACCAGGACTATCCTTTTCCAATCATATTTTAGGACGAGTCGACCAAGACTCTCCTTTTTAAATCATATTTTAGGATGAGTTGACCGAGAATCTCCTTTTCAATCATGTTTTAGGACGAGTCAACCAAGCCTCTCCTTTTTTTCAAATTTGCACCAAATTTAAAGATGATTTGACTAACATGACAGCAGTTTCTTTTAACTCTCTTGACTCTCTTCCATGTTGAGACATTTTGACCTTGAGGTCTCTTCAACTAGTTGACTTGGAACTGTGTGTTTTAGTATTAACATTTTGTGCTTTGTGTATCCTTGCAAGTTACTTGCATGGATTGATTGGATCCTATGCTTGGGGCTTTGATCACCCCTCAAATTTAGTGTTCACTTATCCCTAGCTTGTATTGCTCTCAAATGCTCTATCTCTTCATTTTCACTTTATCAAGAGTATGACCGTAATATCATACTACACTAAAGTGGGGGATTTTTTTAGTATCATAGATTGGACACCTTTAATTAGGGTGTCCAATTTCACACTCTTCTAGCAGCCATATCAATATTTCCCATTCCTCTATGCATTATAGGACCTTTAGTGTAATTAATTAATATTTAATTCAATATTATGAGTCTTATTTTACTTTAATACATTGACACTTTAATATTATTTGGGCACTTAATTCTAGGTGTGCCCTTTATCTTTTATTTTCCTAATTTATTATAAAGCCTCCCCCATTTCAAATCCCAAGACACGTTTCCCCCATCTAAACATTATATATTTTTGTACAAATATATTTTTGGCATTAGAACTTTATTATATCACATCCCTAAAAATTTGGGACCGGGTCACCCCAAGTCACCTGGTCTGATGCTTTCTGCCCGAAATTTTGGGAGGATGATATGATGGTCCTATCCTATTCAAATCTAGGTTCGTGCAAAAAAATAATAATTCTAAGTTGGCCTATAGGTGATTTTATTATGAAATCACTATATACAACATCCCTCTCAATTCATTTCACCAATCTATCATTATCACGATATTATCTCATTATTGCATTCCAATCCTAGAGCAATTCTTCTTCTTTAAGAGAAAATTTGATTCAAGGAGTAGCAAGATACATCAAAGCATCTTCATTTGTGGTTTAATAATGACATCATAATGGATTTTATGTGATTTATCATGTTATTGCATCAACATATGAAGGACTTATCCTAAGGACAATGCTTCATCAATTGAAGGTATAATTAATTTAGTCAATCATTTTAGTTCAAGCATTTGCAATTAAATTTCAATTTAATTTAAAGGTTAATTCCAAATTCGGGGTTTGATTTAGGGAAACCCTATCAAAAATGCCATTTCCTCTCTTTCTTTCTATAGGCAAGAGATTCAAGATCCACAATTACAGTCGGGAAAAGCAAACAAAAATGGCCAGATTTGACTTTTGTAGGAGAAAAAAGCGGAGGAATAGGATGCCTTGAGTGACTTGGTCCCTCAAATTTCTAATATAAATTTGGGAGAAGATTATGATTGATAATTGATTCTGAAAGTTTCTTGTTAGTCTGCATTTGATAGCTAGAGGACTAGGGTGCCCTAGGCATCTTGATCTTGTACTTTTGGGCCAAATTATTTAGGCATATGTTCTTCTCTATTCTCTCACCTCAAATATAGCTCCATGATTGCATAATACATCTATAACTTACTGTTTATACTATTTTAAACCAATTTTGTATCATTCACCCTAGATCTAGCATTCAAATTACATCATTTCAATTGCATTTTGAACTCAATCAAAAGGAATAGAATTCAATCTGAATTCAACCCTCTTCCTAATATAATTGAGGTTGAATCTATTGTGTTAATTCTCCTTTTAATGTAATGTATTTGAAATAAGTATAATTCCTAGTTTACATAGCTAAACTTATGAACTTCTATTTTCAGACATTACAAGTTTTATATTGGAAAAGTGCCGATTTTTATCCTTAGTCATTTTAAGTGCAATTTTGAAAGTTGAAAAACCCTCTACACTTGATTTTTGAAATGGTGATTTGAGGAGGATTTCTTGGCAGAATTTTTGTGGGTATTGCTTCATTGGGATATGAATGAGAATTTATTGATGCTCTTTAGATTCAAAGAATTTTCAAGTTTTTTTCTTTTCAGATTTTCTACCTCTTAACTTTATGTATGCTTATCTTTTTTATTTTGGTTGCTTGGGATAATTGGATGACTTAGAACCTTTTCCCTTTGAAAGAAATACGTTTCATAGAGTATTGGATTTGTTATAAGTATATGTGGAAAACCCTTGTTTATAAAATATTACCATGCCCAATTTTTAATTGAAAGGATAATTTGATGACTTTATTGTGGAAGAATGGTCTAGGGAACCTAAATTTCAAAACGGTATTCTTAGATTTATTATTTTCAAACTTTAAAATTTTATGAGTTTTATGTGATATTATTATGTGGAATGATGGAAATCGTATAAGAGATTTCAAATTTGGATCAATTTGGAGTTATTTTCATGTTGTTACAAGCGATTGAATAATTGTATATACTATGAGAATAGTGAAATTTTATATGAAATTTATATCATTTTGAATTTGGCTCATTTTGTGAAAATTAGTAATTAGTAATTTTCATATTATGGGATTTTGGTTTTCTTTTAAATTTTATGAGCCTAGGGTATGAATTAGGGACAATGATGGGAGTGACATCCATTAGGTCCCGGAGACAATTGAGAGGGGGGCGAGTGGTGAATCAGTTGTCAAATAAATTCAAAACAAAACAAAACAACTTAACCAACTTACTGCTTAATACCGGTGAAACAGTCTTTTATACCGGTGGACATTTTTATCAGATAATTGCAATACCGGTAAAGATTAATGCATGAAACAAAAGGAAAAGTCATCCACAACACATAACACCAATATTTGTATGTGGAAACCCTATAAGGGGAAAAACCATGATGGGAAACCTTACCCACAATCAGATGATACTACTGCAGATAGTAAGTGTATACAAATGGGGTCTGCACATGCAGAAAGGCCAAGCACCTAGAGCTCATTGCTCAAACACAAAATAGGAGTCACACTGACTACAATTGGATGGTTAAATCCAATAAGGATGTATTGCTCAAAATAACATCTTCATATGTTGGATTCAATACCGGTGTAGTTCTAATATGATTTCACAAAAACCTTGCTTTACCTTCAAATGATGTCTGCGTGTATAGCTCTGCTTAATCTCGCATATACCTTCACACAATTCTTCTTCACTTTCCTCTATCGATCTTACAATTAAGATCTTACATTTATATCATAACCTAAGACCAATTTTAGTAGGTCGGCTCTACAAGATATTACAATAAAATTATTTTACAAACAAAACAATATTCGATGCAATAACCGATTCAACATGTCGGCTTGATGCATTTACAATAATAATAAATCATCTCCATAGCGTGTCGTGTTGATCTGGAAAAGATAAACCTGTCAGTGTATAACTTGGACCTATTTGTCGGTAACAACAAATATGCAAATATGAATATACCAATAAACAAATCTCCAAGACAAGGTGTCCACATGATGTCTTCGACATAACCAAGTGTTTTTGATGCCCTTCCAAGCGTTGGTGATCATTATATCCCGCCGGTGTACCAGATACCGGTGACTGTGCATAAGTCACTTGCTTGCCGGTGAATATTGCCGATTCTCCAAAGTGCTAGAGTTGATAAAGTTTAGTAGGTGTTGACATCAATGACAAAACCATACCAAAATACTAACAATCTCCCCCTTTGGCATTGATGGCAACACAAGATGGAAAAACCATCAAAGTGCCAAAACAGAAATGCCAAATACCAAAGTACCAAAATTATCAAAATATAAGTAAGCTATCCCAAAGTAACAATCTCTCCCCCTGAGAGTAGCATGTGTTTCCTTGTGTTTTTCCATACCAATCTCTCCCCCTTTGACATCAAATGCCAAAGTTACTACCGAGCCAAGTTCGTATACAAAACACCAATCAATACAGTATACCAACTACTCCCCCTAAGAAGTAGCTTCCTCATCAAAGACCGGAGTAAAAGTTTTTTCTGTTAATTCTACCAGTTGATGATAGATATCAACTTCCTAAGTATCTACCGGTGGGGGAATGACCCCAAGCTGATCTCTAAGATATTCAAAGGTCTCCTTAGGCAGAGGTATAGTGAAAATATCTGCAATCTGCTTTTTAGTATTCACATAAACTAGTTTAATTTCTTTTGCTTCAACATTCTCCCTTAGAAAATTCAGTTTGATAGAAACATGTTTGGTTTTAGAATGTAGTACCAGGTTCTTAGATATATCAATTGCTACAGTGTTATCACAATAGATAGTTATAGGTTCCTTGCATTTTACCTTTATGTCTTTCAACATTTGTTTAAGCCATAATACCTGTGTACAATTAGTTGTTGTGCAACATATTCTGATTCTGCTGTTGATAAGGATGTATTGCTTTGTTTCTTACTCAACCAAGAAACTAGTCCGTTTCCAAGAAAAAATACTCCTCCGGTGGTGCTTTTTCTATCATCCACATCTCCTACCCAATTTTCATCTGTGTATTCACATTATTCAAAGTTTTCATCTCTAGGATACCATAATCCAAGATTTGTTGTGCCTTGTAAGTACTGGAAAATCCTTTTAAAAACTGATTCATGATTTTCTCTAGGATTACTCTGAAATCTTGAAATGATACTGTAGCGTCCTAAAATTGTGACACTTGCAATTTCGACTGCATTTGGGTCTTCACGATGGCGGCGCAACGTTGAACCTGAATGGAGACCCCGAAACCTGTTTACGACACCAAAAACTGCATTTTTCTGCACCCTGACCTGATCCCTCCTTGCACCCTGCTGTCCCGGGAGGTGGGACCATGGTGCCTAGCGCCCTGGTCCTTTAGGACTAGGGTGCCCAGCACCCTGGTCCCCCAGGACCATGGCGCTCAGTGCTCTGGTCCCTGGCCCTATTTTGGGCCCGGTCTCTTTTGGGATTGGGTCTTTAAGTTTGCAATTCGGGAAATAATGTTTCCTGGTCGGCCTAAGGTCAGGAAAATCAGTCTATCAGCCCTAATTGACAAGTATATAAACTAATTTTCCTCTCCTAGAAAGGGAGGAAGGAAACAAGCAAGAGCAAGACGCGGAAGCAATATTCAAACATTCAAACATTCAAGCATTCAAGCATTCCTTCAAGCAATTGAGCATTCTAAGTCTCCATTCAAGGCTAGGTGTTGCATTCAAGACAAGGATTCAACCATTGAAGAGGATATCACATACAACATACAACATACTACATACATTACACCTTCGCATGTAAGGATACAAACATTCTTACAACAAGGTATCAGTACTTGTTTACATTACAAACAATTACATTTACAACATTCTCATTTCTTGGTTAATTCCAAAACCGAGGTTTGAGCTAAAGGAAAACCCCTCATCCCTAACCCCCCAATCGTCCTCTCTTTTCTATGTGTAGGTTGCAGGTATGCGGCTATAATTGAAGATCTGGAATCCTTGTGCAGAGACGAACAAATCCCCCTTCGTTTCGCGGATTTTTCGGAGGACCGTGTGCATGCCGGGCGCCATCGTCCCGTCAACTTTCGCTCAAATTTGCAGAATAGTACCGTCTCAACATTTTACTGCTAATTCCAGGTCCGCAGCTTCATCCCATATCCCTATCTTTGTTTATAAGTGAATCTTTCCTACTTTACATGCATTCCTAGTTCAATCTTTCTATCTACATTCTTTACAAAAGAGGGTATCCTTGATGTCACAACCCTTGAAACTCATTTAGAATCTAATCTTGCATTGCGTGGGATTGGATCTTGTGGGTTTCAACCCCTCTTTTGAATGTAAAGTCTCCCCTAAGTGAAAACCATCAACCCTAGTGACTCTCCCTTCTCTCTCCTTAGAGTTGGGGAGGGGAGAACAACTAGGGTTCGATTTTTCCGCTTTACATTTTGGTGAACCCGACGTGAACATCCTCATTCTGATTATTCATGGTTAGATCTGAAAATTTTGCTTTCCTAATTATATTTCCATGTTTGATCTTTTGCAAATTTTAGAGGTTGATTGCATAAAAACCCTAAAATTTTCTTTTTAAGTAATTAAACTTGTGAAATGTTTAATTGTTAATGCTTGTTTCAGATCTACCCTTCTATTGCAAATTGTCAATTCATATTTGTGCTTTAATTCTAAAAATTAAGTGGTTAAATGTCAAAACCCTAATTTTTAAGACCTTGATTCAACCTTTGACTGATAATTTCACTAATCAAAACACCTCCAAATCGGCTGTAACTTTGGATTCCGCAATAAAATCACAATATCTTTCATCCCTGAAAATTTGGAAAAAAGTTGCGAGGACCGTGTGCACCCCGAGCGCCATCGTCCCCGACATTTTTTTCGAAATTTCGGGAGCTAGATCTTACTGTATTTTTCTACTAAAATCCAGAATTTTGGCTGATTTTATCAATTTTAACACTTTCAAAATTAAAGTCAAAGTTGGTCTAGCGATTACTTGGATTGAGGCTTCTAATCATTCAAAAATTGTTGAAATTAAAATTCATATCAAAATTGTGTTCCTTACTGTCCTAAATCTGAAAAGTGTGTTAGCATTCATTCGAAAGTTCAGTGCTTTATTCAAATTTTTACAATTTGTGACTTTTGAAATTAAGTGTTTAATTGCAACAACCTTGATTTCCACTTTCAAAATTGAATTTTGCGTGAAATTGAGTCAATTTTTATATTTCAACACTTGCATTGCTTTCAGCATTCCCTCTAAAATCATAAAATTCAAAATTTCAGTTTCCCCCTCTTTTTTCAAAATTCAAATTTTACATTTTTCAACAATCTTGGTAGGGTTCAATTTTGAGATTGCAACTTTAATTTGGCCTATCTACAGATCATAAAATCACTCAATTTTTTCAGATTAGCTTTAAAATCATCATAACTTTCATCCCTGAAAATTTCAAAAAAAGTTGCGAGGACCGTGTGCACTCCGTTCGCCACGGTCTCAGACATTTTTTTCCGAAATTTTGGGAGATTGTCCTGATTGCATTTAACAGCTTAAATCTAGGAGATTGGCTGGTTTTATTGAAATTTGCTACCTCTAAAATTCAAAATCTTCTCTCTCTCTTTAGTGCATGAGTTTTACAACAATAAGTCCTACTTACACTATTCCCGTTAGACGAAGCCTTAGAATTAAGTCTTTCCAAGGTGTAATTACCGAGGAGATGGAACCTAATTTGAATGGCCTTTTTAACGAGGACATGGGTAATTCCTCTAATCCTCTTAATGATGAAGAAGCTCTCCATGAGGTTTCTGTAGAACAACTTTCAAAATTGGATAACCAATTTGATGATTTTCGACAATGGATGTCTCAAGAATACCCTAATAGTGAAGCTCTTTCATTAATTGAGGGTCTGAAACGTATGGTTCAAAGTGATAAGAATGGAATTGATATTTTGCGTGGTATTGCACACATTGTGGATTCGAATGTGATGCCTATGAAAAGTTGTGCCGAAACCTTAGGTTATACACAACCTCCTACTCAAGTTAATCATTCCATTCCTTTGACAACTCCTATTGCTAGTATACCTACTTTTACATCAAACATAATGACTACTTCAATACAAAACATTCCTCCTATGATCACTAGTCATGGGGGCAATCCCTCTTCTTCAATCAACCCTCTTCCTTCATTCAATCTGACTTCTTCATTCATTCCTTCAATGAGTGTTCCTATTATATCTCCACAAATGAACATGATGCAAGGGGGCAATTCATTTAACCCTTCCATTCCTCCTTGTAGTGTTCCTCCTTTCCAATCATCTCCTATGACTAACTATCATAGTGTCCCACCACCTTACTCTCTACCTTCTTTCAATAACATAACACCTCCATCACAATCTAACACGTCTAATATGAACTCTTCGACTGAAGCGACCATTAACAATCTTGCACAAACTGTCTCTTCTTTACAGCAACAAATTGCCTCTATGAATCAATCTAAGTTTAGTGTGCCCACATTTGATGTCGCGAGCCAACTTTCTCTTGACATTGTTCGAGCTATTCCCCCTAAACATGTTGAAATTCCGCATTTGGAGCTTTATAATGGTAAGGGTGATCCTCTAACACATGTTAAGACCTTTCAAACAATATGTACTGATTTTGCTTATGACCAAAGGTTGCTTGCAAAACTATTTACTAGAACATTAAGAGATAAAGCCCTACAATGGTATTGCTCATTGCCTTCTTATTCTATTACTTCTTTCGAACAACTTGCAAATGCTTTTATTCAACAATTTCAAAACAATATAAGTCCTAAAGTTACTTTGATTGATTTAATGCATTGTAAACAAGGTGTTAAAGAAAAAGTGACTGATTTCATTGGTAGATATAAGCATTTGTATGCTCAAATTTCTTTTCTAGTACCTGACAATGATATTCAAAGAATCTTTATTTCTAATTTACAAAAAGATATTAGAGAAAAACTTCTGTTTTCTGAGTTTACTTCTTTCCAACAGTTGTGCGCAACTCTTCACAATTATCAACTGACTGTGAGTCAAATGGAACAAGCAAATCCTATGGATCCGAGTGATAAGGGTGATAATAGTCAACAACCATTTGGGAAGTTTAAACCGAACAGAGAGTCCATTAAATTCAATGAAAACATCATCAACAACAATGTGAATGTGGCATCAGGTGTGCCTCCTATTTCTAAGTTTTTCAAGAAAGAAAGAAAGTTTACTCCTTTGAATGAATCATTGCATAGTATTATGAATAAGTTATTGGAACAAAATGTGCTTACTCTTCCTCCTATAAAGCAAATAGATCTTGCAAAGATTAATTCACCCTATTTTGATAACAAATCTTTTTGTCAATTTCATCGTCATCCTGGGCATGATACTGAAAAATGTTTTGCTTTAAAGGGTAAGATTCAAGATTTGATTGATAATAATACTATCTCTGTTTCTGGTGTGAATGATAAAGGCAACACATCTGTAGCTCCTCCTAACCAAAATCTTCATATTTTTACTGATCCATTACCTTCTCATACCTCTAATGCGATTGATACTAATGATTCCTCTGTCTCACCTGATGATCTTGTGTCCATGACTCCAAATGTGATTAACTTTGTAGAGCAGCAGAAAATCCCTAAAGAACTTTCCATCACCTTTGATTCCAATGAAACTATCAGGGCACCTGATGGTCCTTTATATATAGTTGCAAAAGTCAAGAATACACCTTGCCGTGGAGTGCTTATTGATCCTTCTTGTATGGTTAATATCATTACTGAAGAATTTCTTTTTACTTTGCAATTGAATCGAGTGATCTATGATGAAACAAATGTGGTTGTGAAACTATTTGATGCATTTTCTTCTCCTGCAATTGGTTCTATTACATTACCTATTGAGGTCCATAACAAATCCCTTGATGTGGACTTTGCTATTATTCCATCATCCGAACAATTTCGTGTGAAGCTAGGCTATCCTTGGCTGTCTTCCATGAAAGCTATTGCTTCTCCTATTCACAAGTGTTTGAAATTTCCCCATAATGGTGAAGTTGTTACTGTCAATCATAGTCTCTTTAAACCAGCTGAAAGAACTTCTAGCGTTCCTATTGACTACTTTTGGCCTAAACAATTCCAATCTCTTCCTCCGCGAAGTGATCATCTTTTCAAATCTTATCAAAAGTGGAAAAAAGACATGATCCTATCTCTAAGTGAACCTAGAACACCCAAACTTGACATTCCTATCGTTCTTGAGAAGGAAGTTCTTCCTTTGAAAGATAAAACTAATGTCTTTCCTCAAGAAGATTCCCAACCCATTCCTATGAATGTGATTATGCCTATATCTAATAAACTTCCTAAAAGTAGACCTATACCTCCTCTTCATGATGGACTTGGTCTCCTTCCTAAACCAAATATTCCTCCCTTATATGGAGCAGTTCCTCCTCCTTCCTCTTATGGAGAGAAGAGACCTTCCTCTTCTCCTATTGTTCAACCTAAGAGACCACAACCTAAACAACCAAGTGATAAGGATGAGAACATTCCTCCTCCTCAGTCTTCTCAACTTCCCACTAAGACTAGACGAAATCGTTCTACACGTGAATGCCGATGAAAGCGTTGTCTTAGAGCTCAGGTAGCTACTTCTCAAACTTTGCAATCCCCAAAAACACCTTCAGCTAGTATTATTCCATTTTCTCCTCAGCCGACGATTGAGCCGAAATCTCCTAAACATAAGATGCATGATGGTCTTGATCCTGTGCGAGTTAAAGTTCCTATTTTTATAAATCTTAATGATGATATAGATGAAAACGTTATTCATGATGAGAATGTTACTCTTGTTCATTCTGATAGTGAATATGAATATGTTGATGTTGATAACCATTTATCTAACGAATTTTCTAAAGCACTTATCCTAGCTCCTAGACAAGAACAACGTGGCTCAGAACATGAACATAGCCCTTTTTTGGATCTTGTGATAGCTCCATCTGCTGTGTTGGATGTTCCTCCTCTAGCGTGTTTCCTACCTTCCCGAAATATTGATCAGCAAGATCGGGGGTAGATGACGTGCTAGACTAGTTTCATTAGCATAGCAGACTCTCTCCTCCTCTCTTGATCTCTTTTGTTACTTCTTCTATGTGTTATTCTCATTCTTCTATTTGTTGTCCTTAGTGTTGTCTACTTGAGGACGATGCAAAGCATTGAGATCTCTTTTGGTCTCTCTCATGTTGACTCAAAAGACACATGTGTTCCCTACTTCTAGGTGACCTTCCTTGATTGCGGAATGAAGAACAATTATGCATACACACATATGATATACAACATACTGACCCCGAGGAAAGCGAAGTCACCTCGTGCTTTGTGTTTTGTGTCTATTATCCTTGGGCTTATCTCACACTTGGGGGCTAAATCCTTGTGATAATGTGCTCCTTTCCCTTCTCATTTCTTATATGTATCACTACCTTAAAGCAATCACCCCCGATGAGGCGTGTGCGATCGCTTTAACGTAGGGGGGCATACATCCCGTTCATATCTTTTCAAGATACTTGAAAATTTCTTCACAAATTTAGCTTTGCCTGGAAAATTTTTGATATCTTTCTTGCATGACTCATAGTGAGGGAACCTTACTACTGACAGTCATGGTTCTCCCTCGTGATCTTCCCTTTTACTTTGTCAATTGAAGTCGTAAGATCCTTAGTCCACTGGGGGCTTGGTGTATCTTGCCTCCTTGACGTGGTGAAAGTTTTTCAAAGTTGTTTCCTTGTACTCTACCGGAAGTATGAGCGTATGCTTATACTCCCGCTAAAGTGGGGGCTAAATGTAGCGTCCTAAAATTGTGACACTTGCAATTTCGACTGCATTTGGGTCTTCACAATGGCGGCGCAACGTTGAACCTGAATGGAGACCCCGAAACCTGTTTACGACACCCAAAAACTACATTTTTCTGCACCCTGGCCTGATCCCTCCTTGCACCCTGCTGTCCTGGGGGGTGGAACCATGGTGCCCAGTGCCCTGGTCCTTCAGGACTAGGGCGCCCAGCACCCTGGTCCCCCAGGACCATGGCGCTCAGCGCCCTGGTCCCTGGCCCTATTTTGGGCCCGGTCTCTTTTGGGCATCGGGTCTTTAAGTTTGCAATTCGGGAAATAATGTTTCCTGGTCGGCCTAAGGTCGGGAAAATCAATCTATCAGCCCTAATTGACAAGTATATAAACTACTTCTCCTCTCCTAGAAAGGGAGGAAGGAAACAAGCAAGAGCAAGACGTGGAAGCAATATTCAAACATTCAAACATTCAAGCATTCAAGCATTCCTTCAAGCAATTGAGCATTCTAAGTCTCCATTCAAGGCTAGGTGTTGCATTCAAGACAAGGATTCAACCATTGAAGAAGAGATCACATACAACATACAACATACTACATACATTACACCTTCGCATGTAAGGATACAAAAATTCTTACAACAAGGTATCCGTACTTGTTTACATTACAAACATTTACATTTACAACATTCTCATTTCTTGGTTAATTCCAAAACTGGGGTTTGACCTAAAAGCAAACCCCTCATCCCTAACCCCCCAATCGTCCTCTCTTTTCTGTGTGTAGGTTACAGGTACGCGGCTGTAATTGAAGATCTGGAATCCTTGTGCAGAGACGAACAGATCCCCCTTTGTTTCGCGGATTTTTCGGAGGACCGTGTGCACGCCGGGCGCCATCGTCCCGTCAACTTTCGCTCAAATTTGCAGAACAGCACCGTCTCGACATTTTACTGCTAATTCTAGGTCCACAGCTTCATCCCATATCCCTATCTCTGTTTATAAGCGAATCTTTCCTACTTTACATGCATTCCTAGTTCAATCTTTCTATCTACATTCTTTACAAAAGAGGGTATCCTTGATGTCACAACCCTTGAAACTCATTTAGAATCCAATTTTGCATTGCATGGGATTGGATCTTGTGGGTTTCAACCCCTCTTTTGAATGTAAAGTCTCCCCTAAGTGAAAACCATCAACCCTAGTGACTCTCCCTTCTCTCTCCTTGGAGTTGGGGAGGGGAGAACAACTAGGGTTCGATTTTTCTGCTTTACAGATACATACTGCATTCATGATATCAGGTCTGGTTTGTGTCAAATATAGTAAACCTCCTATCATAGATTTGTATCTAGTTGGATTAACAGGTGTAGATTCATCCCTTAGTGATATTTTATCACTTGTAATCATAGGTGTGCTTACCGGTTTAGAGTTCTCCATCCCAAATTTCTTTAGTAACTCCTTTAAGTACTTGGATTGACTCAAGAATATACCTTTGTCAATGTGTGTAATCTGCAATCCTATAAAGAATTTTATTTCTCCAATCATAGACATTTCAAATTCTTGCTGCATTTCAATAGAAAATTCTTTACATAGTCCATCTTCTCCTCCAAAAATTATATCATCAACAAAAACTTCTATAACCAAGATGTCATCATTAGTCACTTGATAATATAAGTTGATGTCAGCATTACCTTTAGAAAAACCAATCTTCAAAAGATACTTATCCAATCTTGCATACCAAGCTCTTGGAGCTTGTTTCAATCCATAGAAATCTTTCCTTAGCCTGCAAACCATATCTTTGTTATTTGTCAAAGAAAATCCATTAGGTTGTTCAATGTAAACTTCTTTTTCAAGATCTCCATTCAGAAATGCACATTTAATATCCATTTGATATACTTTGTAGTTCTTGTGTGCTGTAAAAGCCAAAAATAATCTGACTGCCTCAATTCTGGCTACCGGTGCAAAGGTCTCATTGTAATCAATTCCTTCTTTTTGAGAATATCCCTTACACACTAGTCTTGCTTTATTTCTAATAGCCATACCATCTTCATTAAGTTTGTTTATGAATACCCATTTGGTTCCAATTACATTTTTATCTTTAGGTCGAGGAACTAATGTCCAAGTGTTATTCTTCTCAATTTGTTCTAATTCTTCTTCCATAGCTTTAATCCAATATTTATCTTCACATGCCTCATTAACTGATGATGGTTCAATTTGAGAAATAAGACATACCTCTTCATTTTCCAATCTTCCTCTTGTCATAACTGCTTTATACTTGTTTCCAATTATCTGATCTTCAGAATGATTCAATCTTACATACCGGGGTGTCTTTGTTTGTTGTTGTTCCTCAGTCACAGTGGAATTTTTAGATGGTACCAGTGTAACTGGATCTTCATTCTGTACTGGTGGGTTCAGTGTAGGTTCATTTGTTAGAATTTCTGTTGCCAGTTCAGAATCTATATACCTTGAAGTTCCTCTGAATTGTTCATCAATATTCACATTTGTACTCTCAATAATTTTCAGCAATCTTTTCTTAAAACATCTATATGCTTTACTCTTAGATGAATAACCAAGAAATATTCCTTCATCACTTCTAGGATCAAATTTCCCAATATACTCATCTCTTCTAATATAGCATTTACTTCCAAATATTCTGAAATATTTAAGAGTAGGAGTAATACCAAACCATAGTTCATGAGGGGTCTTACCGGTTTCACCTTTGATGTGAACTTTGTTGAATGTATAGACCATTGTACTTACTGCCTCTCTCCAATAAACATGTGGTAGGTTTGCTTCTGATAACATACTTCTAGTTGCATCCAAGATAGTTCTATTTTTCCTTTCAACAACTCCATTTTGTTGTGGTGTCCGAGGTGCTGATAGCTGTCTTTTGATTCAATATTTAAGAGTAGGAGCAATACCAAACCATAGTTCATGAGGGGTCTTACCGGTTTCACCTTTGATGTGAAATTTGTTGAATGTATAGACCATTGTACTTACTGCCTCTCTCCAATATACATGTGGTAGGTTTGCTTCTGATAACATACTTCTAGTTGCATCCAAGATAGTTCTATTTTTCCTTTCAACAACTCCATTTTGTTGTGGTGTCTGAGGTGCTGATAACTGTCTTCTGATTCCATTTACTTCACAAAATGCATTAAATTTCTTAGATGTAAATTCTCCTCCTTGATCTGATCTTAGACATTTGATTTTCTTACCGGTTTCATTTTCTAACATTGCTTTGAACAGTTTGAACTTCCTAAGTGCTTCTGATTTTTCTCTCAGAAAAGTAACCCAACACATTCTAGAATAGTCATCAATGATTAGCAGGAAATATCTATCACCTTGCAAGCTTTTGATTCTAGCTGGAACACATAAGTCAGTATGAATTAAGTCAAGAGCATTATTGGATTTTTCTGGAATACTTTTAAAGGTAGTTCGAACTTGTTTTCCAAATTGACATTCCTTACATACTGTATTGTGAGGTTTGACAATTTTAGGTAAATCTCTAACTGCCTTAGTAGTACTGATTTTCACCATGCAATAAAAGTTTACATGACAGAGTCTCTTATGCCATAGCCAACTTTCATCAATATGTGCAATCAAGCATGTCTTTTCACTGTTATTCAAATGAAAGATATTTCCTCTAGTTTGATTGCCGGTTGCAATTTCTAAACCAGTTCTATTCATGATTTTGCATTTTGCATTTTTGAATTGTAACTGAAATCCTTTCTCAACTAATTGAGCAACACTCAAAAGATTATGCTTTAAACCTTCAACATAGTAAACATTGTTAGTGTTATGCTTACCATCAAGAGATATTGTACCTTTACCTTTGATCAGACAAGCTTTATCATCTCCAAATCTCACTAGACCTCCATTATATTCTTGAAAGTTCAAGAATTTACCTTTATCACCTGTCATATGATGTGAGCATCCTAAATCAATGATCCATTCATCCTTTACTTCAATTTTAGTTGCCAAGGCTTGCTCTACCGATTGGACTGTAGGTGCTGGTTGATCTTCTGTTATAGCAACAAAAACCCATTCATTGTCTACCGGATCCTCATTAGAATCATCAGTCACTCCTTCATCGGCAAGATAACAAGATTTATCTTTATTCTTCTTAAATCTTTATCTCTGATATTCAGGGTTAGGCTTGTATGTCCTTCTAGCTTCTTCTCTTAGTCTAGCATGTCTATCAGGGCATCTTGAAGCCATATGACCAATCTTATTATAGTTAAAACATTTAAAGGGTGCTTTACCTTCATACTTACTTCCAACTGGACCTTTAGGCATTTTCCTTGCAAATAATGCTTCAAGTTCTTCAAATTCTTCATTTTCTTTCCTGCTTTCTTCAAGTTCTCTTGCATAAAAGGCTTTCCAATCAGATTTGTCAAATGATGATGCAGATGATGTTGATGCTTTAAAGGCTAAATCTGTCTTTATAGTAGCAACAAAACCAAATTCCTCAATTTCAAAGGCTGAAAGTTTTCCAATCAATGTACTGATGTATTAAGCATTGTTCTTAACTCATTTATAGCAGTGACCTTCATTTTGTATGCCGGTGGCAATCCTCTTAAAACTTTTGAAACAATTTCATCTTCACTTAAGGTTCCTCCATAACATTTAATACCCAAAACAATTTCATTAACTCTTTCCATAAAAGCAGAAATCCTTTCATCTTCTTCCATTTTTAGATTTACATACCTGACCCGGAAGCTTTCAAGATTTACAATTTTGAATGTGGAATCTCTTTCATTCAGTGTTTCCAGATGACCCCAAATAGCTTTAGCAATTGATCTGTTTGATAATCCCATGATTTGTTGATCTGTTAATGCGCTCAAAAGTGCTTCTCTTGCTTTGCAGCAATTTTCTTCATCTTTAGTCAAGTTAGGTGGATTAGGCTGGCTTTGAGTAGGAGCAGTATAGCCATTCTTTGTAACATCCTAGATGTCTTTTCCAATGCAATTTAAATGTGTCTCCATTCTGATCTTCCATATGCCATAGTTGGTTCCATCAAGTTTAGGACTGTCCTTCCTGAAATAGTTAGTAGACATTGGATCTCCTCAAGCTGTTAAACTTCTGCAAAAGAGGACTAATCTCTAATACCAATTGTTAGGTCTCGGAGACAACTAAGAGGGGGGGGTGAATCAGTTGTCAAATAAATTCAAAATAAAACAAATTAACCAACTTACTGCTTAATACCGGTGAACCAGTCTTTTATACCGGTGGACAGTTTTATCAGATAATTGCAATACCGGTAAAGATTAATGCATGAAACAAAAGGCAAAGTCATCCACAACACATAACACCAATATTTGTACATGGAAACCCTGTAAGGGGAAAAACCACGGTGGGAAACCTTACCCACAATCAGATGATACTGCTGCATATAGTAAGTGTATACAAATGGGGTCTGCACATAAACAAAGGCCAAGCGCCCAGAGCTCACTGCTCAAACACAAAATTGGAGTCACACTGACTACAATTGGATGGTTAAATCCAATAAGAATGTACTGCTCAAAATAGCATCTTCATATGCTGGATTCAGTACCGGTGTAGTTCTGATATGCTTTCACAAAAACCTTGCTTCACCTTCAAATGATGTCTGCGTGTATAGCTCTACTTAATTTCGCATATACCTTCACACAATTCTTCTTCACTTTCCTCTATCGATCTTACAAATAAGATCTTACATTTATATCATAACCTAAGACCAATTTTAGTAGGTCGACTCTACAAGATATTACAATAAAATCATTTTACAAAAAAAACAATATCCGATGTAATAACCGATTCAACATGTCAGCTTGATGCATTTACAATAATAATAAATCATCTCCATAGCGTGTTGTGCTGATCTGGAAAAGATAAACCTGCCGGTGTATAACCTAGACCTATTTGTCGGTAACAACAAATATGCAAATATGAATATACCAATAAACAAATCTCCAAGACAAGGTGTCCACATGATGTCTTCGACATAACCGAGTGTTTTCCATGCCCTTCCAAGTGTTGGTGATCATTATATCCTGCCGGTGTACTAGATACCGATGACTGTGCATAAGTCACTTGCTTGCCAGTGAATATTGTTGATTCTCCAAAGTGCTAGAGTTGATAAAGTTTAGTAGGTGCTGACATCAATGACAAAACCATACCAAAATACCAACAACATTCAATTGGGGTTGTGGCACAAAGGGGCTAGCAAGATAACTCACTAGGACATTTTTCAATCAAGTGAAAACTAATGAAACGTTAATAAAATAAACCAAGATAATTGTGGTTGCTCATCTCATGTCTTGTGTGCTTGTATAAACTAAGGATGAGTTGGGAAGGCCTAACCATCTATGGGGTGTTAATTTGGAATGATTGAGTCTCCTCATCTATATGAGAGGACTACTTAGTTCTGTGTGAGCCATCCCTTTGAGCTACACTATGACACTCCTTGCTCTTTCTTTTTAACATCTAGCTCTATAAATTTGAGTATCACCTAGAAGATGTTGTGCCTTCCTTGTTGGTGTTGATTCTTTGATGACTATGTGATTTTCATGTGAGTTGGTCATGATGTTTATATATTTACCTTGAACTTGGTTGTGGAATGGTACTCTTACTTTTATTCTCATGTATCACATAATTGTGTTGGTGTTTGTATTATTTTGTTGCTCTTTGAGTTGCAATTGAGATAAATGACCTATTTCTCCCAATTGAGATTGTTTCTCTTGACCATGTGCTGTGTACATTTTATATATGACATGTGTGAAGGCTATATCTTTGTGTATTCTTTCTTGAGTGTTTGGTTTGTGTGTCTCTCTATGAGCATAATGGGGCGGACCTTTAGGTTCCATATATTCAGGTGGCTTTGGGAACCACCATTAGGGAGTTCATCCTTATCTCTTCCTTCTTATACTTCTCAATTGATGTAAATGTATGTATATGGATATTTGAATCTAAGTTATGTAATGATGTATATGTATATTGGATACTCTTCAAGGAAGATGATGTAATCATATGGTTGTGTAGTGGATTTTAGTAGTTTTATGTGTGTTGATGTTGGTATTAGATATGAGTTTATATGCTTCATTTTTCATATGCTTCAAGTTGGATTTGGATATGAATGCATAGGAAAATTTTAACTGGAAATGAACTTATTGGCTTCTGAGTAGTCTTAGAGGGTGTTGTATTCCCCTCACGAGGTTGTCATACCTTATTGTAGTGACTTGAGTTGTTTGAGTAGATTTAGGTCAAACCAAGTCTGGTTGGGACTCTCTTGATGCATCTTAGATAGTCTCGTGTGGCATCCAAGTGTTGTAAGTCATGGTTCTTGGTGTGGATAGTGTGTTTGAGCCTTTTTTGGAATTTGGGTGTGGATTATATATGTTTTGAGTCCACCTGATCTTTGTTTTTGCTTGTTGGTATCACCTAGTGATTGGGGGTGTAGTTGGGCACTTCATCTCCACACCCTTTTGTCAATTTATTTGTCCTTAGGTGTCATCTATGTATTTGGACTTAACTAGCATGTCTAAGGTGTATAGGGGACAAAATGGTCTAATCTGAAAGATCAATGGTCTAGACAAATGCACATCCCAAAGGATGACAATACAGGTTACCATTCTCAAAGGATGCCAATGCACAAATTGGATGTCTGCTAGAGTAGAGGAGCAAGGCATGTTTATTAATGTCCTCTAACCACATCAGTGTCCTGACAGAATGTCAAGGTCCCTAGTTGGAACTCATGTTTAGTGGTTAAGTCCACTAGGGTATTCAGAGGTCTAGAGGGTCAGTTTGATCTCATTAAAGATGCCTGTTGGGGTTTGTAGTGTCCAAGAAACCTCTGGGGTGTCATTTTCCTATGTAATGCCCACTCTTTTGTCTTGATGTGGATTTGGCTATGAGATTGTGTTTTTGCCTTTTTATTTTTGGTGTTAATCTTTTTGTGGTGCATTTCTATTGTTTTGGATGTTGTCTTTGATTTCAATGTGAGGCCTTGAGTGCCTAGATTATGCCTTGATTGGATATATGTTCTATTTTCATGTTGGACTAGTGATGTTATGGATTGCTTCATGATGATCGTGATTATGCTATTTCTTTGGGATGTGTTCTTACTTTTGTGTTTGGTTGTGAGGCCCATTGTTCTATTTGTTTACTACATATCTATTTGGGTATTGGATCCATTGTGTGTTTTCACCATAGTTATAACACTTTAATATTAATCCCGATTTGATCAATAACTGGAATGTGACAAGTGATGTTAATCCGGTTGGGGATTTAAAAGTAATAAATCATATTTTATGCTATTGTATTTCTTTTAAGAGATAAAATTCTTAGCAGTACATTTAGTTGATGCTTTATTGGTTTTATGATATATCCTGTTACTAACAATGTTATTATGTGACCCCAATTGGGGAATGTTAATTATGCTTTCGGTTATATTATATGTATAAGTACATGCATGGGTATTTATTGTGTTTTGGTTGGTGTAGGTACAAAGCATAGACTCCACCTGGCTCCACAAGTTTGAGCATACTCATATCCCCAATGGTGGCTATAGGAGATATGACACTGGCCATTAATGTTACCCAACCATAGCCATTGTTCTTAATTTGGAAAATATTCCTTAATTTTATTTAATTATACCTTTGGTTATCAATTTGGTAATGTCTTGTTATCCCAATGCATTATTGTGAATGACTAGTAAAGACTGGTTGTGCATAGTTGGTCATATGTGAACTTTCATTGTTATAGTGCATATATTAATGATATTTAAATATATAATGGTAATTTAATATCTCTATCTAGTTGAGTTCCCAGAGCTGATTGAAGAGTTGTAAAAAACCTTGAAGTGAATCTAGCATCTCTATTTGATATGATTTTCTTTGGCATTCCATGCAACCTAAATATTTCCTTAACAAAGCGCCTTGCCAAGGTAGGTGCATCATCTGTTAGATTCCTTGGTATAAAGTGTGCCACCTTAGTGAGTTTGTCAATTACTACCATTATTGTATCATGCTTAGAAGGTGACATGGGCAACCCTTGCACAAAATCCATGCTAATAACTTGCCACTTGTGTTGAGGTACATCATGTAACTGTAATAATCCAGCTGGATGTCTATGCTCTGCCTTTACCCTTTGACACTCCAAACATTTAGCGACATACTTGACTATGTCATTCTTCATCCCTTGCCAAAAGTATAGCTTCTTTAGATCTGCATAAAGTTTGTTAACCCCCGGGTGCCCTGAGTAAGGGGTATTATGAGCCTCCGATAGGACTACCTTCCTTAAGTCCCCTGAACTAGAAACATAAATTCTATTATTGTATCTAAGAAACCCATCTTCATCTAATGTATACCCTTCAACCTTAGGATTTGTTGGATTGTATTCTAAAGTCAATTTGACTTGCTCATACCATGGGTCATGTCCATGCTCATCCATTACTTGCCTTTTGAAAGAAGTTTTGAATGTTGCTATAGTCATCAAGTGTCTCCTCCTACTTAAAGCATCTGCCACCCTCTTTTCCTTCCCCTTAATATATTCAATTTCAAAATCATATTCACTTAGAAACTCTAACAACCTTCTTTGTCTAGCATTTAAGTGGGGTTAGGTAAAGATGTACTTTAGTCCTTGGTTATCTGACTTTAACTCAAAGGGCTTCCCTAGTAAGAAGTGTCTACATTTCTGTAGGGCATGCACAATCGCTGCTAACTCTAAGTTGTGGGGTGCATAATTAACTTCATGAGTCTTCAGCTTCCTAGATTCGTAAGCTACTACCCCTTCATCTTTGATAAGTACTCCTCCTAAACCTTCAATAGAAGCGTTAGTTATGACTGTGAAGTGTCCATTTGGATCTGGTACTTTTAAAATGGGTGCTGAAGTTAGTTTTCCCTTCAAGATTTGAAATGCCTGATCACTTTTCTCTATCCACACAAACTTTTTACCCTTCCTCTGCAATGAGGTGATGGGGTTTGCTACCTTAGAGAATCCTTCCACAAACCACCTATAGCACCCTGCTAGCCCCATAAAGCTTCTTACCTCTGAAAAATTTTTAGGGATCGACCATTCTACTATTGCCTTTATCTTATCTGGATCAATTGCTATTCCTTCCTTTGATATTATATGCCCAAGGTAGTGAATTTTTTCCTCGAAGAAGGCACATTTTGACAGTTTCCCATATAACTTATGTTCCCTCAACCTTTGCAAAACCATTTGTAGGTGCACTAAATGCTCCTCCTCATTCCTAGAGTAAATCAAGATGTCATCCAGAAATACCAAAACAAATTTGTCCAAGTAGTCATGGAGTACACTATTCATTAGGTTCATAAATGCAGTTGGGGCATTGGTTACACCAAAAGGTACTACTGTGAATTCATAATGCCCATATCTAGTCCTGAAAGCTATCTTTGGAATGTCCTCCTCTTTAATTCTGAGTTGATGATATCTTGATCAGAGGTCTATCTTCGAGAAAACTGCTGCTCCTTTCATTTGGTCAAAAAGATCCTCTATTCGAGGTAAGGGGTACCTATTCTTTATTGTGACCTTGTTCAACATCCTATAGTCGATGCATAGTCTTAAGGGTCCATCCTTCTTATTAACAAATAAGATTGGTGCTCCCCATGGTGATACACTTGGCCTTATTAATCCCTTAGCTAAGAGTTCCTCTAATTGCATTTTGAGTTCTTGTAATTAAGTTGTGTTCATTCGGTAATGTGCCCCTGATAGTAGTTCAGCTCCCGGTAGTAAGTTGATAGAAAAGTCAAACTTCCTTTTAGGGGGTAAGCCGAGTAATTCTTCTGGAAATACATCCTTGAGTTCTCGTAAGAAAGGGGTTTTTTCAAAGGTTGGGGTATTTTCCTCTTCTCCTTCATCAATTCCAGCCATATAGATTAGGCCTCCTCTTCTTCTTTCCTTCTTTAATTGCATGGCCGATATGGTTTCTATGTTAATGGAGTTAAACTTTCCTTGGATTTTGAACCTTTTCCCCCCATCATCCAAACATTCAACAACCTTGTTATAGCAATCTACATTAGCTTCATGATCTGTTAACCAACTCATTCCAATAATTACATCATATAATCCTAGGGGTGCCACATAAAGATCTACCCTTTGTTTCTAACTTAGGAAATTGTACGCTTGCCCTCGACAAACACTTAGTTACTTCCCTAGTTGCCTTATCCCCATATTGAACTATCCATGATGATTCCATTTGATTAACTTTTAATGCATATTTGCTTACTAATTCAGGTGAGATGAAACATTCAGATGACCCAGTGTCAATTAGAATTGAAATTGGTTGTTCAAATAGTGTATCTGTAGTTTCCATGGGAACATTCTGGAATCTTGCTCTTCGGTGCATGAATCCTTTATTGAGGCCCTTGTTGTGGTTGATTGGCCCTAATCTGACCTTGCATCTTGGGACATTCTCTAGAAAAATGGTTTCCCCAACACATAAAACATCCACCTGGAGGACCCCTCCTGCTTTGATTCCTAGGGGAATCATTCCTTGTTTCATTGGCCCTAGGTGGATAAGTTATCATGTTGTGCTGGTCATTCCTATTATAATCACCCCTGTTATTATTGCCCCTATTATTATTATTATTTCCATTCCTCTGATATTGATTAGGGGGTGGCCTTCTTTCAGAAGAATTATTCCTTTGACTTTTGTTGAAGTTAGTGTTCCCCTTGAATTCCCGCTTCCTTTTAAATGAGTGGTTCCAATTATAGTTCTGCCTTGCTGCTGTTAGGGCTTGAATCTTTATCTCCTACCTTAGGGACTTTTCAAGTACTTCGTTCATGTTTTTGGGTCCATGCATGTCAACCTCTGCCCCTATGTTGGTATTTAGTCCCAAAATGAACTTCCTAGCTTGACCTTTTTAATCTTTTTGGTACATAGGTATGTACTTAAGCAATTTGGTGAGCTTATCCCAATATTGTTGGACTGATAGGGGCCCTTGTCGTAGATTATGGAACTTTGTCACCTTCTCATCAAAGAACAATTGTGGCAGCCACCTTTTACGAAAATGGTGAACAAATTGATCATATGTGATCGTATCCCTGCTATACCCATTTTACTCCTTTGTGTTGGTCCACCAACTAGCTGCCTCCCCTGTGAGTTGATAGGAACCCCATAAGGCCTTGGTTGTTTAGCTACAATCTCTTAGTTCAAAATACTTTTCCATTTCATTTAACCGATTTTCAGCTCCTTCACCAATTTGCCTCCCATCGAACTTAGGGAGGGTGATTTTCTTCAAATCCTTAGAGAGTTCCAACATGTTATTTTCTTTTCTATTGTCCATCACATTCCCTTGATTGCTACCAGGGTTCCCATTTTCAATTCCACTTCGATTTTCAATGTCATTCAGCCTTGCCCTAAGGTCTTCCATTGATTGCTCCAAGAAGTTGATCTTATCCCTTTGTTTGGTTAGCAGGTTGATTATAGCCTCAACCCCATCTTCGTTATTCCCTTGGTTTTTTTGATTCCCTTCATGGTTTTCCTCATGGTTTTCTTCATGGTTTTCTTCATGATTTTCCTCATGGTTAGCCATCCATCCATTTGGATTAGGCATTCATCCATCTAGGATGAGCATCTAACCATACGGGTTAGACATCTGTCCATACGAAATGAAAGGTTTCATCTATCCAATACGGGATAGGCATCTACCCATACGAAGTAGGCATCTATCCAATTGGGATAGGAGGTGCTCTGGCCAGAGACTTAGACTCATCGAGACCATTCGGGCCCTGAGTCACTCACTAAGTACTACACTCTTCTAATAGGAGTGCACCGAGGTCACCATCCTTAGGAGAAATCAAAATAACATAATGCATGCTTGAATTCCGCCTCGGAATTTGGCTTAAAGCCTCGAGAAGTCAAGCGAATCCATACGGGATTCCTTCCGAGTATGCATTGAATTTATTTTTCCTTTATTTTCCTTATCTTTCAATTAGGATTCTTCGCAATCCTTCTTCTTACCAATTCCTAGACCCCATCCACAAATGCCTGAGTACTAGGGACAACTTCGTCCCTAGACTGCCTACATACCCATTTCGGCACGAGATCAAGGCGTAAAGTATGTAGTTCTATTTTCTAATCTATGGTTTAATGTAAACTGTTTGGTGGGTACGCAACCCTTTCTAGGGTCAATGTCCCAGACAGTTTCTCTGCGGTTGCTACCCATGATGGTAGCACTTAAGCAAAGGCTCAAGATGGCCTATTGCTTGTGGCCTAAAACAACTAGATCCTAATCCTATCATAAGCGTCACCCTTGACCCAATTTTCAATCCCCAACAACTCTTCGAGTTTAAATCAAATTTATAAAAGCATTTCACTCAATCAACCCTGAAGGGGTTTACTATGGTTTAACTCAGCGGATGTAAAATTATTTAAGGATTATCTTATTAGATTATCGATCCAAGGGGGATTACCCGCCCCTTGGATTTTAACTTCCAAGTGTTCCTTATTACTCCCCGATGATTTATAGGTACGATGCCACAAACGTCGTTGATGCAGCTTTATTAGGTGTTAAGTGCAGTAGTTCAACATGACGACATTACCCATAAGCATGACCCAGAGGCACCGTAAATACCAAACGCTGCTAGGTTTTTGTTTTCCAACTCCCTTTGTTTAGTTTTCTAACTAAGAGGCTATGAAAAATTTTAATTAGCATCATGCTTGAAACAATTATTAAATTAACGTGCGTAATTAGACATTGTAAAGCTTAATTAATTGAAATAACTACTTCTATGGGATTCATGAACCACTTGAAAAAAAAAAAAAACCATCCTTCTACAACTGAATTATTTAATAATCAAAACTTGAAATATAACTTGCACAAGAATGACAATTATGAAATTCGCCCATTGATAATTAAACGTGTAACTTGCATGAAGATGATGAAAATGTAACTTGCTCATCAATAAATGCAAATAATGTATAAGTAATTCACATGATGCAAGAATAGTGTAATTTACATGCAAGATTAAGCAATGTTTATTTCTATCACGAGAATAATTATTTATAGAGTCACTAGTTCAAAATAAGCAATTAGTTTTAGACATTAGACAAATTTTGGATCAAATCATAATAATATAAATTAATTGTTTTTAATGAATCTAAAATACCAAGTAACCCAATAAATCTCAAATAAATTGAAAGATTCCAATTATAAAATTAGATATAATTTAATTTACAATTATAAATTTACTAAAGATTGATTTGGTAGTATTAGATAACAATGATCCAAATTATTTATAAATTTATCTAAGTTTAACTTTACTAAACTAAAATTTAAATTAAAGAATATATTAACAAATTCTAATTTACAAATTAATATGTAAAAAGCTAAATTAAGAAAAGACAAAAAAAATTGATACGAAAATAATTTTAAAATGTGGCTTTTATTGCCAAGTGGGGAGTGGGGGCCACGGGTCCCATCACCACTGCGGACTTGCTGGTGCAGGCCCGCGGGGATGAGGGGACAGCCGCGGGCCCCTCCACTCCCTCTGTGGCCATTGTCGTAGCAGTGACCGCAGGGGTAGTGGAGAGTACCACTCCCCGACGGTTATAATAACTCCCCCCCCCCAATGTTTAACTATAATTTATTTTATATAACTTTTTTTTTTGAAAACTACTTTTTTTTTTTTTTTAATCTTAAAAGTTTAATATTGCAATATATATATATATATATATATATATATATATATATATATATATATATATATATATATATATGGTTTTATTCTAGTTTTATTTACAATTTAAGAGGGGTATATAAAAATGTTATTAAAAATAAGAATCTACTCACAGGTATGAAGGATAATAGAGAAAATTGTTTCAGATGTTCTCACAGGAGCCCCAAAAAGATACATTGTGCTTGAAATTGAGGCAAGCAATACAACAGAGAACTAAAGTACCTCAGAGATAGATAAATGTATAAATTTCAATTTCAAAGTGATCATATTCAACAAATTTGCCTTACGTTGAGATAAACATAAATTTTTATGATGAGTTTGTCAGGAAATTAATATTCACACAGGGAGAGAGATTTCTGGAAAAAAAAATAACAAAGATAATATTTTCACAGGGAGTTTATACAAAAATATTGAGAATAAAAAAAATTCATATTTGAAATACTATTTTAGATAGCGAGATTTCTAAATACAAATGGTTATATGCATAGGGAAAGAAACTATTTACAGAGATAAAAGAATTTTGAGTTTTCAAAAAGGGTAGAGAAGTTGAAAAGCACGATTTTTCCAGATTCAAGATTTTCTCTAGATTTCAAAAAGCAGAAAAAAGTAGAAAATCTGATTTCTTTCTTTTCTCTAAACAAATTAACAAATAAAAAGAAATTTGCATTTGCATGTTTGAAAAGTATTTTTATCAATGGATTTCTTTAATGAAACATAGATTTTCCTTTCTAATTAGTCTATCTAACAATTAAGAAATAATTTCCTTCAGAAAATTATATTCAAATAAAAGAATCTAAGAGGAGATATTTCCTTTTGAAAATATAAAATTTACATAAGCAATTAGCAAATGCAAAGGGGGGGGGAACCTGGAGAAGCCTTTTGATGTTGAATCCTCTCCAAATCTTCAAGCTAGCCTTCCTTGATCCTTCCTTGCAAGCTTGGTGAAATTTCTTCAAAAAAAAAACTTAACAATTCTACAAATGAAAAATGTGACTACTAGAAAAAAACTACTACTTGAGAAAACTTTTCTTCAAAAAAATAATCAAGTCCCTCTTTTTGAAAATTGCATACAATATATAGGAAAAACCCCCTTAACTCCACTATCTAGAGAAATTAATTGAAAAAGATTCTTTTTCCAATATTGGATCCATACAAAATTGATTAATATCCTAGTGGGGGAGTTACATGCAAGGGAATTAAAGAATGAAGATTCCTCTAGAAGCTTCTAATATCTCCTACAACATGTGCCATAATTGGAAATGGGAAAAATAAATAATGCCTACTTAAATTATATTCTCCAAGTGTGTATGTGGGTCGATTATTTAACCTTTTATAATATTTATTCAACCATATTCAATAGCTCAACCACAAAAAAATATAATAGTAATTGTATCAAATCAAAAGTGATAAAGGAGGGTCGTGACATCCTAATTTGGACAATATTCCTTAATTTTATTTAATTATACCTTCGGTTAGCAATTTGGTAATGTCTTGTTACCCCAATGCATTATTGTGAATGACTAGTAAAGATTGGTTGTGCATAGTTGGTCATATGTGAACTTTCATTTTTATAGTGCATATATTAATGATATTTAAATAATATAATGGTAATTTAATATTTAACTATGCAATATGGATTATATGTATCTGATTTAATGTGGATTGAATGATTTTCTTATTGGGGGTATTTTGGGAGTGATTGGATTTATTTGTCTAATTGGACTTTTAATATTTCTATATTTTTGCTCCAAAGTGAGTCTGTATTGTATTTTTGAAGTTCATTTTTGGGGGACTTAGTTTTGTTTTCAAAATTTGGAGCTCTCAAACCCTACAATGGGGGATTTTGATTTGTTAATTGGGAGAGAAATTCTTGGAGAAATTTTGTGGGTAGAAGATCTTTGATTCATGTGGGCAGACTCTTTATGCTACCTGATTTTCGTTAGTTCTCTTGGTGAATTTGACATTCTTTTCAATTTTGAAGTTTCATCAAATTAGAAGTTATGTTTCTTGAATTTCTCTCTTAATTCTCAATAGAATCATGTGATTCTTGTTGTTGATAGTTTTTATATGGATTTAGAACTTTTCTCCTATTTGAATTTGGATTTTTAGTGGAGAATTAAATTAGTTGTGTTAAATTTGAAAACTATGTTTCACAAAAGGAAACTCTATCCAATTTTTTTTGAATACCTAGATTGTGGATTTCATTACATTTTTTGGTTGTTGTCCACCTATGGACCAATGGTTTCTTACAAAAAAATTATTGGGCATGTTTGAAAATTTAAGCTTTTTGGAGGTCCATCAATGGTGGATGGCTTCCTTGACTGGTTTTTGATCATTTTGGATATTTGATAAAAATGTGAATTGGATGATTTTTAATGTGATATTATTATGTGGATTATTCGTATTATATATATAAATTTAATGGTTGGATTGATTTGAATCTATTATCTTGGCATTAGGGCCAATCGAGTGTGTTTTAGATGCATGTGAAAATGTCAATGCATATTGTGTTTATTTGATGAATATTGGAAATGTTGGGCTCAATTGTTATTATATTTTTGGATGTTCATGTTGGCATCTTGTCATGAGTTTCATGTTTGATTTATTTGAGCCTATGGTAGGTAATAGGATGTCAATGATGGGAGTGGTGTCCAATGGGGGCTGAGGTACAAAGGGATCGCCAAGATAACCCATTGAACATTCAGTAATCAAGTGAAAATTGATGAAAAATTAATAAAATGAACCAAGATAAAGTGGATGTTGCTCTCATGGCCTTGAGTGATTGTTTAGACTAAGGATGAGTTGGGAAGGCCTGGTCGTCTGTGAAGCATTGATTTGGCAAGATCAAGTCTCCTTGTCTATATGAGAGGACTACTCGGTTCTATGTGAGCCTTCCCTTCGAGCTATGCAATGACACTTCCCACTCTTGTTCCCTATGTACCTATCCCTATAGTTATGGGTATTAATTAGAAGAGGATTTGCCTTCCATGTGATTCTACTTATTGATGTATTTTAGAGGTATCCATATTCAATGGCCCTTTGGCCTTGTGACCCCTTTGGGTGATTGGTTTATGAGATTGGTTTATACTTGATATTTTGGTGTTGATCCTCCATGTTGAGTGCTTTCATACTTATTTGAATATGGATTGCATTGAGGATTGTGCCTCTCTTTTTGATCGTATATTGATGTGGCACTATGTTCTTGGTGGATTGTATGTTCATATTAAATGTTACTCCATGTATGATCTTGTGTGAGCCTATTTGTCTCCCTTGCTTGAGTGTGTGACTATTTTGGCCATGTGACTGTCTCCACAAGCATGGTGGGGTTGGTATCTATAGGTTCCACATGGTAAGGTGCCATTGCTAACCATAATTGGGGACTAGAGGGCTTGGATCATGTGCGGTTGAAGTGTTCCTTCTCCTTCCTCAACACTCATTCTTCTCTTTCTTGCAAGTTGTAATCTGTGTTATTGGTATTGAGAATTGTATCTATTAATGATTTGTATATGGAACACTACAAGAGGAGATGTATGTAATTTTAATTCCTTGTAATGAATTGAGGTATCTTTACGTGGTTTGGTGTTGAAACTGGCCACCAAGCATGATCTTGTATGCTTCTCATTTGATACTATAATATGATGTTATCATAGGAACACTTGGTTTGGTGCTTTAAATGTAGATGCAATTATTATTGTATTGGAGATTGAATTAGTCATCTCCTATTGTGGTCATGAGATATTGACCAAGCTCTTGTTGAATTGAGCTCTTGGGAGCCAATTCAGGCTCAACTGGAACCACTCGGTGTGTGTTTCATGAAGTCCAACTATGGATTTTAGTTGGGTTAGACACCTAAGTGTCCCTTTGTGCTAGTTGTGGGTGAATTAGGATGAGTTGTGGCAAAATGAGTCCTCCTGGACTTCACCTTATTTTGTAGGAGTCATCCAATGACTCGGTGTCTCAAGACTTGACCCATTTTCTGACCATTTTTGCCATTTTCTCTTGATTCAAGGATCAAATGTTCATTCTAACTTCATTAGGGGGTTTTGTACGTCTGGGGATTTGTACATCTTGTCTAGGAAGCTCATCAGTTTGGGATAAATGTGTGTCTCAAGGACATCAATGCAAGTTCACCAATTTGGAGGACACCAGTACATGTTTGGGACTTGAGCACGACTAAGAGACACTAGCACTGGTAGAGGAAACCAACATGCCATGCTAGTGTCCTTTTGGTATTATAGTGTATATTTGTGTTGTCTAGCTCTACCTCAAGAGTCCATACTTGTCCATTCAATCTAGAGATGATTCCAGGGGCTAGAGATGTCAGTTTGACCCAATTTCAGATACGTTCCAAAGCTAGAAATGTCAAGGAACCCTCTAAGGGGTCTTTAGTAGGTTTTAAGTGAGTTTTGGATGGTTTCAAGGGAATCCATTTTAATTTAGGGATTCATTGGAGCCCATCCATGATACTAAGGACCTAGTGGTTAGTCTTGTTTGATGAATCAAACTTGGTAACTTTAGGGATGGTCATGTGTGATCCTAAGAACCTCTTAGAAATTTTCCTAATGTTTAGGAGATCATTCCTCTTATTATCTTTTATTTTTTAGTGTATATTATCCCGATTATACATTGTTAGATTATCAACAAGATTAATGTTACCTTGAGGTAAGCATTATACTTGTATCATTATGCATGATGATGCTTTATTACTTCAAATAAATAATATTTTCATGTATTTCTTGTGTAATTTTATCTTATCCTCTAGGGTTCCTTGGTTTGGAGTTAAATGGTGTTTAGAGTGAGTTGAGTGGTGTTGATGGCATTCATGTGCAAGTCGGTGTTTGCTAGAGCCCATCTATGACACCTAGGACCTAGGAGATGGTCCTGTTTACTAAGTTGATTCTTATGTTTTATGGAAGGTCTTTTGTGATTCTAATCACATTGTTAACCATGAATAATGTTTTTGGAGATCTATCCCTTTTCTCAGTCGGTGTTTAGTGTGTTAAGTTTTCCACTTGTGCATTGCCACTTGTTGACAAGTTGTGTAAGTTCGAGGTTTGGGCTATCATTCTTTTATGATATACATATGTTGATCTTAAAAGCTTCAAAAAAAAAATTCCCTATCTTTTTATGACTAATTAGCTCATATCCTTGGGGTTTCCTTGGCATGACATTAAAATCAATATAAATGATAGTGAGGTATGTTGTTCTTAAAATGAACAAAGTTAAGTATGGAGTTTTTTTGAATGATGAAGTTGCAACTTTTGATGTGATGGATTATGCCATGCTTGAGTTTGAGTATTTTACTTGGGACCATTGTACAATTTATGAGACATTGACTAACAACAAGTATACACAGATGATGAGCGACATGTTGCTCAATTTTTTTGTATGCTAGATTTATAAAAAACCAAAACATTTAATCTATTTGAGGATAATCTTCCTTATGCATGTTAACAAGATAATGAGGCATGCGTTTCATTGTGGTGTCAGTTGGACACATTTTATTTTTTCTCCATTTTAACTAAGGATTTTATTATATGAAACTATTTTTAATGTTGTTGTTGGTTTGACCCAGTTCTTCAAGTTGTGCCATTGATTGTTGTGGATGTAAGTAATGCGTTACAAAATAAGTTGAAAGAATATTATTTTTGTGTTCCATGCATTGGATAAATTAAAAATGGAGTTAGTATTCACTATTTTGGGGGCAATCACAAGTGTGTGCATGTAAAAAAGCCATTGCCCCCCCCCCCCCCCCGCAACAATGTGAAAAAAGTAGCTTCAAGTTGAAAGAGATTGATTCCTTGAACCAAATGGTGTTTGGCAAAGGTAGGTAAGTGCTTCAATTTTCTCATGGTCATGTTACATGTGTGTTGATGCAAGATTTGACCTAAAAATAATGTTGTGAAAATGCTTGTATTTGTATCTTTATTTTGTTCATGGTTTAATGTCTTTGACAATAAGTTATTTGTCTTCTTTTATACAGTGTTTCCCAGTTTGTGTCATTTAAAAAAAAATATTATTGTATTACTACAATTATGTACCTTTTTTTGTTTGTGATAAAGTATGATATATCTCAATCCCTTTTATTCCTCATTTTTTATGTATTCTTGAAGATATATTTTTTTATATAACTATAAGAGACATATGTCCCCAATTAGAGCCACTGTTTGGAGTCAAATTTGTAGTTTCGGGTTTTCTTGATTCCCTTCCATTTTGTGTGTCTAATTCATATTTGAGATATTGGTTATATAAACATTTAAGAAATATTCAATGGGTCCCTTAAGTGTCAAAAGATTAAAAAAACACTAAAATGTTTAAGTCTAAGCTATTTTAGTGTTTTTATCCCTTTCAAACTTTTGGGTTGTTCATACTTGTATACCTTCACCTTGATCATAACAACTCACTTAATTGTTAAAATTTTGTCTAATTGATGGTTTGTTAGAGTTTCAAAATATTCCATCCCATAGTAGGATTCCTCTAGCATTCATGACCCTTGAAGTTCAAAATTATGTTAGAAGTGTAAGTCCTTGGCATCTATTAGACGTTTAGACTTCCTTATCCATCCCATCCCTTGGTACCCATTCTCTTTCATCTCCAATTCCCAAGCCCTAATGGCTTGCACTTAAAAAAAGTTACTAAGCTGTGTGAGATCAAACTTTTGGTCTTGCCTTTTATTAGGTACCTATTCTCTTTCATCTCCAATTCCCAAGCTCTAATGGCTTGCACTTGGAAAAAGTTACTAAGCCTTGTGAGATCAAACTTTTGGTCTTGCCTTTTATTAGGTACCCATTGGCCCCACAAATCCTTTAAGATTTGAAAATTTTCCAATCACTCTATTTAACCTATTATAGTCAAAATTTTGATCATTCTCTTGATTTGGTACAAGTTAAGCCTCATATTGACTCCCCAATATTGAAATCTTGATTTCTTTTTCTTATCAGAGTTCTCTTTTTGGCCTTTCCCCATCTCACATCTCCTCTAACATGAATTCCTTTTCACCCTTGATTCCTTGATTTCCCAATGTGTCAAGCCTTGGTACGTGTTATATGTTACCCCTAATACCTAATAGTTTGGAACTCCCACAATTTTCCACTATGACTCCCACCTACCCTCCTAGATGACCCGACACCATTGATACATTATAGTGTCCTATAACCTCTATATTTGACACTTTGGCACAAAAAAAATAGTATTAATCATAAGGGAATTGATCTAAATACATTTAAGAATATGAAGATGATGATCATGTTGTTTTATTGTGATGGTTTTGGACGCATTTTTGGTTTTAAAGGATTCTTAAGGATGTTGTTTATAACAAGTTTCATGAATATTTTCTTGAGAAACAATTGCATTGATTACATTTATTTGAGATTCATTTTCCCACTTAGATTAAAGCTCATCAAAAATGTTTTTATAAATATATGTTCATTTAGCATATTACAGGTTGGTTGCTAAGCTAATTTCTTGGTTAGGTTGAGTTTGTGGATTGCTTAAGGACATCAAATGATATTAATCTAAGTTGCAATATAAGGAAAATGCTTTGTAATAGTGTATGGAAAATAATGTTATTTATGTTCATGTATGTATGTCTCCATGACTATTTTCTAAGATTCAGGGAAATATTATAGTCACAATTATATGTTTCCTCTTGCCATATTTGTTGGGACAATTGTAATGAGGGTTTGATGGTGTGTGACAACACTTAATAAATTGTAAATGCTTTGTGATTGTCATTCCTTTGTTTCATGTGGTTATTTGTAGTTCTAGTTATGGATTATTATGTTAAATGCAATATAACTCTATGAGTGTATACAAATGCAATCTATTTTTGTTGACATTGTGAAAATTCTATCTCCTTCCTTTTTGTTGTTTATTACTTTTTTTCCTAGTGGAGTAGGTACCCGTCCACATTGGTGAAGGACCAATAAATCCATTATTTATGCACATTTTATTATGTTAATTGTAGGAGCAGTGTAGATTTGCATGTTGTTCATCAATCTAGTAAAACAACCAGGGAATAGTTTCAAGCAATCTTAATGGATAAACACTTAGAGGATCATGTCCAGAATGTCTACACATTGCTAATGTGTATGTAATATAAATGAATATATCTCAAGGGATTAATTAAGTTGGTTGTCTCTATTTTCAACTAGTTGAATGGTGGTACAATGCCCCTTATCATAGTGCATCCAAGATGATCCCATATGAGGGTCACTACGGTTAGCCTCCACCTTCTTTAGCTACATATGTTCTAGGTTCATCTAGGATTTAAACAATTGAAAACTCACTTTCCCAATAAAATATTTTTTTAGAGTCCTTAAACACAATTTGGTATAACCACATAATTTGATGAAACAATAGGTGGATCAACATAGGTTAGATCATACTTTTGAAATTATGATTAGGTATAAATGCATCTCTAGCAATATAATTAATCATCCTTGCATGACAATATGATTCATTAGTTAGGTAGATTTTTTTATGACCCTTCTCTTCTTGTGAAATGAATCAATAATGTGGCATATAAACTTGCAATTCTCTCCTCTCCAAAGATCAACTGATTTTTCACGTTTCTTACCTCAAGTGATTTATTGGGCTTGCTACACAAATTTTGACATAACTTCCCATACTAGATTATGAGGGATCCATCCTTTTGAAACTAGATATAGTCTTGGAAAAAAGAACCAAGCAATGTCAAACTTATGTGATTGAAGCACATTTAGTCCAATGGAAGGGCCTCCATCTTATGAATCTTCCATGTGGAAGCCAACCACCATTCTATCCAAGTTTTCTCATGTTAATTTTAGGATAAAATAGTTTTAAACATGGGCAAAGAGGGTGTTAGGGTAGGCAAATATTACAATTTTCTATCATGATATATGAATTAGGTATTAGTTAATGTTAGATTGATTCACATGGTGAATTGGAATAAGTATTTATTCTAATTTATGGGATAGTAGTAGCTATTTTTGGATAAACTCTTTATATTGTAATATATATAAGTACTCAAATGTAAAGAATATTGAATATTGTAACTAGAGTTTATGCTTTATTAAGAGTCTTATCCCCTCAAAGTGACATCACAAACATGGTATAAAATTATTCGATTGATCTACTTTTTTGCATATGTCTATTATTTGCAAGTTTATTACATGAAACATGAAAAAGTGACACATATCTATGTTTGTATGGATATTAATTTTAAATTGTAACTTTTACACCAATTTCTACTAAAAATAGGGGAAATAATGTAAAAGGGGTCTCAAGAATAAGAGTTTTTGGTAGTAAATTTAAGAAACTATAGGAATTATTGAGAATCCTTTGATCACGTATGCTACAAAACTTATAAATTAACAACATTTAGAGGGTAATTATTGGAGGAAGTATTTGTGTAGATAACTTACTTTCTAGAAAAAAATGGCACTTTTCTCCAATCAACAATAGCATTATAATTGATGGGATCCTATACGTTGTGAAGAACTCCTTAAAAAAATAAGATTTTTTTCTTTTATTATTGCCTTCTATGCTAAACCTTGGGCCACCTATTGTAGTTAGTGGTGTTAAGAATTCACTTATGTTTGGAACTCAACAAGGGATTGAGAAGTCCAACATAATTAAGTCCCCATTGCAAAAGAGGTGCATCCATACTTATATGTTTGATCGAAAGTGGAGAAATACTCTTTCATTTGGTGAAATTGGAGCATGCTTCACATTCTTTCACAAAATAGTAGGAAAATCTATACATTGTAGGTAAGTAACACCCTTCCTACATTATCCTAGTAATGATGGTATGGAAAAATAAGCGACTACCATAGAAACTTGAGTCTACTTATTTAATAAATCAATGTTGAAGTGTCCAAAACATATAATCACCACCTCGTCAAATTTATTTTACAAATGAACCCATAAAATAAAAATATATAGGATAAAATGGAATTAGAAATATCTTTGATTAGTGAGTCTCATACATATTATGTACTCTCTAAGTTTTGTCAAATCTTGGGCCTCTTCATTATAGTCATTATCTTGTTATGACCTTAGAGCATCATTTTCTTCAACCATACTTGATCCAAACACTCTCCTTCAATAGAAAGATTCTTTGCCAAATTAAGACAAATGGATCACCCTTGCATAATCCTAATCAATATGATCTCTACATCATATTTCATGATTCTTGTGATCCAACATCATCATTCTCACTTACCTTTCCCTATGTGGTATAGTTGTGTACACTATGGTGTAGGATGGACTATTGAAATAGACATGTTGGAAATTATTGAGGGCCTTAATCAAGGTGTAAGTTGTTTCCTCAATGAAATTATACTTTACTTTATATTCTTTGACCATCATGCTCATGAAAGTAACATTGTGTCCATCCTTAGACGCAATACTTTGTGTTAATACTTCCACAATATCATATTATACTCCAAAAGTGTACAAGATAAATTAGTGCTAAAGGATTTGGTTAGTTATTATGAAATATCAAATGCAAATCATTTGATAAGCTCAAGCAATTCTTTTGATTTAATGGTATATACGAAAATAACCCATTTCTTTTGCATAAAGTTGATATGACTCACACAACTAGAAAAGGTTCAAATAAATTTCTCCAAAAGTTTGTGTTCGATGAAAGATTGAAGAGTATTTTTTATATTTTAGTACGGATATCCAAATTGAAGTCCAAACTATCTTTTGATACTATGTTCCCAATAATCTTCTCCTTGTGGGCAAAAAAGTTGGATATATTTGAATTCATATAAATTCTAAGTTCCCTATACTTGTCAAAGACTTTTTAGGTGTGAGTCACATGATCCACTCCTTTAGAGAAGTACCATCTAGGAATACCAACATAACTTTATTGATCAAGAACTCAAAGGCAGTGTCCTTTTATCTTTGGAAGGTTCAACTAACATTAGGTAGCTCAAAGGGATGATAGGCATATGTGAAGGATGTATAATTTTCTAATATTCTTCCTTCATTAACACTTAATTGTACCTTGAGAAGCTATCTAGTAGGGGTAACATTTTGATGTAGCCCATATCTAAGAAATGTGGTACATTGAAGGAAGAAGGTAGTGGTCTTTAAGAAAGGTTATATCTAAGGCTTAGAAATGTATGCATACAAAAAAGTCCCCATTTTTCTTCTACACAATGATAAGGCCCACCATGAGAGTAGTGTTTGATAGGGAAGATAATTCTAGCTTCAATTATCTTGGACAATTTTTTCCTTGTAAGAGATTTGACAATTCTATTCTTTTGTTAAACAAGCCATGAGTGTTTCCTGAATTTTATTGTGTTTGATAAACTATCAATTTTTTTATGTCATCATAGGTACATGAAATAATATGACATTTGTTATAAAAGCTTGACAAATTCATCCTTTAGTGCTAGAGTATAGGCCTTATTGAGTGGTAGTGCTTTTCTTTGATCAACTTGTAATTTGTGGTAGTCTTCAAATTTAATGTCACAGCATTGTTTATCTTCCTTTCCTTGAAAAATATATTCCATTCAAATGAGAAGAGTAAAAAGAAAATATATAAAGTTGCTTGGAATGTGTTTTGCATGCCTAAACTTATTTTAGGGCTTGAGTTGAAAGACCTCAGGTGTAAGGGGTTTCTTTGGTTTTGGTTAGATGGCAAGGGTAAACAAATTATAAAGATAATTGGAATATTTGTTGCGTGCTTACTTAGAGGGATTGAGTTGAAACAACTCAAGGTGCAATGGCTTTCTTTGGTTATTAAGTGGGTTCCAATCTATTTACATGGAAATGATCCTCAACAATTTTTTCTTAGGCATAAATTACTCATGGAATGCCAAATGGAAAACATGGTGGGAATGGTCTCCATCCATTCTATCTTATGTTTTCTTCTTTTGTAGTCAAACCAATTTACTTACAAATTTTTTGGTCCTTTTTAAAGGTAGATGAGTTTATCAAATACATTGTGATTGGGAAGCTTGCATCAGATATTCCTGCCAAGCCTTTAGTTGCATCAAGTGTAACCTTTCTTATAACAATGTCTCTTAAGTAATGTTTGACAATGCTCTACAAGATGTTGATATCAACTTTAGCTTTAATTACTTGAGGTATTATGAGCTAATAATATTTAGGGCTTTGTTTATTTTTAATCAAATTTGACTAACCCTAAAAGTTCCTTTAAAAACTAATATTTAATTCTAACAATTTACTTTCAGTTTTAGTATTAAATCCGAATGTGACAAAAATCTCAATTCATCATAGTTTCAAAAACCACTAAAAACACAAACATAATAAAATAAAGAAATTTGTTATAGAACTTTCAAGCCCATAATATAATTTGAATATTGTTATATTTAATCATACAAGTAACAAACAACCATCATGATAATAACTAGTAAAATAGTTGTAGTAGTTCAACAAATACGATTGAAAATACTTTAGAATTTTCTTATAGTAGTCTGCCAATGTATTTGGCATGATGTGGATCAAATCCATAACAATAAAATCCTTTATTGACCTCTGGATGAAGTTACCTCGCTAGGTCAAAGGGTTTTCATCCTCAACCTATAGATTAAAGGGTCTTCATCCTTTGGTTCTCTGTAGATCTAAAGGTTTTTATCCTTGAGTCTAATAATCTAAACATCACCTTCTCTAAGTAGTTAGTTGGGGTTTTGATGAAGGCAAATGTCTTGAAACTCTTAGGAATGTTTCCAACTTTTGATAACATGAAGATCCATGATCAAAATGAGTTTCTTCTCAAAACATCCATTGAGATTCACAATACCAAGGGGATAGGGTTGCAAGCACTACAATAGATGAAACACAAACACCTTGCCATCTCACATTGCAAAAATATGAGAATCCACACCCAAAATCAATATTTTCCTTGGATAAGAAAATTCCTTATGAAGTGGTTGCTAAGTCAAAATTGGCCATTGATGGCATTTCAAGTCATACAAGAGTAGTAGGAATGAATAATGAAAAATGGGAGGAGTGTTGGGAGTCAAGGGGTCAAGGTTTGAGTAGGAGGTATGTTGGTAGGAAGAAGTCCAATAATCCAAATTAAATAAAGGAGAAAGGCAAGGTATGGATGGAAGGCATGCAAGGATGGATAATTTCGATAATTTGATAAGAGAAAGAGAAAGAGGAGGTTGGAGGAAAGGCACCCTGGTAGGGAGAAGTCTAAAAGCTTGACAAGGAAGTGGAAGGAGCAAGGTTTAGTAGAAAAGTACGTTCAGATGAAAAAGTTTGAAACTAAGAAGAAAAACTTAGACATAGGACTTTGGACACAAAACCCACTATACTTAGATAACCTAAGACCAATATGGTTGGGATCAATTAGGCTTTTCTTATAAAAAAAGAAAAGGGAAAATGGATTTTGGTTCCAACATGAATTCATTGAAAAGGGAACATTGCATTTATGATATTAAATCCGTGCACTAAGTTTTAGCCTTTAGAAGCACTTAGGGCCTTATCTCACACTTTTACAATGCTCATAGGACATTGTGGGCTTTCTATGTCTTTTTTATAATTCTCTACTAGCTAGTTGTGTGCACAATACTTGCTTACTCATCATGCTTTGTTGTTGCTCTCAATTCTCTAGTCATATTTTTCTTCTCTAACTCTCAATGTCTCTTGAATGCCTATACATGTCCCCAAAGATAATTAATATTACATGTGAGCAACTTATTTGTACAAAAAAATTCTCTTTCACACAGAGGGACATTGAGTGATCTTCCTTATTGAATGTTGATAAAATTGTCTTATATGGAGCTAATACGAGTATAGCTGAACTTATTTAACTAAGAATGTCTTCTATCGTATAATTTTTTTATCATATCAAACCTAACAGGAAAGTCCATACCTAGCTAATCTCATCATTATGATTTTTCTTCATGTATTATGAGCCCCAAGATTTATGTATCATGCCTAAGCCTTCTTGCAATTGTTTCTTTGTTATTGCATTACTTATAATATTTGCCTTGTCCAATTTTGTATTAAAAGAGGGTAAAAAGTGTCTGACATCTTCACGAGTCATGAATTACACAAACTATTAAGTTATGCTCATTATTTGAATAATTGGATTATGATAATTTCTTGGGATTGAATTTGAACTGAATGTACATAGAACCACTTACAAAGGAAAATCATTTCTTAAGTAGACTATTGGTGGGGCTATCTAAAGAAAATTTTATAAGTTTCACAAGAAAATCTCCACCATCATAATTTAGGACATGACCAAATAATTGTTTAACAATAGTTTGTTGATTATTGGTGTTACTTAATTTTAGTAATCACAATTTTTTTTTTGATTTGATTTCGTTCATGTTGTTTGCAAATATCACAAGTATAAGTTATATTATATTAGTTACCGATAGTGTATAAAGAGAACAAGAGCACTAGAAAATACTGTTTGAATATCATCATTATTGTTATAATCATTGTCATATACTATGGTATCTCTCTTTTTAGAAACCACATTAACAATGATAAAACTACTAAGTAGCATACAATTCAAAAGCATATCAATAATTTATCTGCTTGCTACCTACAATAAATCAAAATCATTATAGAAATGATCCTTTGTTCATAAATGCTTCTTGTCATCATAATATTTTTAGATTTGAATTGGTTCATGTTGTTTGCAAACATCATGCGTATAAATTATATCATATTATAGTTACTAGGAGTAGTGTATAGAGAACAAAAACACTAGACAATATTGTTAGATTATCATCATTATTGCTATCATCAAAATCATATACTATGCTATCTCTCTTTATGTAAATAGAAGATCTAACTATTTTAGAAACACACTAACAATGATAAAACCTCTAACTATTGCTAGCATACTATCCTAAAGCATCACAAATACTTTCTTAATTATCTTCTTTTTATCAACAAGATAAATCAAAATCACTATAGAAATGCTCTTTGCTCTTTCAAATCACAACATGTTAACATTGTGATTCAAGTCAATATTCATCAAATTTTCAAAGTCAATAGATATGGTGTTGAGATCCTAAATATTTTCTCTAGTTATTTTAAATAAGACTAGATAGTATTGGGTGTGAAGTGCACGCTAAGTTTGTAAAGTTCCCTGATTGTACGGTATAACTGGCAAGGGTGAAGGGACCGTTGAACTGGTGAGGAAAGGTCGTACGGTGGATAGACCGTGCGATTGGAGAGGAGTGGGCATACGGTGGTATGAGGAGGGGGTTGTACGGTGGAGTGAGGGGCCGTACGATGTAAGGGTTGTACGGTGGGGTGAAATAGGTCATACGGTGGAGTCAAGCAGGTTGTACGATGGTGAGAAGGCAGGCCGTACGGTGGTGAAAATGACCGTACGATGAAGGGGTGTACGGTGGGTTCAACCTCTGTGCGTGACGGGGTTGGTCTTCGCAAGCAACTGAATGTCAGGAATGCATGTATACCAGATTGTTGGATATGCAATTAGAAGTAATATTTATTTCAACAGTGATAAGGTTCCAGATTTGCCAGATTCGAAAAAGTACAAAGAGCAAAATAGGGTGAGGGATGAATCCCACCGAAACTGTGGATACCAAGTAGGGAGGATCTTCCACCTCCGAAATAGCTCACAACCGAACTCCACTGGAATTAGCACAAACAAAGAGAAAATACCAAATTCGCATACCTATGACAAAGACTAACTCGACCATATATATGGGCTCCGGGAAACTTCCCGAAGGGTTACAAACGGGTCGACACGACCAACCAAGACTTGTCTAATCTAATTAAATAAAAGGGCTCAAAAGATTGTTATTAAATTTGGGGCCTTACAATAAAGTAATTAAATTTATTATTTAATTACATCGGGGACATCACAAAGTTCCACAAAATGAAAAAGAAAAGTGAGCATGCAAGGACAATATTTGGGTTTGTACCAACCATTTTGCTATAAATAAAACTTTATGATGTGTATTTAGTCAAGAAATGCATGTTTTAGATTTATGTATTAGATTTCCAAATCATGCCACATTATAATAATGTAGACCTTAAAGGTTGATTTGAAATGGAAAAATCATTGAGACCAAAGTAGAAGCAAAGAGTCAGTCCATAGAATTTCATGGAGGGAAATACCCCACAAAAAAGCAATATTTTGCTTGATGAGACAATTATGTCTAAAATATGAATTATCAGTAAGATTGATAACCAATTGAAGGAGCTTAGATTTATTATAAGTAACATAGTTTAATCATAGTAGTTGTAGTGTATAGACAAATTACAAGAATGTAATTAAATGAATCATTAAGATAAAATACACACATAAAGAAATAGATTGTTGAATAAAAGAATTATTATTTCATTAATATTAGATGTATGTATGGATATCTTTGAGAAGAAATTTAACCCATTGCACTCCAGTCGATACATGGCAACAATCTAGGAGAGGAGTTGAGCTATCACACTCTCTAGTTAATACAAGTAGGTAGCAATATATAAGATGATGTAAGCTACCTCACTATGCTCTTGCTTCTCTCTACTCAACTATCACCATTTTTTTTTGTCGATAAAGTCAAAGCCATAGATCTTATATTATAAAAGGATAACTTTTTACAAACATAAACTTAAAGAGTCCTTGCAGATCATAGGAGAAAAAGAACCTCCAAAATATGAAACTGTATCCACCATCTAGAGTAAGAGGAAAAAGAACCTCCTACCAGAGTCTGAGAACTAACAAGATTTTTCTTTAAAGAACTTAAAAGCACAAAAAGACAGGGGAGAGCATATCTCTCAAAATTTGAATGGAGGCAACTGCAACGGTTATGCTCTTGGCACACGACCCCGACCCCTTCTATGACCACGACCGCTTGGACGACCCCTGCTACGGCCCAGATCACTGCTCCCACCACTTTTAGAAACACTCGACATGACAACTTGAGATTCTCCACTCGAGAGAGGAGGGTTGATAGGTTCTTCTTCCTGAAGGAAGCCATTAAGAATTGCATATTCTTTGAAGTCCTCCTCCTTATTATGGTCTCCAGGCTGATTAGGGAGGATTCTCCACTTCAAATAGTCTATAGTCGTTGAAACATTTTGCTTGTGCTTTCTCCTAGCAGGCCCTTTTAGGTCCAGAAGGAGAGGATAGAAGGTGACATTTTCTCCTTCTTCATGGGTAGCCTCAATATTTGCAGGCCTTGGAATGCTTGAACAAGGTAGGGCATAATATAAGACCTTGTGAAGCCCACCTAACAGTTGAGGCTCAAAGAGCTCAGAGGCCAAGGTAGAGGTGATACCTTCAGAGAACCCCGCATCAAGAACAAAAGCCACAAACTGAGAGGAAATTTGCGTGTTATCCTTGTAGAATTTCTTTCTATCTAGGTGACCTTGACCCAAAACCATTTTTGTTGCGATGAGAACGGGGAGGGGGGGTTAACCGTGCGGAGCAAGCGCTTAAGTCTGAGGTCTGTTATTTCCTTGAAGAAACATTGACGAACATGACTAGAAAGAGAGATTGGCATATCAACCCCAAGGAAAAGAATGGGGTCTGAAGATAGCTTGATAACAATCTTGGAAGGAGGCTCCACCATTGCCAATTCCAAAGCAAAGAAACCTTGCAAAAAAAAAGAAATCCAAGCAACCTACAAGGAATGGGTTAAGAAAAAGACGAATCGAATTCTTGAAGAGGGTGAAATTCCTTCAATTAAGATGGCAATTATTCCACTCGAGAGAAGTTTGTCGCCTTTATTATTGGGTTGTATTATAGGACCTAGCCAACCCGCGAGCAGATGCAAACTTCTTCTCTTTGCCCTTAGATAGGCGTCGACAACCTCAAAATGGAGATGCCATCATGACATAAAATTGATTAACACATCAAGACAGAGCAACCACTTGAAAATATTAATTCGACCTTCACCTTCTTCGACTATCAATGGAAGTGGGCTAGCCGGGAACCTGAAATGCCAGAGCCATTGAGAGAGAGGGATTCAATGAAAATACTGGTTGTGTCAGAAGATCTCAAGGACAACAATAGATCATCATGACAAAAAAGAGAAAAGGCTAGTTGATCTAGAGGAGGATAATCCACAAAAATTCTTCCAATGATATTAATTACCAACCTAAAGAGAATATGAAGAAATGGAGTATCGCCAATTTTAACTATGCCATCTTCTTTTCTCCAGATTTAGAGTTGAATGAGGAAGGTTGGTCACTGCCAAAAGTGATTGAAGACAAAGGACGACACGTACCTTGGAATTTGGCTATATTAGCTAGCAAATTGGCTTGTTATTAAACCCACTTCCGGAAGGAAATCTCGCCACCTTAGCATCGAAGCCGGATGATATATTTCTGCTACTTATGAACACGCCATTTGACAACAAATCAATTGATCCTTTAAATGAGTGACAAGGACCTATCAAAGTCCATTTGAACCATATGACCATTTTTCTATACATGAATGGCATAGATTATCAAACTTTTTCAAATTCAGAAAAGGTGGTGGGAATTAGGAAGCTAAAGGTTGGAAAAGAATATGGAGAGCAACAGTTGATTCTACTTGCCACTTCTCATCAAGTTATTAGTTTAAGTTATGATATTAACCTGAAATCCTCCATCCACCATCTTAATTCTGACCCTTCAGCTGCTAATTTGGAAAGCAAATCTGCCTCCATGTTGGCTTCTCTGTAAATATGCCTGACATAAAAGTTATCGAACTCATCTAGTATCGATAAGATCTTTTCCGATAAAACCTTTAGCCACAAATTGGGGTTATCCTTTGATCTAATCACATTTATCAGAATGGTTGAATCCCCTTCAATTTCAATGTCCTTGATACCTCTCTTGAAACACTCTATAAGCCCTACAAGAAGAGCTTTGAACTCTACTATATTATTAGTATCCGGTGGGACAAGAATAGCTAATTTGCCTAAAAAGGATCTAGAATGGTCCTTGATAACACATCCAATGCCTGAAGGACCTAGATTACCTTTTGAAGCGCCGTCAAAGTTCAACTTTAACCGACCTGATTTTGGAGGAGACCAAGTAGCAGAGCTTCTCTCTTTAGCCTTCTTACCAGAAAGGGGAGGGATTTTAATGCCATTCCATCTTAAATTTATCTTGCCATCCTAGTCCGTAAATTTCTGGTTGGGATTGAGATTGAAAACCAATTTGCAATTGATAAACTCAACTATGGAGCTTTCAATAGAATTAATAACAAACTCAACCTTCCTGGGTTTGTTGTCAAAAATTCTCCCATTTCATTCTTTCCAAACCTCCCAAATGAGGCTTGAGGGACTAATTTCCCACAAATGGATGAGAATACCATCTTCAAGGTTAATTGGCCATCCTTGGAAAAGGGAAACTATATCATTAGGGAGGAGATCCACCCTAACTTAGTGTAGAGCCACCTCCAACATCTGGCTGAGAAATGGCAGTTTAGGAGAACATGGTCCACTGTTTGCTTTTGAGCCTTACATAGAATGCATCTAGAAGGACCTTCAAAGCCCATTTTCTTGACTAAACTATCACCATTATGATACATTCAAATGGCAATTCTCTTGTACCTATTTTTGCGAAACTAAAATGAAGTCTACATACGAAATGAAGCAATTTCTTTTGGAATTTGGAATGTTAGGGGAGAGGATTCAATAGTTGAGCATGTTCCAATAGTTGTGATAGCATTCGTTGATTTAATGTCCAATATTTTTAATAGCATAGCACTAGTAGTTGTGACTTTAAATTTGTTAATGTTGATAACAAGTACTCATAATTTAATAAAATGCCTCAGTTTTAAAAAAGCAACAGATAATGTTATGCCATATCAGTGCACCAATAAAACACGACTTAGTGCATAACTACTGGTCTAACTATTTTGGGGGTCCTTTTTGGACACCTCAATAAAAATCATGCTCATGTGGCATCATATTGATGATTTGGACCTAAAAGCTTACTTATAGGTAAGGGACATGCCAACTAAGCTACTTTAAAAAATTGTGTGATTTGAAATTACCCCATAAGATTTTGAGAGGCATGAAGTTAGGGTGCTCAAATAGTGGGTCCTCTTCCCTATGTGACAAATGTATGTCTAAAAAGTTAAGAGGGTCTCTCATGATAGAAATAAAATATTTTGCATTTTCAAGGTTGTTCATAGCATTTTAAAAAATATCCATCAGCCGAAAAGTAAAGAGGAATGACACTGAAACTAACAAGCTTCCGTACATTTTACCATTTCAGATTCCAAGTAACTTCAACACCGATAAGGTGATCATCTAAGAGATGCCTTCAACTGACACTTGCATCTATGCACCATTCAATTTTCTCTTGAACCACAACACTTCTCTCAACCAACTCACCAAATTTTATTTTCCACCTCAGATTTCTCTTTCAAGTTGTTTGTGTTAACAATCGAGGAATTGTCAAGGAAATTTAAAAAAATTGTACTGCATTGAATATGAGCAAATGATTCCCAATGTTATTTAAGTAATTTCAAAAGCTAAAACAACCATTCAATTTGAAAGCTCATCCCTTACAGAAAAATTTGAAAGTGATTGACTGACTTTAAAAATGATCTATTTTTATAGCTGTTGAGGATGACTGGTTACAGGAAAAGAGGGAAGAATCCCATGATCACGATATCTCTTTGTGGAAGTCAGATCGACAATCCTCCTTATAAGCTTTATTACAAGCTTCTAGGGAAGTCTCATTTCAATAAATACACCTCTTCCATGTAGGGTAACTATTAGAAACTTCAAGCTTGCATGATCCATACTTATTGGAAAAAAAAATTTGGTGAAAAAAATGCGTAGAACGTTTTTTATGGAAATAATTATTGTTGCAACATATCTCTTCGTCAAAATCCTCCATGAAATAGTTTGCAAATACATGTGACAAGGGGTAGCCATAGCCCTTCATTTTTCTCATTTAAATCAATCCACAAACAAAAGAATGTTGACTTCAAACTTCACTAGTTCAGATTTTTACAGATTACTATTGTCAATGGTAATTTGTATACATTAAAGAGAACAAGGACATAAGACAACATTGTTGGGCAATCATCAATATTTTTAGCAACAGAATAAGCCACACTTACTATACTCTTTCTGTTATAGTCAAATCTATAACTATTGCTGTTAACGACTGTTACAGAGTGCCACAATACTCATCTGATTACCCCCTTGTCGAAATGATGAATCAGAATCCCTGTAGCAGTGCCCTTGTAAATTGTGGATAAAAAACATTTGGCTGTTGTGACAACTTACGTAATTAACAATTAACTAATCCTTAAATGCATAACCCAGAATCAGTACATGAAGATCTTTTAGTTTAGCACGATTTTGTACACAATTTACAATGCTTCAATCTACAATGTCATAAACTCTTCACATCAGTTAATGGAAAAAATGTACATCTTGCATACAGATGAATCTATGACCCATAAAAACAGTTATTAAACTGATCGAATAAATGGGATCTACAGCAAAAACTAATGCTGCCAAAACCATTCTACATGGAGTTCATGCAGGTTCTACTTCTAATTATAAAGATTACTCTCAAAAGCATAAAAAAATTACAAGAGAGGTAATATCTGTGAACAAATAAACATATACATCAAAAGAAAGAGAATGAAGTTGGATTCAATTTTTTAATTTTGCTGAAAACCACTATAATCAGGACAAATGTGTCAAAAACAAAATTTGAATTTGGATCACATGCACCAAAAGAAAGAGAACATAGTCGTATCACAATTTTGAAATTTTCTTCAAACCACCAATCAACTGGTCAACTACACCTGGGTCTGCTAGTGTGCTGGTATCACCAAGTTCACCCAATTGCCTTGAAGCAATCTTTCGCAGTATTCTTCTCATAATTTTTCCACTTCTAGTCTTGGGTAGATCCGGAGCCCAGTGTATTGTATCTGGAATAGCAAAAGCTCCAACCTAAAATTCACAAAATACAAAAATATTCAACATTCTAATATATATTTAAGCTAGACTAATAATAATAGAAAGCTTTTGCAACAGAACAAGAGCACCATTGTCTCTTTGTTGAATTTGCAAAATGTTTTAATAAAAGAACATTAATCGCATATGTTTTCTTCATCTGGCTCATTTACTTGACAACGTGTGCTAATTTATTTAAATATTCAACAGATGTTTAGCACACTTTTGCAAATTGCCCCAATCACTAAATCGTGTAGCCAATTTATCATCTACATTGACTTGAGCTGTGAAAATTTGAAGTTCAAGAAAAAGAAAATACCACAAGAAAATTTTGGTAACTAAAAACCAAACATTAGAAGACCAAATTGCATTAAAAGAAAATGAACATTTTACAAGTTTCAAGGGACCAACAATTTAATGAAAAGCATCTAAATGCTTAGGTATTTCTCTGTGTTGGAGATATTAGAATTAAGGAAGCTTCAGCTCCAATATACCCAAACTATGAACATGTGAGTGATAGAGAAATCAAACACTAATGAAAAGGAAACATTTTTTTCGAGCACTGTTTGATGAGTTCGATAATTCATGTACTAAGTTATTCCCATTACATTCTACACCATAAACACGTGTAAAAATAACCTTTACTTTTCTGAAGTTGTCCCCAAACAACTAAAATGTTGCTCCTCCTTTGGGGTTACGAAAAGCAGAAGCAGACTTCGCAGTTTTGGTTTCCTGGCACTCGAATGTGAGAATTATCATTGTCTTGAACTCTAGAAAGATCCAAGGAGAACCAATAGTTCGAAGAGGTCTATATAGTTTTACTTCCATTCTCCTCTAATTGTCTCCTAACAGATCTTTTTGGCTGCTCTCTAGTAGAGTTTTAATTTGTCCCTTTCAGTACATCAGAAAATGGAATAGCATGCAAGGCAAAACCTTTCTTAAAATTAGAAGGGGAAGCTCTGTCGCAACAAAAATATAACCACAGGACTTCAGAGTCTAAACAAATAATTTTTAAATATGCAATACAATATTAAAAACAAACTTAAAACAAATTCCTATCTCTTTGGTTCTTCAGCAAGGGCACTGTTGGGAAATTAAGTGTCTCAACCTTGCAAATTTCCCTTGATTATATTATTATTTTGCATTTTCCTGAAATTATTTGGAAAAGATTATAATGAATTTTATTATGGGGCATGAGATTTGAGTTGGCACATTTTCCACATGTTGGTGCCTTGAAACATGAGTCATTAGTTGTCAAAAGATGCTCATTTAGTGACATACTAGCGCTTGCACCAAATGGAGGTGCAATGGTTAAGTCGATAGGAATATATGTTAAAATTTTTGAAGTTATAAATATGGTTGAGCACAAATTTATGTATCTAATTATGAATAATAGAGAATGTAAATGAAAGATATGAATCACTATGTCCTTAGAGTTGGGCTCCAATCTCGTTGTTGTTGCTTCAAAGATAATGGTGCATGATGTCTGCATTGGTATGGAAATTGTTCAAATGCAGAAAGTATGAAAGAAATTGGGATACAACTGCGTACCATTCTCCCTTAGAGAGATAGATGCTATAATCGGACTTCCTAAACAATGTTACACTCATTTACTTACCATGGGAAACTATACTCCGTTAGCTATATTTTGATTCAACTATGATCTCTCCAGAAATTATCCATCAAAAATATCTATTGTACATCAGTTAGAATGTCAAGAGTCGTTCCCAAGATTTGATATGGAAAATACTTGGGCATGCCAAGATAGGCCAACATTTCCATAGGTTTAAAAAAAAAAGTATCTCTTAATTAAATCTATAGAACCATAAGATAAATCAAAACCTCAATAGCATTTAAAAATAATGCACTTCGCATTAATTTTGTGATGAAGAATGTTATTTAAGAATCTCACCTTTGCAATTTATCATTTTCACTTGTTTTTTTTTTCTTTTTTTCTATTTAAATTATTGATTTATTTATTTGATTGAATTTTTTTTATAATTGTATCATGTTTGTATACATAAAGACTAAGTTACCGGTTCCGGTTTTGATTCGGGTACGGATTCGTGGATTCGGCAAAAAAATAAAATTCTTGGGTACGGGTTTGGGTTCGTCCGTACACACACACACACAGACAGAGATATATATATGTTCAAACTTCAAACATCAAAATTATATATGTTCACAGTTCAAACATACAAATATGAAACATACAATGTAACTTTCCCATACAATGATACATAAATGATAACAGATAAATCATAAATCATAAATCCATAATTGCCAATGCCAATAAATATTCTGATATTGATATATCGTAAATGATAAATGTGATATCATATTCATAATTTGCAAAAAAGATAATATTCAAGTTTCAAGTTTCAATTGATTCAAGTTTCAAAATGTTAAAATAAGATTAAAAATTTTGTTTTTAAATTGTTTTTCTTTGTTTTCTAACCCGTGGGCCTCGTTTTTGGGAACCCACGGGCTTGGGTTCACTGTGGGTCCTACGTGGCAGGACCTACAGGGAACCCAGCCGCCTGGCAGGACCCGGGTGGGACCTAGGTTGAACCAGGCTCGGACCAGAACCGGGCATGGACCGGTATAGTTTTATTTTTCATCTTAATTTAAAAAAAATTGTTGATTCTATTTTAGTTTCTCTTAATAGGGTTTTTGCTGATACTATAGAATGACCTAGTATAAATATATATTTGACAAAAGCGCCTCTTCCATCATGCTCTGGTGGATGTCCATACCCTTTTCCAAAGTGCTCCCATTTTGGTACAGATAGGGAGTATATTGGCAAAAGTTTTGGAATTTGGCTTTACCCTGCTAATTGCATTTCCTTGAAAATCTCTAACGCCTTTCCAACAAATCTATTTTGTTCATATCCTTTGATCATTGCAGTCCACGAGAAGACATTTTTGAGGCATTCTGTAAAACAAGTTGTGTGCCTTTTCTATACTTTTACATTTTGCATACATGTATACCACAACTGTTGCAACTACGACATCTGACAAAATTCGACTATTCTTTATGGTGAAAGAATGTGACTGACTCATGAGGATGCCCATGACTTTTGTATGGTGCAATAATCGTATTCCTGGAGATAACAGATTTGCTTCAAAATTAATATGAAAACTTCCTTCTAGCTTTGATTTCCAGAATAGAAATCTTTATGCAAATTGATAACAGAAAGCTGAAAAACGGATAAATATATCCACCACCAAATGTTGAAGTGAATAGAATCTCAAAACAACCAAAATTTTGAAGCTTTCAATAAAGTTTCATTAATTTTGGTAACATGCAGAACCCTTATCAACTAAATCAACTACTATTTACACAAATAACTATTTTCTGGAAAGGAAAAGTACTCCAATGATTAACTTCAGAGATCCAAATGCGTGGGAGAGGCCGCCGGAATTTGATCTGAATTGCTTTGTGGACAATCTCATTAATCTTGATGGATGAGATTTTCGAATAGTATTGTTCGGGGCAGGGTGAAGAAGGTGCCTGGGATATAATCTGGGGTTTCGTATGGTACAATTTGCACTTGCAAGCTTTAATCATGCATTTGATTCGTCGCTTCCATCCACTCCCCAGTTGGAGGCCTCTAGAGAGCCGTGTTGGTGCTTGGTCTTAACCCCGAAAACTGCCACCCACCGGAATTTTTAAGAAAGCGATTCGGATGAAAACTTATGCGGGTGCGTGAGACATTTCCGGTGGGCAAAGCCCACGTTAAAATAGCCTATCGGCTAATTATGAAAGGCCTATTTTGAAGATTTTTTGATAGATTCTATGGCAAATTTAAGAGCTAAGAGAAGTTACTTTAGATGTGAGCATCATGTTGGATGGATTACTTATGATGAATTATGACAAGGTGGGAGTCACATATTATTCTTGGAGGTCTTGGAGGTTTCACATGTGTGAGGGGCATAAAAATTTGTGCCTCCAATTTCAGGAGCTACTTTTTGGTTTGTATGGGCATTTTGGCCCCTGATTTGGGACCATGGTATTAGCACTTGGTTTATGATACCATTTGTGGTATCTTGTATTGTACTTGCCTATATATTGAGGTTATGGGATAGTGGTTTATTATGTTGAGTTTGTAGGTACACAAATGCTACCAAAATGCTGCTAGAATTATTCCTTGAAGATTGTTGATATTATACTTTTGTGAAGACTTGTATTGCAAGTGTGTTGTAATTTCTAACCAGATTCATAATAAATTGTGTGGGTTTTGGAGTGTGGGGTTTTTCCTCCCATAATGGGTTTCCCCACAAATCTTTATGTTATGCTTTCATGATTATTTCAGTTTTCTTTGTATTTTTCTATTTACTGTGATAAGTTACATCAGATTTAAAATTTATTTGACTACTCTTCCTCTTAATATTAGTGTAGGAAGTGTATTCCGCACACCTTGCTTCCTTACAGGCACAAGGTTTATCAACACTCTACATAAGATGAGAGATTATCACTTATTTCATTTTGAAGCAAATAATCTAAATGGCTGATACACTCTCCTTTTAGCTAAGAGAAGAGACTCAAAATATTGACTACGGCACAAATTGAATTAGATTAAAAACACAAGATAGTAGGAATTGAATATAGAGATTTGTATACAAAGCCACAGAGTCCAAATCTATAAATATTGTAATATAATGTCTACAATAAATATCAAACACAATTCAATTCACAAGATTAAAAAAGTTACATAAGTGGCTTTGAAAGACAACTTTAGCAGCAAGTACACAAAAAAATTCTATTCCTTCCTATCTAAATGCCTAGAGCAATCAATAATAAGAGTTTAAAAAAGTAATGCATTGAAAAATAATAAAAGCAAGCTAGAGTTTCTATGCTAAGAATATTTTGCTTGCAATAAAAGCTAGTTCAACGTAAAAAATTGTCTCCAAGTCCCCAAATACATCAACTAAAATAAGAAATCTTCAAATTGACAGCTAACCAAAACATACATATTTCTATAATCAAACATTCTAGAAGGCCATCTAAAAGTAGAATGTCTACATATATCTTGTAGAAAATTATCTCAAAATAATTGTTTCACAAAAATAGTAATTGGTAAAAATAAGTGTGGCTTAAAGTAGTGTAGACTAAAAACAATTAGTCTAATAGGTGGCCACTCGCAGTGATTGTAATATCCCCTTCCTAACCAGTTTAGTATGGTGGAGTGTTAGCCTATTCAGTTTGGTTCCCGTAGGCTAATGAGTTAGGGTTAGGGAACTTTGGAGGTAGTTTATCCAGCAGGTTGGCAATATTAGATGTTTTTTTGAGCTTCAATAGTTATGATGAGCATAATGCCTTTTTTTAGTGTGGTTTTGGATGAGTTCTCTCATACTTACTATTTTTAGTGAGTTAAGTGTAAGCATCGACAAAGCCAATTGTCAACATTTCTATATTTAGATATGTTGATGGGAGTAGTAGATATCAATGTCTCGATATTTGGTATAGTCAAGTGATTTAAATTTAAATAACGATAAATTTATATTTTATAGAGTTAAATTAAATATTTAACTTTATCATTATTTAATATATTTTAAATAAAAGACTATTTGGGCACCAAGATTAAAGTAAAGTGCAAATATTTAAATAGGGGGCCTTTTCTGGAGACATGGACACACTTTATAAAGATATTGACTTTATTTTTGTTGGTGTTGGAAATAAGCCACACCTAGACCGATGATGGACTGGTCCAAGAGGGGCCAGTAGCTCAGTGGTAGAGCACTCCAGCAGCGTATGGAAGGTCCTAGGTTCAAGTCCTAGCTGGTCCATGTCTCAACATGGTAGCAGAGCTAGGTCCAGGCTAGGAGCCCCAAGCACACGAGAGGTGTGGCTTAAGGGGAGGTGTTGGTGTTGGAAATAAGCCACACCCAGACTGACAATGGACTGGTCCAAGAGGGGCTAGTAGCTCAGTGGTAGAGCACTCCAGCAGGGTATGGAAGGTCCTAGGTTCGAGTCCTAGCTGGTCCATGTCTCAACAATTTTAATGTTTTAAAAGGAAAATTAGAAGAGGTTGACCCCTTCTTGGAGGCTATAAAGGAGAGATTGGGAGCTCATTTGTGTTATGCTGAGTTTGATATTTTGATATTGCTACTTGCTCTTAGAGGAGATTGCTCTTCTCAGGTTTATGAGGATGAAACCCCTTGTAGGTGACATTCTCCATGTTATCGAGAGATATAATCTAGAGAAATCTTGCTGATTTCACACAGAGATCACAGTTAGTCATTATTGGAGTTTGATTTCTTCTTTTTCAATTCTTGGAGCTTCAGAGTGTTGGATAATATTCATTGTGTCTGATAAGAAGATTTGTAGAGGTTATTGTGTGTTTGTTGGTCTCTTTTTGCAGGCCATACTCTTCTACAGGTTGGTCATACTTCTCTATGAAGGGCCATTCACCTGGTTTGTTGAATGGCTAGGATTTGAGAGGTTCTAAGTTACCACTTTTGAATTATTTGGACGTGCAATAACTTGCTTTATCACTTGCATGGATTTTAGAAAAGTCTTTGAAGTGTGGCATCTAATTTATGAGAGCTAGAGTACAAATTTTATGAACAACTCAAGTTATTTCAATGCTACATTTTTTAGGTATGTTTAAAATAGATATGTTATATTGTTTGATTATCTGGGTTGCTCTTACATTTGAGGAAATTTGAATTTTCAAATCAGAAATAAAATCTGGGATTTTTTGTTACATGTATTTTTGAATGTTGTTATAATTCTAAGTTGTTTATTTGCTACAAGTTGCTTTATTATTTTCACTTTATTTGTCTTCTCAAAACCATTGCAAAATACATTCAAAACAAAAAAAAGCAGTGCTCCACTGGTGTTGGGGATGGGGGGACCAAGGGCCTAAGTTTGGGGACGGCGGGGGGATGGTGGGGTGGTGGTGTTGATATAGTTATACATATACATATAGTACTTGAAAAACTAGTTTTGAAAAGATGTATGACAGTATAACAGTATAAGAATTACATTTCAAATGAAACTATAGGAAATTTGAAATACTAAATCTAAATACCAAGATTTCTTCAATGCTAATTGTGTTGTTATATGGAGCCTAATCAGATTTGGAGGTTAAATTTTCCCTATTTATATCGGTGCGGTTTCCCCCTATATTTTACGACAGGGGTTTGGGGGCAGCACCCCCAAGTTGGGGCCAAGGGGCGCCCCGCGAGGCCAAAAATACTTTTATTATTTTATAAAGGCGTCGGGTGTTATTTTTCTATTGGCCCACGTCCAATTAGGGTTACCCCTTAACCCCCCCAAAAGTCACTTTAATTTTTTTTTTAAATTTTAATTTTAAACATTGCATATACGTGGGGGCGACAAGAGACATCTGAGCGTCTCCCCGTCCCTTGAGAGACGTTTGCACGTCTCTCGAAGGATGGGGAGATGCCAAGATGTCTCCCAAGGAGACGTGGAGATGTCTCCATGTCTTCTTGGGAGACGCAGACACGTCTCCCCGTCTCCGGCGGCGCTTGGGTGGCGGTGGCGGGGGACATCATGTCCCTGTCCCCATCTCCAAGACGCGGCCAAAAAGGGGGGGGACGTGTCCTCGTGGAACGCTGAAAAAAATACAAAGGCAAACAAGGCAAAACATTATAGTGGTACCAGATGTAATGTCCCCTTCTCAGTGATGTTCATTTAGTGGTCCAGTGGCCTATTCCGGAGACCCGTAGGCTATTTGGAAAGGAGAATTAGGGTTTCCAACTTTTGTGGAGTTCTGCATGAGCTTTTTTAGGGTTTGTCAGGAGGGAATTCTTCAGTTCTACTTATGGTTTCCTTCTGAGTTTTCCATGAACTCTAGGGTGGCATAACATGCAATTGATTCTACGTTGAAGTATGAACTTACTATTTTTACTAAGCTAGGGTTTGGCTATTTGGATGGTACAGTTTTACTGAGCTTTCCATTCTCTTTCTCTGGGTGCGAAGATAATGTTTTTTAGAGCAGTCTTTCATGACTTACTATTTTTAGTAAGTGGCAGTTTGAGCATTTCTATTTTTGGCAGTCTTGGATAGGGTCCTGATCTAGTTCAGTTCAGTGGTTTTCATCGCACAACTTCATCCTTGATTTTGATGATAATCAGTATTGGAGTTATAAGTTATTTAATTAAGTATTATTTCCTTATCCTAAGGTTTAATATTTAATTATTTTTGTTACTGATTAATGCTATTGAGAATTGTGCATAACATGATTTTCGTAAGTCTGCGAGGCGAATTATTTGTGTTATGAAGGAGGACGCCCAAGTGAATGTGGAGACTTTATTTTTATTTGACAGAGTCTTTTTATGCCAAAAATCGTGGCCCCCTTTGCTAGGCGTGGTTTTGACTTAAGGGGGGATGCCATACTTGGGTCCACCTTGGAATTGAAATGCAAATTTGGAGGCAATTGAATTTGAATTTCAAACTTGGAAATCTATATATACAAGTGCTGGCTCCTCATTTGATCATCCAGAGAAATTATAATGTTATGATGTCGGAATGATTCTAGACTTCTTCGAGGGTGAAAACCTCCTAGATTATCCTTTGCAGTTTCGAGTGTGAGACATCACTCCTAGCTGTGGTTCGATTGTGTGGATTGCGTGGTGTTCTTGTGGATTGCGTGTGTGGATTTGGAGAGTTTGTTTGCTGTTGTGATTTTCAGTCTTGCTGGTTTTGGTGTGGCTGAAGCAAAGATTCGATCCTACCTCCCTGCTTGTGCGACCTATCATTATGGGTATTGGCTCGGACTATTTGTATGCTTTGGGCGATATGTTTTGTAATTTTTTATCCCCTAATTTGGAGTCTCTGATTTTATAATGCAAATCATACTTTTCCAACTTTGACGTGGGTTTTGGGGGTGCATTGGGATGCGTGCTAAGCGTTTTGGGGGTATTTAGAAGCTCAATTCTAGTTGGTTTTTAGTCGCTTTATGCCTAGTGTCAGTTTGGGTGAGTTGTGGGGTGTTTTGAGTGAGTTTGGAGCGAGTTGGAAGCATTTTAGTGTGATTTTGTGTTGCTGGTTATGCATTTCCAGCCTGCTGTTATCTATATCAAATTTTAGGAAGTTGGTGTTTGAGCTGGTTTGGTGATAGTTATCTTCTGTGATTAGCATTATTCTTCTATTCTATCTTTCCTCTCTTTTGTAAGGTTGAATAGTAGTACTATCAACCATTTCTGGATTGTAAGCATATTCGCTAAAAAGTGGAAGAGGCTGGTTTGCTGCCTATATTTGATATTTGTAACTTAGTCCTCCCATTGCATAAGCGGTTGAGTGATATTTCTTGTAATGATCCTCCCACTGCATAAGCGGTTGAGTTGAGCTTAGTTATGTGTGTTCAGTCGTCCTGTTGAAACATTGCGGTGGAGTGATTCATGCTTTGGAGTGTTTGTTCACTTGGCTGGTTTACCGCCAAGTTTCTTTGTTTACCCGCTGGATAAGCATGCTTTGGAGTGTTTGTTCACTTGGTTGGTTTACCGCCAAGTTTCTTTGTTTACCCGCTGGATAAGCAGAAGGGGTTGACTTGCCGCCCATTATTGTATTCAGTTTTTCAGCAATTCACTACTAACGATCCCCTGCTATCCTATGCTCTCACCCTCCCAGTTTGGGCTCTCGGCTCTCGGTGATCAAAAGGTGTAGGGTTCCTTTTTGTTGGTTTTGGATTTCTTATTCTAACCCTAATGGATGTGGTTGTGTGTGTAATCTTGTTAAAATATAAAAAAAAGTTAAGGGGGTTTATTACAACAAAGCAGTGTATCGACACAATATGACAGAACAATGATATGTGATGCCAGAGCATTTGGGTGAATGAGCTATCTGGTTCAAGATGATGTAAATAAGTTTTTATTTGGGTTAACTTTCAATTTTGGTGTTATTTTTTCGTTCATTGTTTGAGTTGTAGACATTTTGTCCAAAATATATGTGTCCTCTTCCTTACCTAGGGTCATTTAAAATAAACTCTTACACATAATAGTAAGCAACTGTGTTCACAAATATAAGAACACATACTTGCATAAGTCATGCAAGTTAGAGAGGAAGAAACATTATTCAAAGTAGAAACTCTAAGTCGTTAAGTGCCTAGGAATAAAAACAAAGGCAAATCATTTTATTATGGTGTGTAGTATTAAAAGGAGAAGAGAATATGAAGTAGGGGGGGGGGGGATTTGGAAAATAGAGGATTTGTTATGTGAAGTGGAAGAGTAAAGGGCGTGAAGGGTGGCATGAGCAAAGAGAAAAGTACAATGAAAGGAACACATATGGGGGTAATGGTGCGTTAGTGTTGAGTACAATAGATTGTTGTATAAAGAATGTGTTGACATAGAGAAACAAAAATAGGGGACTACACTTCTTATAGGCTGTAAAGGAAGTCTTAGTCAATGGAATAAAATGTTACAGGTCTGTGAACTCCGTTGCTGATGGACAACATAAGAAATGAGAAAATAGTTGATAGAGGCAAGAAATAGAAACTTAACGCGTGGGAAGAGTTCGAAAGAAAATTAGAGATCATAGTGTTATGAACTAGAGCATAGAAAGCCAGTTTGACAATAGAGATTTGTATAAAATTTGTAAGCAATTCTTGGCAAATACAATAAAGATTGAGAACATCCACATTTATATTTGTGTGTTGTTGGTGTTGATATTTGATTAAAGATTTTCTTTTGTTTTTGCTACAACTTACCCAGTTCAACAGAACTCTGTGAGTTGAGCTACATTAATTGGTATCAGAGCAGGTTCGATTGTGTTGAAAAGTGAACTTACAAATAGCTTAAGATAGCCAAAATGACATACAGAGGATGGGGTCGTAGAGGTAGAGGACCCAGAGGCATGGAGCCTGAGACTGCAGAGATAATAAGAACTTGTACGACATAGGCAATGAGGGGTATCACTACATGTTTGGACGCAATGGAGATGGATCAAAGAAGAGGAGTCCATGTAGAAGATATCAGTGATGATGAAGACGAAGAGAAGACTAAGGAAGGAGGTGAATAGGAAAAGACTTGATCTAGGAGAAGAGAAATTTATTAAAGCAATTACAAGAATAAATTCCAAAACTCAATTTGATCCACCAAATTAAAAAGGAGGATTGAATGTAGAAGAACTGTTGGATTGGATTGTTGAGATGGAAAAATATTTTGAATATGACAACACGGAAGAAGACCAAAAGGTCAAATATGCACGCACAAAGTTGAAGGGACATGCTTCCCTATGGTGAGAACATTTGTAGATGGATAGACAACGAAGAGGAAAGGAGAAAATCAAAACATGGGATCAAATGTGACCAAGATTAAGTCTAAATTTCTGCCAGCAAATTACCAAATCAATTTGGAAAAGAAGCTTCAACATTTGAAGCAAAGAGAAAATAGTGTGGAAGAGTATACAGAGGAGTTTTACCGGTCAAGCATTCGAGCTGATCAAAATGAAGAAGATATTGAGTAGGTTGCAAGGTATTTGAATGGACTACATCCATCAATACAGGATGAAATCAGTTTGATGAATATGCATAGTGTGGAAGAGGCATATCAATATGCCTGAAGAGCAAAGGAAAAACTCTATAGAAGGCAGCAAAATAACTCTCGGGGCAAGAACATATTCTCATGTGGAAGAGGACAGCCAACTAGTGGAAGAGGCTTCCAAAATAAACAAGAGGAAGTGAGCACGTCAAGTACGAATATACATGAGGGCAAGGGAAGGGGAGACTACTCTTGTGGAAGAGGTCATTTGGAAGAGGTAGAGGAAGAGGATTGACGTGTTTCCAATGTGGGGAAACCGGACTTTGGGCACTTGAGTGTTCACAAATCCAACATGATGGAGGCAAAGGAAAGGAGGCAAGAGTGCATGTTGCACAAGCTGAAAATGAGAAGGAGCCCACTAAGCATGGAGAAGACCCAGAAGATGGAGAATCAATCATGTTGAGAAGAGTGTTGTTGAATACAGAAAATGAGAAATCGAAACCAATTCAAAGGAGAAATCTATTTCGAACAAGGTGCAAGGTGAATGGAAAGTGTTGCAAGGTGATTGTGGACAGCAGTAGCACTGATAATATAGTGTCCAAAGAGATGGTCAGCAAGCTGAAATCGAAAAGAACCAAGCATCAGAACCCATATAGAGTCTCATGGTTGCAAAAGGAGCATCAAATATTGGTGAGAACAAAGTTTGATAAGTTTCCACATTGGGAACTACAAGGATGAAGTTATGTGTGACATAATGCCAATGTACGCTTGTCATGTTCTCTTGGGCAGACCATGGCAATTTGACAGGAAGGCTATCCATGATGGTGAGAAGAACACCTACATGATCAAGAAGGATGGAAGGGAGTACACAACGTATGTTTGGTTTCTAGAAAGGAATTCATGAAGGAGTTCAAAAGAGAAGAGATATGTCTTGCTATGATTCCCAAATTTGTAGCAGTTGGGGCAGAAAAGGAAGAAGGTGAAATACCAAAGGAAATACAAGGATTGTTGGAGGAGTATGCATAAATCTTGATGGAGTTGCTAGATGGGTTGCCACCCATAAGGAGCATAAGACATTGCATGGATTTGATTCCCGATGCAAGTTTGCCAAACAAAGCACCATATAGAATGACACCAAAAGAGAATGAGGAGATTAACAAGCAAGTGCAAGAACTACTTGATAAGGGGCTGATTAGAGAAAGTCTAAGTCCATGTGCAGTTCCAGCAGTGTTAGCACCAAAGAAAGATGGAAGTTGGCGGATGTGTATGGATTCAAGAGCCATCAACAAGATAACTATCAACTACTAGTTTTCGTTGCCAAGAATGGATGATATGATGGATTGTTTGAGTGGAGAAAAATACTTCACAAAAATTGATTTGAAGAGTGGATACCATCAAAAAAGAATTAGAGAAGGGGACAAATAGAAGACCGCTTTCAAGACAAAGGATGAATTGTACGAATGGTTGGTGATGCCATTTGGATTGTCAAATGCACCCAACACGTTCATGAGATTGATGAATTGTAAGGTCGCCCCCTGTTCTAGACCAATTTTGTGCCTTTCCACTCACTGTAATTTTGTCAAACAGTTTGCTTACAAGCTGATTACTGATTTTCTGATTTATTCTCAATTTGCAGATGTATATGTTTGTTTATTGCTACTCACTAAGATAGTACACAAGTGTATATAACAATATAGAATCCAAAGCATACATAAACTTATTTTATTACTGATAAAACTGAAGCTGCAACAGTAGATGTATCTATTATTCAAACACCAGTGGTTCTTTGAAATCATTAACATCTACTTTGATTCCATTAATAAGTAACAATATCACAATGTTTTGCATGCTAATTTACCGCTCCAGCATGATAAAGATTATTGAGAATACAACATATATAAACCCATGACTTTGCACCTCCAACATTGTATGGCACCCAGTCACTGCATTGCAGACCTGTATGGTTGCTGCTAAGGCTCACTCTTTGCTAGCACGACATACCATAGTCACTTCCAGACTTATATAATTCAGTTCTGATACATTCTATGACCGTTTCAACACCTACATTGGGTTCATAGACCTGTATGGCAATCTCTAGTCATGCACGACACCCTAGTTGTGATTGCCAAACAGTATGACACTGCTGCAAGGAGTCCTGAACATGTACGACAGTCTTGGGTTGCAATAAAACCAACGAAAATGCTCAGTCTCTAATAGCCGATCAGACTTAACCCTTGGAACTTCTCATTTCAAACCCAAACCTTTAGATTGAACCCTTTCTTGGCAGTTGTAATATTGGCAAATGGAAGAAATTGATATCTCAAGCAATATGCTTTACCTTGAAACTCAACGCTCAACAATCCTCTGTTCACTACTACTGGAGATGATCACGTCATTGTTGCAGTTCACTGTTCATGCTACTATAGTGAATCACCATTCACATTACTGTAGCGAATTACTATTCATGCCACTATAGCAATTCACTATTCACCATTCATTGCACATAATAGTCTTCTCTGATTTGTAGGCACCAAATAAACCCCCAGATTGTATATTGCAACGACGTGGAGATTGATAGCCGAGAGGGATTTTGTCCTCAAAGCCCTAGGAAGATTATCTCCACCAAACTGAAGAAGTAATTTCTTCAATCAACAAAGCAGGCTTGAAAGAGAGCTATTGAATCTCTTTTATAACTCTCTCAAGAGAGTCCATTCGCTCATCTTGACAATGTGGGATAAATAATATTATTCCCTTTTAACGACTTATGTCTCTGATGTGTTATAAAATAAAGGGGAACTCTTTTAATTATTATTTCCCACAACTATAGGCTTAACATTAATAAAGTTAAATATTTAAGTTTAACTTTATAAATTAACCTTATTAATGCACAATAAATCATATCAATGATAAATAAATCTTCTGTTGATACTTAAAATTTACTATCGACATGTTACTACCACTGGAGGTCCCAACAAGCCTAGAATGACTTACTATAAATAGTAAGTATGCCCAAAATTGCCTTTAAACACCTCGAAAAGATCTGCAACTGAAATTGCCTAGGCCAAATGGCCTCTAAGTCCCTTCAATGTTCTGGTTAGCCTATGGGACCATGGGAAAATAGGCTAACGACATATCATACTATGCATGCTAGAAAGGGGACATTACATGAATGAAGTCTTAAAGCCCTTCCTTGGTAGGTTTGTTATTGTTTATCTTGATGACATTTTGATATTTAGTAAGACAAAAGAAGAGCACTTACAACATATAAGAGCGGTTTTACAAAGGTTGAAAGAAGAAAAGTTAATGGTGAATTTGAAGAAGTTTAGTTTCATGAAAAGAGGAGTTAGTTTATTTGGGTTTTGTGGTCTCAAGTAGTGGTCTGATTCGGAAAAGGTGAAAACCATTATTGATTGGCCTACACCAAGGAATATCTTTGAAGCAAGAAGCTTCCATGGGTTAGCAAGCTTCAATAGGAAGTTCATCAGAAATTTAAAAGGCATTTGTGCTCCAATGATGGAGACCATGAAAATAAATAAGAGGGAGTTTGTTTGGATAGCAGCAACAGAACGAAGTTTTAAAATTTTAAAGAAAAAGGTAACGAAGCAGCCCATATTAGCACTTCCGGACTTTGAAAAAGTGTTCCAAGTTGATTCCAATGCAAGTGAGACAACAATAGGGGGAGTTCTAAGTCAAGAGGGCAAACCAATTGCTTACTTCAGCGAGAAGTTACATGAGGCAAAGAAGAAGTACTTTGTATATGATCAAGAGTTCTATGCAATTGTGCAAGCACTCAAGAAGTGGAGACACTATGTCACAACCCTCCTTTATCACTTTTGATTTGATACAATTTCTATTATATCTTTTTTGGTTGAGCTATTGAAAATGGTTGAATATATATTATAAAAGGATAGATGATGGACCCACATACACACTTGGAGAATATAATTCAAAAGGCATTATTTATTTTTATTTTTATTTTTATTTTTTCCATTCCCAATTATGGCACATGTTGTAGGAGAAATTAGAAGCTTCTAGAGGAATCTTCATTCTTTAACTCCCTTGCATGTAACTCCCCCACTAGGATATTAATCAATTTTGCATGGATCCAATATTGGAAAAAAAATCTCATTCTCAATTAATTTCTCTAGATAGTGGAATTAAGGGGTTTTTCCTATATATTGTATGCAAGTTTTCAAAAGAGGGGGTTGATTATTTGTATTGAAGAAAAGTTTTCTCAAGCAATAGTCTTTTTGTAGTCACATTTCATTGTAGGATTGTTAAGTAGTTGTTTTGAAGAAATTCAAAGAAAAGTTGCAAGGAAGGATCAAGGGAGGCTAGTTGAAGAATTCAAAGGGGATTCTACATCAAGCTGCAAGTATCCAGGTTCTTTTTTTTTGTTTGAATCATGCATCTTGTTCTTGCTGTGAATTAGATTAAATAAATGAGATCTTGTTTTAAATTCTTGCTGTGAATTAGATTAAATAGATGAAATCTTGTTTTAAAATTCTTGCTGTGAATTAGATTAAATAGATGAAATCTTGTTTTAAAATTCTTGCTGTGAATTAGATTAAATAAATGAAATCTTGTTTTAAATTCTTGCTGTGAATTAGATTTAAATAAATGAAATCTTATTTTAAATTCTTATTGTGAATTAGATTTAAATAAATGAAATCTTGTTTTAAATTCTTGCTGTGAAATAGAATGAATAAATGAAATCTTGTTTTCCTGTGAATGAAACTATTTGGGATTAAAAATTAATTTCAATCTTGTTTTTCTTGTTTTCTTTCCTGTGAACAAAACTTACTGTGAATGGAAATTAATTTCTCATGTAAGAATCTTGTGTTGAATTTAAATTTGTTCATGTGTACCAAAACTTATTTAATTCTTGAGAGTAAATCCATTTTTTTTCTTCCCTCTTGATATCGATTTGATTTCTTCCTCTTTGTAGATGAACATGGCTGCCATAAGAGAAATTTTATAAAATCTCCTCTCTGTTGTATTTGCTTGCCTCAATTTCCAACATAATGTATTTTTTTTTGTGCTCCTATGAAATCATTTGAAATAATTTCTCTCTATTATCTTTCATTCCTATGATTAAATTCTTATTTTTATTTTTATAATAACATTTTTATATATACCCTCTTAATCTATTAATAAAACTGGAATAAAATCATATATATATATATTGCCTTATTAAATTTATAAAAGAAAAAGAATAAAATAAATTAAAGTAAGTTTCAAAATTTTTACTTGCATAAAACAAGTTAAACGGTCAAGGGGGGAGGCGGAGTTAATGTAACCGCCGGGGAGTGGTACCCTACACTACCCCTGTAGTCAGTGTTACGACAGTGGCCGCAGAGGGAGCAGAGGGGCCCACGGTGTCCCCTCATCCCTGCGGGCCTGCACCTGCAAGTCCGTAGGGGTGATGGGACCCGTGGCCCCCACTCCTCATTTGACATTTAATTTCGTATTCTCCTTTTTTTTATATATTTATTTAGATTTTTTTTTATATATTAATTTGCAAAGAAAAGTGCTAATATTTTCTTTAAAGTAAATTTTAGTTAGTAAAATTAAACTTAGAAAATTTATAAATAATTGGGATCATTGTTTAGTAAATTTATAATTGTAAATTAAAGTATATCAAATTTTATGATTGGAATCTCTCAATCTATTTGAGATTTATTGGGTTACTTGGTATTCTAGATTCATTAAAAGCAATTAATTTATATTATTACGATTTGATCCAAAATTTGTCTAATGTCTAAACTAATTGCTATTTTTGAACCCATGACTCTATAATTAATTATTTTCATGGTAGGAATAAAATATTGCTTAATCTTGCATGTAACTATTCTTGCATCATGCGAATTACTTATACATTATTTGCATTTATTGACGAGCAAGTTACATTTTCATCATCTTCATGCAAGTTACACGTTTTTAATTATCAATATGCGAGTTTCGTAATTGTCATTATTGTGCAAGTTATATTTCAAGTTTGAAATATTAAATAGTTTAGTTGTAGAAGGATGGTATTTTTATCAAGTGGTACATGAATCCCATAGAAGTAGTTATTTCAATTAATTAAACTTTGAAATGTCTAATTATGCACATTCATTTCATAATTGTTTCAAGCATGATGCTAATTAAAAAGTTTTTCATAGCTTCTTAGTTAGAAAACTAAACAAAGGAAGTTGGAAAACCAAAACCTAGCAGCGTTCGGTATTTACGGTGCCTCTGGGTCACACTTACGGGTAGTGCCGTCATGTTGAACTACTGCACTTAACTCCTAATAAAGCTGCATCAACGACGTATGTGGCATCGTCCCTATAAATTGTCGAGGAGTAATAAGGGACACTTGGAAGTTAAAATCCAAGGGGTGGGTAATCCCCCTTGGATCGATAATCTAATAAGATAATCCTTAAATGATTTTACATCCGTTGAGTTAAACCATAGTAAACCCCCTTTAGGGTTGATTGAGTGAAATGCTTTTCCAGAATTGACTTAATCTCGAAGAGTTGTTGACGATTGACAATTGGGTCAAGGGTGACGCTTATGATAGGTATTAGGATCTAGTTGTTTTAGGCCACAAGCAATAGGCCATCTTGAGCCTTTGCTTAAGTGCTACCACCGTGGGTAGCAACCACAGAGAAACTGTCTGGGACATTGACCCTAGAAAGGGTTGCATACCCACCAAACAGTTTGCATCAAACCATAGATTAGAAAATAGAACTACATACTTTACACCTTGATCCCATGTCGAAACGGGTATGTAGGCAGTCTAGGGACGGAGTTGTCCCTAGTACTTAGGCGTTCGTGGATGGGGTCTAGGTTTTGGTAAGAAGAAGGATTGCGAAGAATCCTAATTTGAAAGATAAGTGTAATAAAAGAAAAAGTAATTCAATGAATACTCGGAAGGAATCCCGTATGGATTCACTTGACTTTCTGAGGCTTTAAGCCAAATTCCGAGGCGGAATTCAAGCTTGCATTATGTTATTTTGATTTCTCCTAAGGACGACGACTCCGGTGCACTCCTATTAGAGGAGTGTAGTACTTAGTGAGTGACTCAGGACCCGAATGGCCCCGATGAGTCTAAGTCTCTGGCCAGAGCACCTCCTATCCCAATTGGATAGATGCCTATCCCGTATTGGATAGATGAAACCTTATGTTTCGTATGGACAGATGCCTAACCCATATGGTTAGATGCTCATCCTGGATGGATGAATGCCTAATCCAAATGGATGGATGCCTAGAGTATGCGATTGAATCAAACACAAATGATTAAATAAAAATAAATAAAAAAAGTGGTCAAATTTTGTTGGGTTAAGTAAAGTGGGTTATTACACACTATTTGTTGCCCAAGGAGTTTTTGTTGTATACCGATCATCACGCATTGCAGTTCATTAACAGCCAAGGTAAGCTAAATCAAAAGCACATGAAGTGGGTTGAGTTCTTGCAAAGTTACTCTTTTGTTTTGAAACCTAGGAGTGGTAAATCAAATAGAGTTGCTAATGCATTAAGTAGAAGGTGCTTGTTGTTGAATGAGATGAGGGTGAATGTAGTTGATTTTCACTGCTTGGGAGAGTTGTATGAAGAGGATGTAGATTTCAAAGAAGCTTTGGCAGCGTGTGGGAGTCCAATTGGGATTGATAGAACTCCATGGTTGGAGTATTTTATACAAGAAAATTTGTTGTATAAAGGAAGGAGATTGTGCATACCTCAAGGTTCAATTAGGGAGAACTTGATGAAGGATAAACATAGTGGGGGTTTGAGTGGACATTTTGGAGTGGACAAGACATTAGCACAATTGAGTGAAAGTTATTATTGGCCAGGAATGAGTGCAGATGTAAAAAAGATGGTGCAAGGATGTAAAGTATGTTTGTTTGCCAAAGGAATGAAGCAAAACACTGGTTTGTACCAGCCATTGCCAATAGTTGAGAGAACATGAGAATGCATTTTGTGTAGACTTTGTTTTGGGGCTGCCACGAACACAAAGAAGTAATGAACAAAGAAGTAATGATTCAGTTTTTGTTGTAGTGGATAGATTTTCAAAAATGGCTCATTTCATACCATGTAGTAAGTGTAGTGATGCTTCCCATATAGCTACATTGTTTTTCAAAGAGATAGTTCGGTTACATGGCTTCCCTAAAAGTGTTATTTCAGATAGTGATACAAAATTTGTTGGTCATTTTTGGTGTACATTATGGAAGAAGATGGGAACACAGTTGGATTTTAGCTAAGCCTATCATCCTCAAACGGATGGTCAAACTGAAGTTGTCAACTGAAGCTTGGGAAACTTGTTGAGATGTTTGGTTGGTGATAAACCAAATCAATGGGATTTGATTTTGGCACAAGCATAATTCTCTTATAATAATTCCATAAATCAAAGTGTGGGTAAGAGTCCATTTCATGATTTGCACAAAGAATTGAAGGAAAAATTGGAGAAGAGTGCTATGAAGTATAAAGAACATGCTGATAAACATAGAAGAGTGCAATATTTTGAGATTGGAGAGCTAGTAATTGCTCATTTGTGGAAGGAAAGGTTTCCACAAGGAACCTACAATAAGCTGAAATGGAAGAAGATTGGCCCATGCAAAGTTCTGTGGAAGTTCTCATCAAATGCTTACGAGATTGAGCTTCCAATTGGGATGGATATTTCTCCAATATTTAATGTTACAGATTTGTATAGGTACCATGAAGGTGAATTAAGTGAATTGGGTACAGTTCAAATTTGTTGGATGTATCGGAGTGGGCACATCAATTGTTGGAGAGGGAGTTTGAGACGATTGATCAAATCATAGATTCACGAATTTCCAAAAGGACAAGGAGGAAGGAATATTGGGAATACTTGGTCCATAGGAAGAACCGTGTAGAAGATGAGGCTTCTTGGGTTATTGCTTCAGATTTGGAAAAGTTTGGGATTTAGGTTCCGACACTATCAAAATGTTCATGAGTCTCACTCTCATGAAACATTTCCCTACCCATGGTGTTTGATGCTGGAGCATCCAGGTGAATGAGCTATCCAATTCAAGTTGATGTAAATAAGTTTTTATTTGGGTTTGCTTTCAATTTTGGTGTTATTTTTGGTTCATTGTTTGAGTTGTAAACATTCTGTCCAAAATATGTGTCCTCTTCCTTACCTAGGGTCATTGAGAATAAACTCTTAAACAAAATAACATGTAGCTATGTTCACAAATATACAAGCAATTGATACTTGCATAAGTCGTGTAAGTCAGAGAGGAAGAAACATTATTCAAAGTAGAAACTCTATGTTGTTAAGTGCCTAGGAATAAAAAACAAAGGTAGATCATTTTATTATGGTGCATAGGATTAAAAGGAGAAGAGAATATGAAGTGAGGTGAAGTGGAAGAGTAAAGGGCATGAAGGGTGGTGTGAGCAGAGAGAAAAGTACAATGCAAGGAACATACAAATGGGGGTAATGGTGCGTTAGTGTTGAGGACAACAGATTGTTTTATAAAGAATGTGTTGACATAAAGAAACAAAAATAGGAGAATACACTTCTTACAGGCTGCGAAAGAAGTCTTAGTCAGTGGAATGCAATGTTATAGGTCTATGAACTCCATTGCTAATGGCCAACATGATAAATTAGAAAATATTTGACAGAGGCAAGAAATAGAAACTTAGCGCGTGGGAAGAGTTAGAAAAAAAATCAAAGATCAGAGTGTTATGAACTAGAGCATAGAAAGGCCAGTTTGACAGTAGATATTTGTATAAAATTTGTAAGCAATTCTTGGCAAATGCAATAAAGATTGAGAACATCCACATTTACATTTGTGTGTTGTTGGTGTTGATATTTGGTTAAAGATTTTCTTTTGTTTTTGCTACAACTTACCCAATTCAACAGAACTTTGTGAGTTGAGCTGCATTAATATGTTAGGTTGGGAACACTAACCTTCTCCACTACATTATCGCAAGAATAGGTCTGCTCCAAATTTAGTTGCAGAAGAATAGAAGGTTTCAGAGAAACAAAACACAAAATATATGGGTGACAAGAATCCAAGAGATCCATAAGAAGAGAGATTTTTGAATTTGTTGGATGCATTAGTTAGAGGGCAACAAGCTGCAAAACAAAGAACACAACAAAATCAATGTTTGGACCTTTTACAAAATTGATGGCTCAACAAATGGGGGTGAACATTGGCTTGCCAATAATCGGGCTAATAGTGGGGGCAATAATGGAGGCAACAACATAGATGATAATAGAGGGAACAATGGAGAGAACTCAGTACATGGTGTTAATCCAAATCAGCAAACTAGAACCATCAATTCAAGACCTCTTATGCCTACCTTTCCACCTAGGGTACCAACACAAGTTGATAACGAACCTTAGATAACAAATTTGCAAGATTAGTTTAGACATGATTGGGAGAGTGGAGGTCTTGGGTTTCTAGGTTGCTATATTCCCGAGGGGCTATATTGATGTCAGGATGAAGCATAGACCCTGCATTGGTGATAGAGATTAGAACTATGATTTGAGGAAGAAGGTGGGATGGTTTAGGGAAGAATTCATCTTGAGATTGGGTTTAGAAGGTAGATACTTATTTCCAGCTCAACCCTAGCTAGAGGAAGAGGCCATTAAGACTGTAATGATACATCTCGATGGCATTACACATGAGTGGTGGTATCATGGGATGATCACCATGGGGCATGATCAGCTTACCTCTTATGTAGATTTTATAGAGAGGTTGATTGAGAGATCTGATAAGAAAGATCTGAAGTTACATTTCAAGGAGTTGGCATAGTTGCAGCAATGGGGTTCAGTAGACACACATGTTGCTGATTTTCAAAGACTTGCAGTGTTGGTCACAAGTATTTTGGAGAGGAGACTCATGGTTATTTTCATGGATAGGTTGATTGATCCATTGAAAGAGCGGATTAAGGCTCTCAATTCACCTAACTTACATGAGGCTATCAAAAAGGCTAGATATATGGATGCTTCTACTTATAGAAGCAAAGGATTCCCACAAAGAAGGACAAAGACAAGAAATAGTTTCAAAAGGAATCACATCAGCCATGCAATGACATAAATAGATTGAATAGTGAGCATCTAAATGACCTTTGGGGGAAGAAATTATGCTTCCATTGCATAGAAACTTTGGACCCATCACATAAGTGCACTATGAAAGCCAATGCTAAATAGTTGAATTATTTTTCTGCTGAAAAATTAGCATCAGAAAGAACATTAGTTTGTTTCAGAGAGTAGTGAAGAGACAAATTCATCCGAAGAAGAGTCAAAGGATGATAGGAGCATTGCACAACTCACTAGTGCTCAAAAGGAAATCATGTTTAGGGTGAGAGTCGTAATATGAGGGCAGTGAGTAGTTGCATTGATTGATGAAGCCTTTGTGGCTAAGAGAGGCTTGAAAATGGAGGAACATAATGGGTTTAAGGTGATGGTAGCTAATGGGTATAAGCTTCCTTGTACTCGTAAGATCTCTAATTTGAGTATATAGTGGGGATATTATGAGTTGAAAGATGAGTTCTATGTGGTTGATATGGGGGATAATGATGTTATTCTTGGTATGACATGAATGTTATTATTTGTTGAGTTCTCCTTCAACTTACAAAAGTTGGAGATGAGGTTCAAACATCAAAGAAGGAAAGCAGTACTCAAAGGACTTTCAAATGGACGGCCTAGAATGGTATCACTTAAGATGATGGAGTAGCGAATTAGACATGATCAAGTAGAGTGGGCCACAAATTATCTCATCATGCCAACGGTTCCTATAGTTTCAAACCATAAAATAACAAGTACCATCCTAATATTCAAAGGTTTTTATCCAAGCATAACAAAGTGTTTGGGAGTATCCCTCATGGAGCTCTACCTAAGAGAGGGATAGATCGTGTTATTGAGTTGGAGGGAATGCCAAACCAGTAATCACTACGCCAACTGACATCCTAAGAGGCATAAGGATGAGATAGAAAAAACAATTCAGGAGTTGGAGATGTGGCACATAAGACCCAACAAGAGTCCATTCACATCAACACTAGTTTTGGTGAAGTAAAAAAGTTGGAACAATACAGATGTGTATTGATTACAAGGCATTGAACAAGAAGACAATTAAAAACAGGTATCCTATTTCTTAGATAGATGAGTTGATTAATGAATTGCATGGCGTTTGATATTTTTCAAAGACAAATTTGAGATCAAGGTACCATCAGATACATATGAGGAGAGAGGATATAGAAAAAACTGCTTTCAAGTTCCACTTTGGAAATATTGAATTTTTGGTGATGCCTTTTGGTTTAACGAATGATCCAACTACTCTCTAGAGTAGCATGAATCAAGTGTTCAAAAAATAGTTAAGGAAGTTTGTATTGATATTTTTTTATGACACCTTGATTTTTAATAAGACATGGGAGGAGCATATGAGCCATTTTGAGGAGGTTCGTGGCGTTTTGGAGAGTGAGTTCTTATATGAAAAGGAATCTAAATGTGACTTTGGTACGATAAAGTTATTTGGGTCACATCATTAGGAGAGGGAGTGAGAGTTGATCCTAAGAATATCAAGGCCATTGTTGAGTGGCCTCCTACGAATCTCACTCAGCTTAAAGAATTCTTTGGTATGTGTAGAGTTTACAAGAGATTTATTAAGGGTTTTTCACAAATTGCAGCTCCGCTTATAGATTTGACCAAGAAGGGAGCTTTTGAGTGGTCCGATTTAGCATAGAAGTGTTTTGAGAACTTCAAGCAAGTGATGTTTATAGGAAAAACATCCCATAGCATTTGAGAGAAAAAAATTGAGAGGTTTGGAAAAGAGCTACTCAATCTATAACAGGGAGATGTTGGCCATTATGCATGCCTTAGCCAAATTCAAACCATACCTATTAGGGGGCAAATTTGTCAGCAAAATAGACCATAGTAGCATCAAATATTTTATGAAACACAAGCATTATAATGATAGGTAGTAGAAGCGGGTCAATAGATTGTAGGCATATGATTTTTACATTGTAAATGTGAAAGGAAAGAAGAATACAGTTGCTGATGCGCTTTAGGAGGCCTCACATATGTTCTCTTGTGGAGATTTCTGCTGATTGGAGGGAGTTAATTGTAGAAGAGTATGCTAAAGATTCATGGCCAACAGGAGTAATAGAAACCTATAGGCAATTCCAAGAGAGATTCACATGGAAAGGACTCAAGAATGAAGTTCTTAAGTATGTTAAAGAGTGCCTTTTTTGCACACCTATCCTGCTGGTCTACTTCAGCTCTCACCCATTCCTAATCAGGAATGGGAATGTATCTCCATGATTACAGTGCTACCTAAGGTACAAGGCAAATATTTCCTTTATGTGGTGGTTGAGAGGTTGACCAAGTTTGTGCACTTCTTTTCTATTTCAACGACTTATACTAAAAGACAGGTAGTTATTCTTTGGGGAGATTTTTAAATTGCATGGGATGCCCAAGGGCATTGTGAGTGATAGGGACAACAAGTTTGTAAGTATCTTTTAGCAAGAGATTTTCAGATTTGGGACAGCAGAGAGCTTGGATCAAATGGCTGCACCTTGGTGAGCATTGTTATAATACTAGCTAACACATGTCCATTACGATGTCACCACTCATAGTTTTGTATGGATATGAGGCACCCAACTTCACGTATTTACTTTTTGTGGATAGAAAAGTACCTAAGACAAAAGAATTACTATAGGAGAGTTAGGACATCATGAAGTCATTGAAGGAGAATTTGTAGTAGGCGTAGAATTAGAAAGAGTTATATGCTGATCAACACCAAGTAGAGTGTATTTTTGAGGTTGGGGACATGGTTTATTTGAGGCCTCAACCATATAGACAGTCTACTCTCAAGAAGAGTGGAGCACAGAAGCTTAATCCCAGGTTCTATGTTTCGTTAAGGGTGTCCAAGAGGGTTGTAGAGGTTGCCTATGAGATTGATTTACTAGCTAGTAGAAAAGTCCATAATGTCTTTCATGCATCCAAGCTCAAGAAGACAATTATGCACAATGTAGTTCCCTCATCTAAGTTACCACCATTGGATGAAAGGGAGTTGATACTAATTCTAGAAGCCATAATAAACACCAAAGAGTGGACTCTTTAGAGGAGGATCATCAAAGAATATTTGGTCAAATGGAAGAATTTACTAGTAGAGGATGCAACATGGGAGAATGAGTAGATTCTGTAGCATCTAGAGTTGAGGCTGCTTGAGGACAAGAAATTTCAAGGACGGAGTGTAAAGTCCCCTTCCTAACTAGTTTAGTATGGTGGACCATTAGCCTATTCAATTTGGTTCTCGTAGGCTAATGAGTTAGGGATAGGGAACTTTGGAGGTAGTTTATCTAGTAGGTTGGCAGTATCAGTTGTTTATTTGAGCTCCGGTTGTTATGATGAGCATAACACCGGTTTTTGGAGTGGTTTTAGATGAGTTCTCTCATATTTCCATTTTTAGTAAGTTAGGTGTCAACATTGATAGAGCTAATTGCCAACATTTCTATATTTAGATATGTTGGTGGGAGTAGTGGATATCACTGTCTCGATATTTGGTATAGTTTGGTGATTTAAATTTAAATAATGCTGTTAACATTTTCTAAAGTTAAATTATATATTTAAATTTATCGTTATTTAATATATTTTAAAATAAGACTATTTGGGGACTAAGATTAAAATAAAGTGCAAATATTTAATAAGGGAGCCTTTTTGGAGACACTTTATGAAGATATTGATTTTATTTTAATGATTTAAAAGGCAAAATGGAAGAGGCTGACCCTTTATTGGATGCTATAAAGGAGAGACTGGGAGCTCGTTTGTGTTATGCTAAGTTTGATATTTTGATATTGCTACTTTCTCTTGGAAGAGATTGTTCTTCTTAGGTTTGTGAGGACAAAACCCCTTGCAGGCGACATTCTCCATGTTATTGAGAGGTATAATCTGGAGAATATCTAGGTGATTTCACACAGTGATCACAACTAAGCATTATTGGAGTTTGATTTCTTCTTCTTTTTCAATTCTCAGAGCTTCAGAGTGTTGGATAATATCCATTGCGGTTGATAAGAATATTTTCAAGGTTTATTGTGTGTTTGTTGGTCTCCTTTTGTTGGTCGTACTCTTCTATAGGCTGGTCATACTTCTTTATGGAGGACTGTACACCTTGTTTGTTGAGCAGCTAGGATTTGGAAGGTTCTAAGTTACTACTTTTGAGGTATTTGGACCTGCAATAACTTGCTTTATTACTTGCATGGATTTAAGATAAACCTTTGAAGTGTGGCATCTAGTTTGTGAGTGCTAGAGTGCAAATTTTATGAACAACTCAAGTTATTTCAATGTTGCATTTTTTGGGTATGTTTGAAATAGATATGTAATTCTATTTGGTGATCTTGGTTGCTCTTACATTTGAGGAAATTTTAATTTCATATCAAAAATAAAATCTAGAATTTTTTGCTACATATATTTCTGAATATTGTTATATTTTTGGGTTGTTTATTTGCTGCAAGTTACTTTATTATTTGCACTTTATTTGTCATCTCAAAACCATTGCAAAACACATTCAAAACAAGAGAAAAAAAAAGGCAAAGGCAAAGAGGGCAACACATTATAATGATTTTGACATAGCTTCCTCATTAGAGCCATGGAAAATACTTTGAAGAAACTTACAACGCAGAAAACCATCTTGATGAGCCCTTAGAGATTGAAAATGAAACCTTAACAGTCCAACTTTAGTCTTTACCTGATAAACACTTCACATGATCTTTGATGTCAAATGATTGTACTATCAAGTCATCAACCTTAGGGTACTTTGAATATAGAATGAAGTAAATGATAAATTTTCAATGCTTGTCTTCTGAACCCTCATTACTTTATGTTAAATGCATGAAATTGTGTTATGAAACCCTACCATAACGCTGGATGATAGGAAACATGTGTTGATCCTTAGAGATAAGTGAGAAAACTTCAAAGGAACTACCTACTAGGAAACTTTCTTCAATGGCACCTTTTTGTGTTTTAAAATGTAAAACTTGGCCTATTCCATGCAAGAGAATGCTTCTGCAATCCATGTGCATTTTTTAATTCTAATTTGAAGTTTATTGTGCCACTTGAGTGAAAAAGCACAACGAGCACTTTTTTATGTTTTAATTTCAAATTGACATTTATCAAGAAGTGTGTTCCTTATCACTTATGCACCTTTTTGACATGTTTATTCACTCAAGTGATTTTTTCTTTCTATGCCTACCTTTTGGACTTTTTTTCACTTTTTCCTTCTAATTTAAAGTTCATATTATTGACTCTCTCTAGGTGTACTTATTGGGGTATTGGTGCGAGTTTTCATATTTTTGCTTAAAAAAGTTGTCTTCCCCATGAAGCACATGTTTTCTCATTCATCTATTTTCATGTTTTAAAGTTGACATTAAAGTCATCAAGGGAACACTTTCTCACTTTTGTACCTTTTGGACCAAAAACTTCACTATATGTTCTTATTTCATATTGACATTTACACTAAAGTCACATTTTCACTTAAAGTTCACTTTGTGTTCTAATTTTATGTTGACATTTACACTCAAAGTTCACTTTTTGTTCTAATTTTATGTTGAAATTTTCATTGAAAGTTCACTTTACATTCTAATTTGTCATGGACATTAGACAGCTTATCTACTTTTTCATGTAAAGTTCACTTTTGGTCTAATTTGAAGTTGACTACCTATAACCCTTCCACTTACGATTTAAGTGACCAAAAGTGTGTCTATGACATCTTGAGACCTTTTTCATATCCAAAAGCACTCATTTTGACCTTCTAAGGATTTATTAATCCTTTCTCCTCATAAACATGCACCTAAATAACCTTTGCATCTTTTGTCACTTGAAAACATCACAAGGGATCCCCTTTGTCTAAGTATGCTCTAGAAGCCACAATGTGACTTTCCCATCTCTTTTTTCATCAAAATTGAATTACTAAGTCCATTGAAATGCTCTAATGAGTTGAATGTGTGGTTTTGATGACATATTTTTCCTATCCATGTTCACTAAAGTCTTGGTCTTTACCTTGTCCGATGTGTTTGAAAAATCTCTTTATTGATCCTTGCAAGTATATTAAATTGAAATGATGAAAAAAACCTTCGTGACCAAAGGAAAAAATAATTCACCTATGGCTTAGAACACAAGGAAAATCAAGAAATTAACTTGAAATGACTTGATATGAATTTTTTTGCATGGAAGCATTGTCTAGTGTGACATTTGGTGCTTGTTCACTACTTCTATTAGTGAACTGCCTTTAACAGAGTTCTTTTAGCTCTTTGTGGAATGGCGATTTGCTCCATTGCTTAAATCATGCTTTGGAGGCTTTGGTAGTTGTGCAAATGATTGTTACCAAATTAACGTGATTCTTTTTTTGTTGAAGACATTCATAGAAGGCTTGAATACAATCCTTCATTTAGCTCTTTATGGAACTATAATTGATCCATTGCTTTAATTCTCCTCTGGAGGCTTTGACAGTTGTGCCTAAATTAATAACTTAGTATGGTCATTTTGTTGTTGGAGACATTCATACAAAGTTTGAAAACAATCCTAAACAATCCTTTTGTTTCTGAACACAATTGACAATTAGTGTAATGAATTTTTCATAGAAAAAATATTGATTCCTTTTTCTTCAATCATTTTTCCAATCATCTAACAACCTTATTTTAGCTCTTTGTGGAACCACGATAAGATCCATTGATTTAATCCTACTTTGGAGGCTTTGGTTTTAAGTACTTTTAACACTTAACATGGTTTCTTTGTTGTTGGATACATTCATACAAAGCTTTAATACAATCCTTTTCATGCTGAACACAATTAACAACTAGTGCCATGCACTTTTCAAGGAATGAATATCAGTTCCCTTTTCTTCAATAATTTTTTCCAACCCTTGGAATGTTTTTCGTGATGGTTGTTAAAGTGAGGAGTAAATTGGACTTGTTGTAATGTCCTCTTCCAAGGAGTAGTTGAAGAGACTACTTAGCCTATTTTATTCTTGTAGGTTAAAGTCTAGTAGTGAAGGAATAATTTAAATTAATTATTTAATGTTATCCAATAAAGTCAATTTTAAGGGTAATGTTATTTAATTAATTTGATAAAGTGACTTAAAGTGACTAAAGTACAAAATAAAATAAAATATTAAAAGGGTCACTTTATTATTTGAGCTTGATGAAAAATTAAGAGTTTTGGAGCTCATTTTGCTATGCTTGGTTTATTTCTTCTATTGCATTTCGTGAGCTTCTTGTGGAGCAAATTCCCTAGGATAGAAACCTTAAGGGATACTGGTTTCAGTAGTGCAAGATTCTACCCTAGCTAGTTACAAGTAGAGTCACTTAGATTTCACAATCAGACTACAATTAAAAAGTTTAGAAATTTATGAAATCTTATTTTAAGATATATTTGTGGATTGAAGGGGATTTTGGAGATTGTATTCGCCTCAAGGAGGGTGTGGTGCATGATGTTGGGCAGCTTGATAGAGATTTGCAGCTGGAGACACCTATACTCCAAATTTGGCAATCTTTTGGTGTTGATTTCAATTCCTTGATGGGCATAATATTTTTGCACCAGGCATGAAGGAACTTGAATGCCGTTTTCTGGGTGTGGAAGGATAGCTGAGGGCGTTACTTGGGTTTGGCATGGAAGAGAAGCTTCCTAAGCTGCTCGATGTGAGCTTTGATACTCTTTTTCAGGCATGTGGGAATAACATAGACTGCAGTTTACATTCCTGGGTAGATGTGAGGAAGACATAAGTTGTTTCTACATGTAGACTGCTGAGTTTATCATTGTTGCAGCAATACCTAGTTGAATAGCACCTTCCAGGTTAAAAGTTCTATATGAAATTTCTTATAATTTGTCACTCAATATTCTCATTCTATCAAAGAATATCAGGTCTGCATATATCTGGTTTAAATCTGTATTTATCTGAGTCCTGCAATCAGAATTAATTCTGTAATTTATTTCAGTTTATAACAGTGAAATGTATGAAACTGTTTTGTGTTAATGCATGCCAATTATATATGGCCAGGGATTTAAAACTTATTGTCTTTGATTATTTGGAATACAAATAGATTCTCTACCTCAAGAATGGAGCTTGTTAGGTGGAGTGGGAGGATTGTTCACATGTTTTTTATGCACTTCAAACACAAAATGAAATACTAAGTATTCCATCCTCTCTTGAATAAGGAAACCTCATATGCTAAACAATGTGATCAAATAAAGCAACTCCAAGGTTTTCGTAGTTAGGTCTTGACTTTGCAATTGGATAGTCTTACTGAAATGACATGATATTCTGGTATCACAAAGGGACTTACACAATTTTTATATGCTTGATCAATTCTTTCACAAGGAAAACTCTAGCAATTCTAAGCCGTAGGACTTGAATGACTTATGATTTTGCAATAACATTCTTATAACTATTCCTAACAAAGGCTTTGAAATAAAATGCAAAAGAATGAGGGTTTATAAATCTAAGCTATTGCTAGCAAGGCAAGAGATTATTATTGACTTAGTGAAACCAAACCATACTTTTCTCGCCATGGGATAACAACTACACAAAGATGATGTGATCTTCTAAGGTATATTAATGATTTTCAAATCACTTTTGCACTTGTTGATGTGTTTTCTATGCACTTCGATAACATAATGAAATACTAAGTATTATATCCTCTCTTGAACAAGGAAACCTCATATGCTAAACAATGTGATCAAATAAAGCAACCCCAAGGTTTTTGTAGTTAGGTCTTGACTTTGCAATTGGATAGTCTCAGTGAAATGATGTGATATGCTGGTATCAAAAAGGGACTTATGCAATTGTTATATGCTTGATCAATTATTTCACAAGGAAAACTCTAGCAATTCTAAGCCCTAGGAATTGAATGACTTATGATTTTGCAATAACATTCTTATAACTATTCCTAACAAAGGCTTTGAAATAAGATGCAAAAGAATGGTGGTTTATAAATCTAAGCTATTCCTAACAATGCAAGAGATTATTATTGACTTAGTGAAACCAAACCATACTTTGCTGGCCATGGGATAACAACTACACAAAGTTGATTCGATCTTCTAAGGTATATTAATGACTTTTAAATCACTTTTGCACATGAACAACATGACAATGAGCATAAAGTAATTAAAGTTGAGCTTTGAAATAAGTTCAAACTAACCATGCACTGCAATTTGCAATCAACAAATCACAAATGGTATGAACATAAGAGAATTTGCCATAAATCAACAACAATGTCTTTCATTCAACTATGCAACTTGATGTAAACAAAATTTAAACTAATCGAAAAGTAGGAAACCATGCAATCCAAAACAACACAATTTCTCACCAAACTTCAATGGGTTTAGCATTTATTTTGTCAGTATCTTAGCAACAATTTCATAAAAGTCTCCTGTACAAATGAAATGGTTAAGCTTTATATAGAGCTATCGATTACAACCAAGGGTCCAAATTGATTTGAAATCAATGGACAAGATTAAGACAACAAAACCCTAAAGGAAGGTAGTTACAACCACCACCCACCAATTGAGTCGACCAATGAGATAAGAGATATTCACAACATCACAAACCATGAGGAAAGATACCAAATAAAAAAATCCCATGCTGACTAGGATTACAACAAACTCTTATCTAGGATAGTGTGCCCTTTATCTCTTTCCTTATAAAAAATTTGATGAAAGTGGACATGATAATTTCAAGCACATCCATTGGTGCACTTGGCATATTGTCCACCTTATACTAATTGATTGCCAAGTCAGTAGTACATGTGGCAAGAGTCTTTTCTCACTTTGATCCCAATTCCTAGATGCCATTCATGAAAATCAGAAGTGAAGTAGCTTTCTCCATATGATCCATTAAAATGGAATTTGTAGCCTTGAAATAGAAACTTTGCAATTTCTCCTTTAAATCATTTACATTCAGGTTTCCATCATCATTCACTCTGTAATGTCCCCTTCTCCACAGTGATCAGTTGTGTTGGCCGTTAGCCTAGTTCGGAGGCCCGTAAGCTAGTTGGGAGTAGAAATTAGGGTTTCCTATTTTCAAGGAGGATTCTTTGGTGTTTTTAGGGGGTATATGTGGGAGTTTGATAGTTTGGATTGTGGATTCCTTCCGAGTTTTCAGAGAGCTTCAGGATGGTTCAACATGCATCTGCATCGGGTGACTTTTTCCAGACTTACTATTTTTAGTAAGTGCAACAACTGCTCAGAATGTGGTTAAAATCACTTTGGAAACACTTACTATTTTTAGCAGTATGCTATTTTTAGTAAGTACTATTTTTAGCAGTTCTATTTTTAGTAGGATGTCAACAGGCATGTTCAGATGGCTATTTCTGGCAGGTCAGTTTGAGCAGTTGGTCTTCCAACATTTTTTGGTGCTATTCTTGGCAAGGATTCTATAGCTCAGCTTAGTGGCTATTTCTGGCAGGATCCTGTATTCACTTAGATGACTATTTTTAGCAATTCAGTTCAGAGCCCCAACTCACTTCAGTTTTGGTGATTTCCAGCACTTCAATCTCTGGCTAAATTTGGCAATAATTAGTATTTGGGGAGAAGGTATTTTTAATATAGTAATACCTTAGGCATGAGGTATCAATATTTGATTATTTTATGGATGGACGACTTAGGAAGGGAGAAAATATTAATTTTATCCTAAGTCTATTTGGGCAAAATTTGCATATGACTTCAAGGGGGTCGTCATGGTGTTAATAACTAAATTATAACTCAAGGCAAATGGGGCGATTTTCTAAGTATATTGCCTTAGTAATATTTTTTATTTGGAAGTCATAGTTGGGCACCCACTTTACACTTTATTTTATGACACTTATATTTATTACTAGGGCGATTTTGGGTGAATGTGAATTGGGCGAACTTGTGCAAGGAAATAAAATGAAATGCAATGCTAAATGTGGATGAAATGGAATGGCATTTGGTTTGGACGTATTTGGAGTGCGTTTGAATTTGAATTTGGTTGGCAAAAAGTTATAAATGACTTGGGCTCTCATTTTGGTATCTCAGACAATTTTCACCGTTATGCTGTCAGATTAACTCTAGACAATCTTCGAGGGTGAATACCTCCTAGGGCTCTTGATAGACTTCGAGTGTGAGACATCACTCCTAGCTATGATTTGATCTTCTGAATGTGTGGTTTGATTTTAGTGTGCATTTTCAGATTTTCAGTGTGATGTGGGTTTCAGTGTTGCTGGTTTTTGGTGTGGCTGAAGCAAAGATTCGATCGTATGTCCCTGCCTGTGCAATCGATTATTCTGGGTAATAGCTCGTTGGAAGCGTATCTGGAGGGCGATCATTCTTCTACCTTGGTGTTTCATTTGGTGTTCTTTCTGATTTTTGGCAGCAAATCAAACTTTCCAGCTGGGTCGTACCATCTCTTGGCTGCCTTGGGTTGCGTGTTGGCTGTTTGTGGTGTTTGCAGTGCAAGTTTGAGTCTCTGGTTTCATCGCCTTAGTCATAGCTTTCATTTGCTTCCGTTTTTGTGTCATTCGGAGTTGATTTGGAGAAATTATGAGCATTTTGGGGTGTTCATAGCATGCTGGTCTGCGTGTTTTCTGTGCGTGTTATTGATTTTCAGAATTTCATAGTTGTGTATTAGAAGAGCTTTTTGGTGTGAGTAGTCTAAGTTGGTTTGGGAGTGATTATCTATTATTGTTGCAGCTGTTGGACTTGTTATCAACACTTGATTCTTCATTCTATATGATTTGTAATGCTGGTTAGTAGTACTAAAAACAAAGTTATGTTATTTCTTAGTCCCACTGCATAAGTGGAAGAGGCTGGCTATGCCGCCTATCTTTGGGATAGTGATAATTCATGTATTGATAATCCATAATGTGCATTGTAAAGCTAGTTATTAGTACTAACATCTATCTTTTGGATTATTGCTTGTAGTTCCACTGCGTAAGTGGAAGAGGCTGGCTTAGCCGCCTATTTTGAATATTTTGTAATACTGTCCTCCCGCTGCATAAGCGGTTGAGTTGATTGTAATGTTGTCCTCCCGCTGAATAAGCGGTGGAGTTGTTAGTAAATTTCATTATAGTCCTCCCGCTGCATAAGTGGTAGAGTGATTGTTCTTTAGTTTCTTGTATTATCCTTGTCTAGTTCACCGCCAAGTGATCTTCAATATTCTCCATATCCTGCTGAAAAGTGGAAGGGGCTGGCTTGCCACCCGAGCATTGTATTATTTCCAGTTATTTGAAGCTAATGATCCCCTCAACACCGTATGCTCTCACCTTCCCATATTGGGCACTTAGTGATCAGAAAGTGGAAGGGTTACAACTTCAGCATTATTGTACCTTGATTTCCTAACCTTAATGGGTTCTTGTTGTGATTTTAACTGGAAACAAATTGAAAAAATTGTTGGGGATATTACACACTCCCTGATCAAAAATTGCTTCCACTGCAACAAGAATTATATCTTGAATATCTTTGATCTTTTTCCTTATTCGAATGCAATCATTTTCTACCCTTTCAAGGACATCCTTCTTCATAATCAAAGAACAATACCAATGGTGGAAATCACATGCTTGGTTCACCTCCATCACATTTCCATCTACTAAAGTCTATTTACGAATGTTCATTAATACATGTAGACGTGGAATAGTCTTCCCCTTAACAACATCGAATTCCTGACATAAGGTAATTATGGCATTCTATCCAAGAGAGAGACAACTCTCTCATACACTTGAACCAATTCCTCCATAAATCCATTCGCTCTATCTAAAACACATTCAATCCATCCTTTTACTACTTGAGCCGTTGAACTCATTCCTTCCAAGTCGTCGATTGATTCCTTTGGGAGTGTTGTAGGAGGTACAAATGTTTCCCCAACTTGTTTGACATGATTCATCAAATGTTGTATGTAGTTCCTCAATTGCTTGTTTTCTTTCTTCAACCGATTCTTCTTTTCTTCTTCCTTTTTGAATCTTTCTGTAGTGGTCACTGTAGAACTGTGCAATTCCTAAATTTCCTATTCCTTTGTTGTCGACCCCAAATCAAATGTTGTAACATCATATTCTTCTGGAACAATATCCCCCTTTTCTTTATCAAATCTTGGAACTACAATTTGAATCTTGCGAGCCCCAAAAATTTCCTTTATGATTTTGGAATACTTCTTTTCTTTCTTCTTTTCCATGATCTTGTTTATCTAGCTCAGAAATTCCTCCAGTTTATCTGATAGATCACTTTCTACTATAGATTTTTTCTTCATCCTATCCTTCAACCATTCACGAAATGACAGTTCCTCATCCTCATCTAGCTCTTCTTGTCGTTGATCCTCTTCCAATGCCGATACCATCCCCTCATTGAGCTCCTCATCTAGAAAACTCAAGTTTTCCTGTAAGGCTTCCTCAAGCGGAATTGGTTCCATTGATTTATCATCGTCAATTTCCACATCTTGGAAAGGATTTTCTTATTGATCCTTTGGTTGACTGTTAGGAAGAAATTCCACACCTTGAGAATAAATTCTTCCTTGACTCCTTTTTTGAATGGATTCCAAGGATTCATTTACATTTCGTCTATTGTGCACAATTGGAGTTAATCCCACCTCTCTTTGTGGCTTGTTCTCCACAATAGATGTTGTGTTCCTACCTATGGAAAGATAGACCTCTTGCACTGAAGAAGTAGTGGTTGATGAATGATTTATTCCCGACATATCTTTTCTATCTTGGTTCTTCACTAGGAACCTCTTGCCTTTTTGTCTTTCTAGATTGTGAATTCTCAGTTACCTTCTTCCCTTTCTCAAGATTTCTATCCTATTGTCCATCTATATCTTCTCCATTTCTAACCTCTTGTGATTATTTAGTCATTTCATCGTTGAAGAATTCCAAGTCCCTCATCAACTCATATGTTAATTGAACATCTTGCTTTTTCAACTTGTCAACTTGTATATTCATCCATCTCCTTGTATTTGACATAACTGGTCCCATCAACACCTCAAGATTTGTTACTTCTTGATCAGCCCAATTCAGTGCTAGAAGAGGCCTATCCTTTTCTTCTTCATAGTAACATTGGACATGATTCCCACCATCTTCAATTTGATCCAACACGAAAAGTGCTTGGCAAGCTCTAACCATCTCAATTGATAACCTAGAGCACATTTTCCTCCTGATTTCAAAATCATCAACTACATTTTCCCAATGGTCCTCAAGATGTACCTCATGCTTATAAATCCTTCCATTAACCAACCTGATATTATGAAAGGGATCAAAGTTTCCTGTTGATGTATGAGTCACAAGATTGTAGAACTGCAATTCCTCCTTTGATTTCTACATTGCTTGCATTGATGGACACACTTCAATTGAATTTCCCATTATGATTGGGAAAGTTAATTTGGCCTTACGTTTCTTTTGAATCTTATCATATGTAGACAATTTCCTTGTCACTTCTAACAATAACATCTTTATCGGTTGGATACCTTGGAAGTTGATAGGGATAGGCTGAGAATCCTTGCAATCAGATATAGGTGAATTTAGAAAATTGAATATACCATAAGCCATACTTCTTCACCAAATCCATAGCCTCCCATGACAATCTCTTATGAAGACCTCCTTGAAGTGTTCTAACAATATGCATAGAGAAGGCATCATTGACCCTCTTGAAATGAGAAATATTGTGCAATTGCAATTGAGGGTAGTAGTCATATACTTTGACTTGTCCAACATTATTTCCTATTGGTCCTTGGCATGTCAATCCTTTGTATCTACAATTTCTTGCTAGCATGTAGACAATATATGAACTCATGTATAACGATTGGGATTGATCCAAATTCCTTAATTGTTATCCAAATTGTCACTTATCAACCTAGCCCAATTGATCATCTTAACTTTGATTGATATCTCTTCAATGTAATAAAACATCCATCTCTCAAAGGTAGATGCTTGAGGGAACCCATAATTCTATTTAGTGACACGACAAGGTCTCCATACTCTTTCTTGAAATCTGACCCAAAAAGTTTCTTGGGCATCTTGTTGTGATGAAATCTTGGTTTCTCCATCCAATTACCATTGATGATCTCTGCACAAGCCTTAGCTCCAGTGTTTTAGAATCTTGTTTCTTTATCCTTTGTTTTATGGGTTGTGAAATTGAAGGTGGGAATACTAAATGCCTCCAAGATTGCCTCCTTGGTAAGATACGCTAACACTTTTCCATCGGGAGCTACAATTCTTCTTTTCTCAGGGTCATAGTGTTTAGCACATTCTACAATCAATTCGGTGCATTGCACTGCAGGAGGGAAATAGGCGGCTTGCACTATTCCATTCCAAGTCATCCTCCTAGCCATCTTTGAGGGATTGTGTCCTTCATGTCCATACATTCGTCTTTTGAAATCCTTGATGCTAATGCATCCTAGGTTGGTATCACCAATCCTCCAACTTGAGATGATCCTTGACTTAGGGAGTATTCCTTTGAATTCATTCTTCATTTGTGCTTGTCTTGAAGCACCTCCATTTCTTGCACCCGACATTTACCTCCTGAAAGAAAAACACCTTAAGTTACAAGATTGAAAAGATGCTAGGATGACTTGAAAAACATTTCAATGCAAAATTAAAGAATTAATTAGAATGAATTCATTGAAAACTCTGATAAATTCTTGCATTAGGACACATGTAAAAAGGCTTTTCATAAGTTTGTCAATGAAAATCACAAGAGAATGATCCACATCCATGTTTGAAACCTAGAAATGTATGAAAATTTGAATGGAAATCTGATTTTGTTTCAAAACTGCACCTAAATAAGTATGTTTTACTTCTCTCAAATTCAAGCCTATTTCTCTTTCAGATTTTTGTTTTACATACTCATCTACAGCAAGACCTGGGAGGAACATGTGGGACATTTGGATGAAGTATTGGGGATTATGGAATCACAATCACTGTATGCCAAAAGGTCCAAATGTGAATTTGGAATGACCGAGGTCTTGTACTTGGGTCACGTCATCAGCGCCCAGGGGGTACAAGTCCACCAGGAGAAGATTTAGGCACTTTTGGATTGGCCTCCACCCAAGACTCTCTCGGAGCTGCGTGGATTTTTTGGATTGTGCAGTGATTATAGAAGGTTTGTGAAAGGATTTTCACAACTTGGGGCACCACTGACAGATCTGACAAAGAAAGGATCCTTCCATTGGAATGCGCAGGCACAACAGACCTTCAACAAATTAAAAGAAGTTATGAGTATGTGTCTGGTTCTGGCACTACCAGACTTCACTCGCCCTTTCATCTTGGAGTGCAATGCCTCGGAAGAAGGCATTGGAGCGGTGTTGATGCAAGACCATCACCCCATTGCGTTCGAGAGTCAGAATCTCTCGGGAGTTGAGCAGTTGTACTCCATCTACGACAAGGAGATGCTCGCTATCATGCACGCACTGACGAAGTTTTGGCAATACCTCGTTGGGGCAAAATTTGTTGTACGAACATACCACAATAGCTTGCGATATTTCTTGGAGTAGAGGGATCTGAATGAACGGCAACAGAAGTGGGTGAGCAAAGTCTAGGCATTTGATTTCGACATTGAGTATGTGAAGGGCAAGAATAATGTGGTAGTCGATGCCCTGTCAAGAAGGCCTGTCATATGTTCTTTATCCTAGATTTTGACATATTGGAAGGAAAAACCTGTTGGTTGAATACTCCAAGAATACTTTTGCCCGCGAACTGTTGGATGGTCAAGTGCAGGATGACCGATACAAGGTGGTTGATGACATCATTTACTACAAGGACAAAATTTATCTGGTACCCGAGTCCAAGGTGAAGGAAAAGATTCTGAAGGAAATGCACGACTCTCCCTTGGCCGGACACCCGGGATACTTGAAAACCTACAAACAGATCCGAGAAAGGTTTTCCTGGAAGGGACTTAAGAACGATGTCCTACAGTATGTGCGGGAATGCTCCACCTGTCAGCAAAACAAATCTGAGCACACCTTACCGGCCGGACTACTGCAACCATTGCCGATCCCTGAACAGAAATGGGATAGCATCTCGATGGATTTCATTACTGGACTCCCCAGAGTGAAAGGAAAGGATTGCATTTTCGTCATAGTTGACCGCTTGACCAAGTATGCTCATTTTTTTGCCATCCCCACAGGATACCAAGCAGTTCAAGTGGCCAAGTTGTTCTTTCGTGAGGTATTCCGCTTACATGGTCTACCGCGAAACATAGTCAGTGACGGCGACAGCCGTTTTTTGAGTACCTTCTGGATGGAGTTATTTCAGTTGGTAGGAACCAAGTTGTTGCCTAGCACGAGCTACCATCCGCAAACAAACGGACAGACCGAGATTGTGAACAAATGGCTGGAGGATTATCTTAGGAACTACGTCTCAGCTCAACAGAAGGCTTGGGTTCACTGGTTACATTTGGGTGAACACTGTTACAACACCACTTATCACATGTTGATAGGCATGCCACCTTTCAAAGCACTGTACGGTTATGAACCTTCTTCATTTGTTGATCTGGCATTGGGAGATAGTCATGCACCGAGGGCCAAAGATTGGCTTTAGGAGAGTTTAGACATCCTGACATCTCTCAAAGATAACCTGTAGAGGGCTTAGAACTGACAAAAGATGTATGCAGACCGACACTGAGTTGAGTGAAATTTTGAGGTGGGCGATCTGGTATACCTCCGACTTCAACCGTATAGACAATCCTCCTTGAAGACAAGTGGTAAGGAGAAGATGAAGCCTCGTTTCTATGGACCCTACAGGGTGGTTCAGAGGGTGGGCGAAGTTGCCTACGAGTTGGAGCTTCCTGAGGGGAGTCGAATTCACAATGTTTTCCACGTGTCATGTCTCAAGAAGGCCGTCGGGCAGCGCGTCACAGTGTCCAAGGATCTGCCACCCATCAATGAAGAAGGAAAACTAAATCTGGAGCCAGCGGAGATCATCGATGTCAGAGAAAAGAGGCTGAGATGACGCACGGTCAAGGAGTTCCTTGTGCGCTAGAAGAATCTACCCATCGAGGATGCCACCTGGGAAGGCGAGCAAATTTTGGAGCATCCAAGTCTGCAATTGCTTGAGGGCAAATAATTTTTGGCCCGAGAGGACTATGATGTCCCCGATATAATTAAATAATAAATTTAAATACTTTATTGTAAGGCCCAAATTTAATAACACATCTTTCGGGCCCTTTATTTAATTAGATTAGTCAAGTCTTACTTTGGTCGTGTCGGCCCATTTGTAACCCTTCGGGAAAGTTCCTAGAGCCCATATTTATGGCCGAGTCTGTCATTTGTGTTGGTATGGGAATTTTTGGTATTTTTCTCTATTGTGCGAATTCTTGTTGGAGTTCTGGTATCTTCCATTTCGGAGGTGAAAGACCCTCCCTATTTGGTATTTGCAGTTTCGGTGAGATTCACTCCTCACCCTATTCTGTTATGTGTACTTGTTCCGGATCTAGCAAATCTTGAATCTCATCATTGTTTACTTTCTCTAGTTGCATATTTGTTAATCTGATTTACATGCATAAAGGATTCCTAAATATTCAGAACTCATTACTTGATACGCTTGCGGGAGACCAACCCCTTCACGCACACAAGTTGAAGTCCACCGTACACCCCCTCCACTGTACGGTCACACTCTCTCCTCACCACCGTATGGCCTGCTTCCCACACAACTGTACGGCCCAGTCTCACACTACTGTACAGACTGACTTGGCACCACCGCATGACTTCCTTGACACTACCGTATGATCCAGTATCACACCACCGTACGGCCTCTGCTCAACACTCGTACGGCCTTGCCTCACACCACCATACGGTCCTGCTCCAACACCACCGTACGCCTTTGCCTTCCCCGCTAGTAGGGTCAGGGATCATTACATCAAAGGTCCATTGTTCTCTCAAATCAGGAGGTTAGGTATTATATTCCAAGTAGGCCTGCCTTGCTTCATCTCCGAAAGTTACAGCCGCAACAACTTGTGATTGTTCTTCTCTTGGGGTGAAAGTAGGGAAGTGGGGTCTAGAGGCTGATCCTCTAGTGGGCACAACATGCTAACCAACTTTCCCGTCTCTTCCATAACCCTCCAGGCCATTGTCGCCATTATTTCCATTAACACCACTATTTTCTCCAACATTGTTTTGTTGATTTTGATTTTGAGTAGCTTGTTGAACCATTTTTGCTAACAAGCATGACATCATATCAAGCATGCTATCAAACTTTCTTTCAGCTCTAGCATTCCCGTCCTCTTCCACCATTTTTTGAATTGCTTTGCCGTTGTCTCTTACTCTCAAAGCCTCTGAAAGTGTCTCTGCTTCAGGAATTTGTGGAATCTGAAACTGTTGTCTTCTCTGTTCTCTATTGTAATGTCTGATGTCTCTTTCACTCATCTGACAATTGAAATATGATGATCACAAGATGCCAGGATATTTTCTTTGATACCACTGCAATATCCCTTGTCAATTCTGATGTAAATTTGCTATTTTGACCCTCACGGAATGTTGTAAAAACACTTGGTGTGGAAGTGGTAATTTTGCTGTTATAATATTTTAGATTGTTTGCTTGTGTGAATTTTGAACATAAAAAGGTACAAATGCCTCTAATTGGAAAGCTAATTGATCAACAACAAATAGAGCATGAAATGCAATCATTTGCAATAGTTGCCTTAAACAAGTGCAAATAAACATCTACAACCAAGTGACATTATGTGAAACAGTTGGCATGCAACTAACATGCTGAGTGTAAATATTCATCACATCAAATACACAAGTCCAAACTTCAAACCCTTTATTGTAAGCAATCCTAAGTACAATGATGTTATAAAGAAGGTCAAGACTCTTGGCTTACAATGACATATGCATATGTAATGTCCCCTTCTCCGCAGTGTTTAGTTTTGTTCGCCGTTAGCCTAGTTTGGAGGCCTGTAGGCTAGTCGGGGGCAGAAATTAGGGTTTCCTATTTTCTAGGAGAATTCTTTGGTGTTTACAGGGGGTATGTGTGGGAGTTTGATAGTTTGGATTCTGGATTCCTTTTGGGTTTTCAGAGAGCTTTAGGATGGTTTGACATGCATCTGCATCAAGTGACTTTTTCCAGACTTACTATTTTTAGTAAGTGCGATGGTTGCTCAGAATGTGGTTAAAATCACTTTGGAAACACTTACTATTTTTAGCAGTATGCTATTTTTAGTAGTTCTATTTTTAGCAAGATGTTAGCAGGCCTATTCAGATGGCTATTTCCGGCAAGTCAATTTGAGCAGTTGGTCTTCCAACATTTTTTTGGTGCTATTCTTGGCAAGGATTCTACAACTCAACTCAGTGGCTATTTCTGGCAGTATTGTTTTGGCAAGATCTTGTATTTAGACTATTTTTAGCAGTTCAGTTCAGAGCCCCAACTCAGTTCAGTTTTGGTGATTTCCAGAACTTCAGTCTCCGGCTCAATTTGGCAATAATCAATATTTGAGATTGTATTTTTAATATATTAATACCTTAGGCATGAGGTATTAATATTTGATTATTTTATGGATGGACGACTTAGGAAGGGAGAAAATATTAATTTTGCCCTAAGTCTTTTTGGACGAATTATTTCACCTTCTTTTTGGATGCCAAAGTGCAATTTCATGAATATTATTTTTTAAGTAATATATTTATCAAAAGTGGCGATATGGATGAAATGTGCTTAAGTTATAATGTTTTTATGTTTCAAAGTGTGGACCAAGGGAAAAGTTCGAACTTGAAGACTAGGTGGTGGATTTTTATCTTGGGCGCCTGTTGACGTGTATTTTGTACACTATCAAACACAGAATAAAATACCTGAGGGTACCTTATCCTCTCTTGAGTAAAGTCTCCGAATGCTGAAGATATCGCGAAAAGGATCAATCGGGATGACTTCAAGGTTCTTCGTTGTAGGATCTCTACTTGTGGATAAGCTCTCTGTGGTATGATGTGATTTGCTGGAATCACAAGGGGACTTACACTTGATGACTGAACTTCTGATTTGCTTTGAATATTGTTGGAACATAGGATTTTACTGCCTTAGATTTGAAAAAGGAAAAAAGATGAGGGCGAGGAAAGGATCTAATCCTAATACTAAGAATGTAAGAGCAATGAATGGGCTTTGATGAAATTCTAACTAAGTCTTGTTTTGACATCCCAGGACCATCTCCACAAGGTTAGTGCGATCTTCGAAGGAAAGCTTTATGATGTTCAAATCATCATTGCAGGCATAGACACCATCAGGCTGATGCATATCAATGAAGAAGCGACAATTGAAGTTAAGCTTAAGCTGAATGATTCCAGTTGACTACACAAGGCAAGTCTGCAATCAACAAATTGCTAGTAGTATGGATATACGAATTTCACCATCAATCAAGCACATTTCTTCCACTCATCTAATAACACAAAATCAAATATGAGAAGTATAAAGACCATGCAAATTGTCGAATCGACCCATAAATTTCACCATTTCTTCAATGAAGTTACAAGTCTCTTACAACAACATCTTGGCAACAATCTTTGCCTTCTCTCTCTACTCTACTCTAATTACTATTCTAATCACTTTCTAACTACTCTCTATTCACTAACTCTATTTTATTGCTTTCTATCTATATCCTTTACAAATGAAATGCCAGGGCTTGTATAGTGCCCTCAATACAATTCGATGGCTTAGATCAATTCGAAATCAATGGCCAAGATTTTACAATGAAAACCCTAATTAGGGTTTGTTACAACCATTACATAACATTTAATGCTTGACCAATGATAAAATTGTATTGCTTGGACACATGTCCTCTCTGGAGAATTCCACCAATGGATAGCTGGGGTAGGTACATCGAAGTTTGTGCCACCTCCCATGAGTTAGGTACATTGAATCCGAACATGCTGAGGTGGACCACACCGACTGCAGAAATGATGAGTAGGATGCCACCTCGTCTGACACTTGTAACTTGGTAGATATTTGATTTGATGTTGTTGAGAAGCTAGCTTTAATTAATTCATCTGGAACTATCTGCTTCTTCAACGAACCCTTTGCTCTGACTTCTTTTGTCTTTGATGTGCAAGATGACTGATGTACCTTGCCTTGGAATGCTAGATTGGAAGAGGTCGCCCTTATCCTGATGATGCTGGATAGAAGAAGGTCGTCCTCATCGATGCTAGACTGGAGGAGGTCGCCCTTATCCTTGCTTGATCGTCCTTGATGAGAACCTGCTGACTTGTAGATCCTCCGGGCTTTGGAGTCGCCATCTTGATACCTACACAACATTTCAAAATTAGTAATATATCTTGAAATCTAAAAATTAAACTTTAAAAGGAAGATTCAAGATTTTAATTAGGAAACTTCATGATAAATCTTGAGTTATCATCTCCTAATTAACCATGTAATACTTAGATTTTTCCAAAAAATGTCTAAAAAATCAAACCTTGAATAAGGGTGTCAAGATGATTTTGCCATACCTCCTCTTGAGAATTAACTCTAAGAAATGATGTAAAAACTAGATGAATTTTGCTAGGCAAAGTGTAGATCAAAGCTCTCCCTTGGATAAAATGCACCTCCTTTAGCTTGGAAAAGAGCTCCACCTTCCTCTTCAAAAATTTGGAAATTCTCCTTCAAATACCTTCAAAACATCTGGAATTTATCCTCCAATCTAGCAAGAAATTCGCCTCTCCAATAGCTCTCCAAATTCGCACTTGAAGGGATGATTGAATGATTTGAATTGTGAAGCAACACCTCCAATATATAGAGCGCTCACCTTCCACTTACCCATGAGGCTGACCTAGCAAATAAAAGGTGAAATAATACATAAAACCTCAAAAGGAGTAGGCTGACTTGATAAATAAAGACAAAATAATGCCTTGTGTGCTCAACCTTTAATCTTTTAATTATTTAAATCCAAAATTAATTTTAGATGCCTCCACAATAAAAGTTCGATTTTTTGAGGCTCAAAATTAATTTATTAAATGTCAATGTGTCCTTTATTAAATGCCAATTTAATTAATTTTTTCAAATATTTCGAAGTTGGCAAGTTTGACATCTCATGCGATTTTGGAGGATATTAGCACTCAAATATGGTAAAAAATAATGAATGCCACTAACTTCGCCCTAGACCCTTGGAGAGGGACAAGAGCGAACTTGCAACTTTTGGCCTTGCATTCCTCATTTTTCCGTCCAAAACTTCATCTAGACATTTAAATGGCATTTTTAACTAGATTTTTGAGTTTAATTCACTTGATCTCTAGGAGGAAGGTGCATTAGGACATTTTCGCCCTGGACCCTCAGAGAGGGACAGGGGCGATTTTGCAATTTCAAACTTATCCGTCCTTTGCTAGCCTTCCAAATTATCTTCAACAGGATAAACATGCCCTCCTTGATCTCTTCCAATCATAAAATTGTCCTGATCCTGCAAGAACAATGCAAATTTGAAAATCAAGCTCCGATCCTTCAGTGAGGGACAGGAGCGAACTTTGCCTTCTAGGCCAAAATGCTTCATCTTTCGTCATGAAATGCCTTGGCTAGGAAAGATTTCACCTTACTTCACGCTATGAATAAAAGTTAATGTCCAAGAAAGGTCTAAAATTGTGCATATAAAGAAAATCGCTCTTGTCCTTCAGTGAGGGACAGGAGCACTTTTGACCTTGTAGGCAAAAACTTCATCATTTCATCGTTTTTAATCACGTCTGGATGCTCTATCACGTTCATTTCGTCCTCCACCATGCCTTTGATATCTTAATTTGACCAAACAAGGTCAGAAATGACTCCAATAGGTTTTTTCGCCCTGGACCCTTGGTGAGGGACAGGAGCGATTCGCCTTGGACCTCCTGAGAGGGTCAGGAGCGAAATTCGCTCTGGATCCTCAGTGAAGGACAGGAGCGAAATTTGACTTTTTGAACTCTCTATCAGTATAATTTTTATGGAATATAACATTTAAGTATAAGTGACATTTTCTTATACTTTAAGTTATATTCCATATATACTTTCAGGATGTTTGAGAGTGGTTTCAGACCTCCAGGAGTTATATTGCAAAATCTAGTTTTTTGAGGTTTTTCAATTTTCCAGACTTAGTCAAATTTCAGGATCAGGGCATTCCAGACTTAGCCAAAATTTCAGGATCAGGACATCACTCAAGCCGGACTTGCTATCCATGTGATCCCCTTGGCGACACTCAAAATGCAAAGGCAAACAGACAAAACCCTAAAAGACCTAGAAAACAAACCCTAGAAAGCAAAAAAGAAGGGGTCCCCATTTGCAATGGGGCGATGTGTGAAAACGTCACAACAACGCCATATACTTGAAGGAAATGAAATGAAATAAATCGCCAAATGTGAGTGGAATGAAATGACATGTGATTTGGGCGAATTTGGAGGCATTTGCATTTGAATTTGAATTTGAATTTGAGCCTTCAAAATCTATAAATGAGAGGGTTGGGCTTCTCATTCATCATCTATGAAGAAAATTATAACGAAGTGTTGCCAAAATTTGGAGTGAAGCTTCGGGGAATGCATACCTCCTAGCTACCGCTTGGTTTCTTGCTTGCAATACAACAACTAATTGAGCTTGTGACTGCTCTTCATCCAGAGGAGTAGATTTGAGGAACAATGTTGCAGATTTGTGTGTCAGTTTCAGATATTTTGGAGTTTTTTCTGAGTGTTCATGTTGCTGGTCGCGGTGTGTGCTGAAGCGTGTTTTCGTTCATAACTCCTTGTGTGTGCGTTAGGTCATTCTGGGTATTTGCTCATTCATCTCCTATGTCATGGACAATTCATCTTGTAAGTTTTCGTTGGTTTTCTTGGAGTATTGAATTTTATTATGCAACTCGAAGTTTTCTGCTGTAAACGCCTTATGTTGGGAGTTCTTTGGGTTGCGTGTTGAGTGTTTGGGGTATATTGCTGCTGTTTTCCAGTTTGTACTTGGTCGTTCAATTCTTGTTGTTGGTTTGGTGTGGATTAGTGTTGCTGGTTATGCATTTCCAGCCTGTTGTCATATATATCAGATTTTCGAAAGTTGGATTTTGGGTTTGTTTTTAAGAGTGTGAGTAGATTGGGTGGTTAGGTGATGACTGGAGGTGTTGTTGCAGTTGTCAGCTCATAATAAGCACTTGATTATCAAACTTCATATTTATTGTAATGCTAGTTAGTAGTACTAACAACAACAAGCGGTTGAGTGATTGCATTCTTCAGTTCTTTGACTTGTCCTTGGCTGGTTTACTACCAAGTGATTGCATTGTTTTAATATCCCATTGTATAAGCGGAAGGGGCTGGCTTGCCGCTCGAGGATTGTAATCATTTTCAGATATTAGCATCTAATGATCCCCTCGACACTGTATGCTCTCACCCTCCCAGATTGGGCTCTCGATGATCAGAAAGTGGAGGGTTACTTTCAACAACATTTGGTTTTCATTTCCTAACATTAACAAGTGTTGTGTTGAATGTAACTTTGTGAAAAAAATCGGAAAAAATTAACGGGGATATTACAACATATGAAGCTACACTTGATCATGTATGTACACCTACAACAACAACATTAAGCTCCTAATTCGATAGTGCAAACAACTATGAAATTCAAAGGAACCTGATTATAGAAGCGCCCTACGTTTGATGATGAAGAAGCAACCAATATCCAATGTTATGAATCACTCCCTAGTTCAAATCGATGCCTTCTCCCAGCCACCCCTTTTTTGATGCAAAAATGACCATATAAAATAATTGGCAACTTCTAGGTCTCCTCTTAGGCACAAAATATCTTCTCAATGCCTTAACCAATTGAGCGCTCCGGTTGGAAAGTGAAATCGCTGCATATACAAGCCTCCATGAGTAAATTCAATGGCCTCCCGTAGTTGCTGTTATGACTGAAGATGACTGGGTTTTTAAATCAGAATGTGATGATATTGATGATCCTCCTGTAGCAAGTCGATGAAGACTCCAAACACAAAATGTCTCCAAGAGCTTCCACTCTAACCAAGAAAAATAGGCCCTTAGCCACAAATTTGGCACCAAGGAAAGGACTGAGATATCCTCTCAAATCTGCAACCCTTCGTAGGATATTTCACCACCTTACTTATGCTAATCTGAGGGAGTTTTCATTCCCAAAGACCAAGTATACAACCTGCAGAACCTTTAGCTCCACAATGACTCATCAAGATGCAATGACAATATCAAATCTAGATGCTTGAAGCCTAGCCTTGATCTTTTTTTATACTTTTTCTCCAAGAGGAGGAAATCCTTCTAGAAGCTTCAAGAACAAATATTATTTTATTTTAGTGACTTTATAATATAATCTTTTTTTTGGTCACTTTATTAAATTAGTTAAATATAAGGTCACCTTATAATATTTATTTGTTTGATAACCTTACAAATAATTAATTTAATTATTTTCTCCCTTATTTTCAAACTAGCCTTCGGGAGAACAAAGGCTAATGTCCACTGCTATGGCTATGAAGAAGGGGACATTACATATTCGAAGAAAAATGCCACCTTAATACAAATTCGCACATCAAAAAAAATTCCGCCCAACACAAAAGAGACATCAACTCCAAAATACGTGTCGTGCTGATCATTCTAAAAGATAATTATACAAAGTCTCGATTTAAAAAAAAAATATATCCGCTTATTAAAAAAATCGACTCAGACATACCTTTACCATCAAACTATCGAGCTTTCAACCTTTGAAAATTATTACAAAAGAGAAGGTTTTTAAAAAAAGAAACTCTAAAAAAAAAATGCTCCACTGGAAAACCACTCTTCTGCAAGACCCGACGTGTCCAAAAAGGAAAAAAAATGCCTTTGAAGAAAATGCCACTGAGATATTATAGGCACACAAAATGTGCGTTTCAAACTGCCAATCATGACATGCAACAAAACAAATCAATTTGCTGTCTTGAACAAACATTCTCTGCACACATTGCAAACTGCAATACATACAAGGTATATACAAATGGCACAAACTGAAGTAGGGGAATGCAGTGATCAAACTGAACACAACCACCAATAAGAAACACACTCAAACAACTTAACATAGGCGATCACCTGAGCACAGAAATTGACATCAATGACAAACTTCAACAGTAATTGCAAATAGTCACATTACTTGCATTCTTGTAACTTGTAATTACATGTAAACAAATAACAAGTTGAAAGACAATAGGACTGTAATTTGGAATAAGTAAAAGTTAGTTAGAATGCTACCATGTTTTTCTCACAGCTACTCTCCTATATATGCAAGAGGGTGCTCTATGTAATGGTTATCTTTTCAGCTAGCAAGAAAACTCTGCAGAAATTTATAGTCATAAAGACTTTGTGCTTCATACTTGTAAATTGTTCTCTCAAGTAATATCAAGAAGGCTTTGAGTTTCAAACTTTGTGTTGAAGTCTTATCCTTCCATTGTGCTCTTGTGTCATAGTGGTATATTTTTTTGTATTTGCTTGAGGTTCTAATGGAGTTGTTGAAAGGAGCTTTGATCTAAATTATTGTAGACTTTGTGCTACAAATATTAAGGTTTAAATTATTGTAGTTAAGTTTTCAAAACTAAGAAGAGTTGCAAGACTTTGTGCTTGTGGTTGTTCCCATTTGAAGTAGCTCAAAAGTGCACCATACCAACAGACTTTGTGTTGTTATATGTTGTATATTATTCTTGTTTTAATCATTTTGGAAAGGTAGATAGGATAGTGGAAAGTAAAGACTTTGAGCTTTGTTTCTATTTTCTCGTCCCGAGGAAGTGACGAAAGACTTTGAGCTTTCAAAAAAACTTCACTTCCTTTTTGTATAAGCATTTTTGTTATTATTAAAGTTCTTTAAGTTTCTGTATTTGTTTTCTTAACTGCTATTTCTTTTCTAGGAAGAGAAAAAAATATCATCTTTTCTGAAAAAAGAGAAAAGGATGTTGTCCTACCCAAGTTAGATTAGTGTTTAGTTAGTAATAGTAGAAAAGGGGGAGCATTCCCTTAAATTAGGAGAGTTTTTAACTCACACGTTGTGGTTGAAACCACAATTTTGCACATCTTCCTAGGTGTACAAAATTTTCAACCAACATACTCGGCAAGTCTGTTTTTAATAGAGGCCCAAACATGTCAAAAAACTATCAATTTGTTTTTTCAATTCAGTCTCATTCTCTTCATTAGAATATATACATGAAATATAACATTTAAGTATAAGTTACATTTCAATATGTCATATTGAAATGTGACTTATACTTTAAGTTATATTTCATGTATATATTGACAGGATGTTTGAGAGTGGTTTCAGATCTCTAGGAGTTATGATGCAAATTCGAGGTTTTAGAAAATCTTTTAAATTTTGAGACAGTCAAATTTCACTAATCAGAAGGCTCCTATCAGCATTCTCTCGCTCTCTCTATCTCACTCACTTGATCTGCCCTGAATTTTAGACCTGTCTATCTCCTTATCACTCTTCTTCTATTCCCTCTCTCTATCCCTCTCTATCTCACTCTCTCCTCTCTCCCTCAAGATCTAGACCTATCTCTCCACCCCTCAGTCTCTCACCCTCAGACCCCCGTGAGGGGTGCTACCCTCAACCTCATTTTGGCGAGGTGGAGGAGCCACATTGGACTCCTAGGACTTCTAGTTCTATCTCTCCCCTGGTTTTCACTAAGTTGGGAAGAGGAAGATGTAAAATGTTTTGATGTAATATTTACTTTTAGTTTTACAAAAACAATTTTCTATTTCATTTTGTTTGATTCTATCAACCTTCAACATTCCACAAGAGGATGCTATTTTGTACCCAATTTGCATTTAAACAAATCTAATATATCTAGACTCAACTTGTTTCTTTTGTGTATTCATTTATTGACTCATTGGATGCATCTCCTCATTGAATTTTGCAAAAAAAATGCATTTCTAATTACATTCAAGCCATTTTTTAAGTTGCCGAGTTTTCCCCAAGTTTTCATCAAGTTTTTTTTCGGGCCTTGATGAGTTTTTGATTTTGGCGAGTAGTTCAGCTATGAGAAAGGTGACTCACTTGCATAAAAGGAATTTGAACACCACAATTTAAATAGGAAATATTCAGAGGTAACAACTGATTTGGACTATGCATATTGGGGTGCCTAGCTCAAATCCATTGTATAGACCAAAGGCTAAAATATGCTTGGATGAAAGTCCATTTCTTGGCAATTGGGATATTAAAAGCAATTTGAGGCAGATAATTATTAGCATGTTCTGTAATGTCTCTTACATGTGGAGTACCTTGCTTTGCAATATGAGGTTTTACATTGCTCTTGTTAGGCGGGGTGTGAAAGCAAGCTCGTGATCATCTATCCCTATGGCTTGAGATACCTTTCTTGGAGAAGTAGTGCTTGAACCTCCTAAAGTGGTACTGAATTCAGGAAACATAATTAATTTTGTCTCGGCTTTCTATGCTTCTCCCATAGGCTGTAAGAGAATTAGCATTAAATAGATATTTACATTTCCAATAGGTGCTGGATCCTCTTATAGATTTTCCTAAAATATTTGATCTCCTTCTGCTATGCATCGATCAAACTATGCATGTGCCTAGCCTCAAGAAATCAGGTTGAAGGGACTTTCTTAAGTGATAAGAAAGTTTACAAAGATTTTGGGAGGATTTTGGAGCCAACCAATCTGACAACAAATCATTGAATTGAATGCAATACTCTCCATATAATATTGGGAATGAGGGTAATTTAGATCTTAGAGAGGTGACATGGAGGAGTTGGAGGAGTTCAATCCCAGAATTCTGACTTGATTTTTCTTCCAGCACAGTGTAAATAAACAACTCATTAGAGCCATCATCCACACGCATCCAATGCACCTTGATTCTAAGTGTGTCAACACTTTTCATAATGACCATTCAGTAGAGAACTCAAAATGATCTCCAAGTCTCCTTTGGTAGGTGAAAAACCTTTATAAATTATAGCACAATATCCATAGTTATCCCTTGCACTTATGCAGCTTATAAGCCTAAGGTAGGTGAATTTTTTTTTATAAGATATAACATGATATCCATACTTATTCCCTTGAACTTATGCAGCCTATATGCCAAACTGATGACTTGAAGAGTCATTTATCTGTGAATTCTTGTTGATCTAAAAATAAACACTTACGCAAGGATTGGATGTGGGTATTATAATATTAAGAAACAGCTTTTGGCATGAACACAAACAAGAATTTTTATTAGGGTTCACCATTTTGTTAGTGTTGTTATTAAGTCCTTCTAGGACTGTCCAGGTGTGAATGGTGATAGGAAAGAGAATGCAATATATATATATATATATATGCTAAGTTGGAACTCCTTGTGGTCATGATCTAATAAACTGATATTTTCATGATTGATGATATTCGTAATGAAGTGTGATGTCTGGTGAATCTTTTAAGTAGAAGAATAGCATAAATTTCTTGGTCGCATCTAAGCTAGGAGTGCAACTAGAAGGCAAGTAAACAATGTACAATACAATAGCATTTGACCCATATACGTGACTATTTAGGAAGTAATTAAAATAAATAGACAAATTCCTATACAAATAGACATTTCATTGGCGTGTCAACTCATATGGGTGACTACGGACAAGCTTCTTACTATGATTTTGTCTAAGAGACAAAATAAACATAGACTTCTTAAGATATAGTGTTGCATTTCAAAGGTCCACTAGGAATTCAAAGAATGACTTTACTGTACACAGTATTCCATTTTGTATCACACTGAAAGGTGGACACTGCAAATCAAAATGTCAACAAATACAAGTTATAAGCATTTTAGCAAACCGTATTTCATACTCTCCTTTGAAAGGCTTCTTCGTTCTATTGAATACCATAGCCAATCTATACGTGAAAAATTAACCCAATCATTTGAATCGAAATATACTAAAGATCCTTTTCCAAATATACTAATTTCCCAAGAAATATAGCATCAGACAACCTATCTGTCATGTCCCGTCCCTAATCGTTATATATGTACTAAAAGAAACAATTAATATTACTATTAATATAATAATTGTTAATGAATGCTTATTTGAAATTTATTTACTTATTAAATATTATTATTTATTTAAAATATTAAATGAGGAAATAAATGATTAATAATGTTAAATTATTAAATAAGGTTAATGTAAATAAATGATCAAATAATGTTAACATATATTTAATATATTAAATAATGTTAAATATTAAATTGTATAAGCTAAGTTTATTATATAAAGTATATTAAATAGAATTGTGATATAAACGGGGAGAGCTAACACCACGGTTACCCCCCCCATGCGGGAAGTGGTGGGACGTGAGTCTCAACCTGGGCTGCGACCACTGTCACACCCCTTCCCGCGGAAGGGACCCCGTGGTGGGACGCAACCCTTCCCCTCCACGGGGTATTAAGGAAGACATCCGCAAAGTAAAGGGGAGGACACGGAGGGAAGATAAGCATTTTCAAATTTGCGGGAATATATATATTATGCAGTCAGCGATCAGACCAGATCAGAATTATTATTAAGTTACGGGCACTAACATCATTGTTGGGTGGTATGCATGGGGATGTGCTTATTACGTATGCTTAATATACGAAGCTTGACAATGTTTTATGCAGAATGTAATAGTAATAGTGATATATGAATATTAATATAAATATAAATATTATTAAATATTTATAGATTGCAATATGTATGACAGTCATATTTAGTATCATATATAGTGGTAGACCAGATCTGACGCATGTCAGATCTGTCTTCCTTACAACCTCTAGATAGACTAATAATTACTGTTTAGGCAATGGTAGTGTTAATAATTTATAATAGGTAATATCATTTGATTCATCTATTTATGTATATATATATATGTAATGTCCCCTTTTCTAGGTGACATGAGATGAGCAGGGGTTGACCTACCATTCGAGTTCCCGTAGGTCAATGACATGGTTAAGGGACTCATTCTGAGGGTCATGGAGCTTTGTAGGGGCTTTGTGAGATGTTTTGGACCTTCAGATGATAGTTCCTACATTTTAGGGAGGTCTCCTATTTTTTAGGGAGAATTGGCAGTTGACTGAATGACCACCTAGGGGACCAAGGAGTAGAGAAGGATCCTTTTGAGCAGTTACAGGTGTTTGGAGAGAGGTTCCTACTTTTTAGGGCGATTCCCTACTTTTTAGGAGGTTGTGGTAGTTTCCATATTTGAGGTTCCACGGGACCATACCATGGTTTCAGTTTTAGGAAGATTGGGTGTGTTTCCTAGTTTCTAGGAGCATCCCTAGATTTTAGGGATGGGACTGCCAGTTGGCCCATCTTGTCCGGCATCAGTCACAGACAGGTGACAAAGTCAGATTCATGTTTGGTTGGTTATTTTGGGCTATTATTGGATTTATAGAAATATTTTAATATATTTAAATATTTCCTAAGTTAGCGATTAAATAAATTAAAATAAGGCTATGTATATAGCCATTTCGGAGTAATAAGGGGTTTTTGGCTTCATCTGGTTTGATATGCCTATGTGTTATAGCTCGTTGGAAAGGTCTTGAACTTTGCTACATGATTCTCACCTCCCGGAGTCTTTTTGGATGCTTGAAGCTATTTATTCTCAATAAAGTGATATTTTTCTATAGTTTGACGCCATAATTGGGAAAGTGTCACTTCAATTATAAAGTGCAAGCTTTATTATTCTTTAGGGTTCGACTTGCAAAGGGAAAGGAGTTATAAGGAGATGAAAACCTAATTGATAGCATCTTTAATCATTTTGAAACTTGCGAATTTGGGAATTGCTCTGGAAGAGTGATTTTGGTCTGGGACGTAAACCCCAGGTCTGAACTTGCTGGGACATAGCCCTCAGTAGGAGTTGACAGTGGATTTATCCAGGATTGCACAGAGATTGTCAGAGGTAGAAGACACATCTTCTTGGCCTGAAGATTCAACGTGCATATTGGGGGTTTCAACAGGGCAGCTGGTCTATTTCAGCTAGCACGTGATTTGCAGCAGCTTCCACGCCTCCTTTGCAACCACACCTTGTTTGTATGTTGGCTTGAAGGGTTGTATTCAACTTATTTGGTCTTCCTTGTTCGTTGCCAGTAATATTCCTCCATCTGGCATCAATCCAGTTTGAGAACAGCTCCAAATTAATGTATGGATTCTTGTTGAATACAAAACTAGGTTATTTGCCTGGTATAATTTGCAGTATTTTCAGATTGCTTAAGTGTTCTTACATATGAACATTGTTTACTGTTTTATTTCACAGTTGTTGCTATTTATCAATTACTTTACTTATAATATCAAAACCCAAAAAGAAACAATCCCTTTCTGCAACTTCTGTCTATTCTATAAGATCACCGGAAAATTACAAAAATATAGTATGTTTAATTTAGAATTTATAGCAGCAACAACAAAAGGATCCATTTGGGATCTTTCAATATATATATATATATATATATATATATATATAATGTTTGATCAAGACAAATAACAATATTAGATCGTAAAATCAGTATAAGAGTGAAATTACTTTAAAATATTCTTGTCATTAACTAAGGAGAGGTGATGGACTTGTTTCCAAGAGGGGCAGTCTAAATCCAGTCAATAGGTTGTTTCCCAAGAGAGGATGGGAATAAGGGGAAACGAGAGGAAGAAAGGTTGCGCCAACAGACTGCAAAAACGGTAAGCTGTCAGTTTGTACTCCACAGGGATATATATGTATATATGTATATATGTGTGTGGAGGTGTGTGTGGCTAAGCTGTCAGTTTGTGCGCCATAGGGATATATATGTATATATGTGTGTGGACGTGTGTGCCACACACACACATATATGTTTATAATAGATCTGTCATAGGTGATAGATCACGAATCTCTTTGATAGAGTTATAGTCTTATAATTATATTGTCTCATGTATATGTACCAATATATAAATGTATGTATGCAGGATATATGTATGTTTGTAGGATCAATAATGATAATTAAGAAATATGTAAATGTAGGCATAAATTATGGATTAAAAAATGATAATGAATTGTAGAATGTTATATGAATAATGTGGCTATATGAGGGAGGCTATTGGGAGAAAATTCCCTTAGCGTAATTCAGGGATTATGATAATCCCTGGTAGGCAGTATATACTAAGTATTTATATGCATGTATCTGATGGCTTGGGTGTCAAAAGCTCACCCAAGAAGAGACGGATCTGGCCGGTTCTCTCTGGTAGACTTGGATGATGAGATGCATCATCCAAGGCAAGGAATTGATCATATATGATGGTCTTCCTTGGTAGGCTTGGATGTAAGATGTTACATCCAAGACAGGAATCGAATTATCCATCGATTTCTTGGTATGGCTTGGAACCAAGATGGGTTCCAAGAAGGCGAGCCTCACGTCCACCTAAGGACATGTCCCAATACTGCACTCATATCCTTTTTATTAAATAAGAATTGAGATTAGTTTTAATTAAATAATTGAAGTTTAACTGCAAATTAGATTAGTTACATATATATTTGTTGCATTCTAACAGTCTGTTTTGCAGGACAGTGATCTCTAACTAGTAGGGACATTACACTATCCCAATAAATGAAGACACATACATGTCCTAATAAAATGCAAAGATTTCTCCATTGTGATGTATTTTTATCTAAAAGTAGAGTTTCTTGAGTTCAAAGTTATGAAAGACACTGTGTTCGAAATAGATATCAATTTTGAAAAATACACTACCTGATTTCGAACAGTTGATTTAAGCCTTTCACAAAGCTCATTGCTAGATTGAACACCTTCAACCAATGTCACAAAAGCGTAAATACTTTGACCTTTAACCTGAAAATATGAACACTAATTATTATAGATATATATCTTATTAAAGTCTATAAAAGGGACACATTTTGAGCATGCGAAAATAGATATACTTCTTAATTAATTATAAGGTATACCTCATCCTCTACCCCAACCACAGCTGCTTCAGCACAGTGTACATGTGAAACAAGAGCAGATTCTATCTCTGCTGTACCAATACGATGCCCACTGCGCATATCATAAGCAAAGCATAACTTATATGACAAATAAGAGAAATAGAGAACATGGATTATTGAGGAAAGGAAATAATAAAAGAGTTAGAGTAATAAGAAAAGGGGAGCCTTCCCTTATAATTAGGAGGGATTCAATCTCACGTACTGTGGCAGAAACCACCATATTGTAAACCTCACAAGTTTACAAAAATTTTCACCAACGAAAAGTAAACGAGAAATTCAATTCTATATTTCTTTAACAATTGAACTTCCTTCTAGCAAAACAACGTATATGAATACAATTTTCATATATGAAACATATTCCAAATTATACCAGGTCATCTCCTAAAACTGATACTAAGGAATTAAGAAATTTTAGTCTCACAATGCCCTGAAACTTAGATGCCTATGGAAGTCATTAGATATATGATGCACACATGCATTTAAAATACCCTAGGGAGAACAATCAGGTTTCATTATATATTAACATGACTGTAATTTAACAATTAGGTTTGTGGTATCATGTACAGTCATGAAGATGAGATGTGATGCACTTATCTTTAATTTGTGGATTATTGATGGAATCAGTAAGAATATACATGAACCATTGAGTTAAACAAATGCGCCTTCAATGTTTCTGTACTATATCTATTTTTTAGGTTAATACATCCTATGTTCCAAACACTTCAATTTCCATACAGATATTTCAATATTTATCAAGTTTGAGTATGTTAAGGGCTATGTACATTACAAATGTGAGTAACGATGCCATTCCTATTCATCAAATATCATTCTACGTTTCTGCTAAAATCTTCTATAGAATAGTTTATCTTTGCATATGTGGTAGAGTGATTGATCCATTTCTATCTGTCAAAGATATGCTAGGACTAAGAATGCTTCAAAATCAAGAGATTCTAAAGCTATAATATGAATGGAATGTGCAGAATCCTATATAACTAGAAAAACAATTAATACACTCTCACAAAATGTTACGTAGTTATCCATAAATTGGACAATAGTAGGAATCCATGTGCATTGATTTGGAATACTGAAAATGTAAATGGACTTCAAATACTTGGGTTTAAGATGAAAAGAATCCAGAATTAAGATGAAAAGAATCCAGAAAATTAAAGAATGTTGAAAAATTGTTATTTCATGCCAAATACAATGTGTGAAAGAGAGATAAACATACATTAAAAATTGATTTTTTTTGATACTGATAAGTAAGAGGTATTTTCTACAGTGTGCTGTTGCTATTAAGATTGAATTGTGTAGTACTTTCAGTCAAACTCATTGACCCATGTTCCACAGGTAATTGTTCACATGAACCCATCTCTTAGGAGAATGTTTCTTGAGAGATTTTTGAAGCATGTTGAAATGGGAGATTCAAGTTCAAGTGAATTTGCAAAATAAGTCATTATTTTTGGCTGAAGTGTGCTTTTGAAAAGAGAAATTTATTTTCAGAAAGATGTGATAACCCCTACGGTATCGCAAGATGTAAAATCACTTGTAGGGTTAAGGATATTGTAAAGGAATAAAATTGAAATAAATAATCTAAAGGAAATATATTTAATTTATTTAATAAAGGGAAAGTTATTTAAATAGTTAATATTTCAATGGAAAGGTATTTAAATATATTCTTGATATGTAATATCAAATATATTTAAAAGAAATGTATATATTTAAAAACAAAGAGAGGAAATTATATTCTTTTGAAATGTAATTAATATTTAATATATTAAAAAGAAATAATATATGAAATGCAATTAATATTTAATATATTAAAAAGAAATAATATATTATATGAAATGCAATTAATAATTAAAAGGAAATATTATATGAAATGCAATTAACACTTATATTTTATATATTAATATTCAATGGGGGGAACGTGGTATCCCAAACAGGCTGGGTACCTCCGCACGAAGTGGTGCGTAGGTAACCGCAGCCTAGGCTACGGTTACCTCCGCACCCCTTCATGCGGAAGGGGGCCCGTGGGGGGGGGACACAACCCCTCACAAGTTATAAAGGGAGGCTGCGGTCAAAGGAGGAAGGGAGGCAGCACACGACAGGGAAAAGGAAGGAGGTCAGCGGACAGCAAGGTAAGAGTCCTATCCCAAATTAAATTAAAGGTATAAAATCTGAAGGCTTTTATTATTACTAATATTAATAGGTAGTATTAAGGTTAAGGCTCATTAATATTAGTTAGTATTAATTAATGAACAATGGGTAATGGGTAAGGTCCATTGATAAGTAATGTTCATGGGGGTCTAGTGAATATTTATACACATCATAAGGTATAGTAGTCACTGGTCATAAAATAGGGATAAAATGTAATCTTGTAAATGTTATATACATAAGTTGCATATCAAGAGGGATTATGAATATAAGGTATTTTAAGAAACATATTGCAAATGTGAAGGATGGAAAATCATGTTGATGTATATATATATATAAATTAATTAAAGAATGCATTAAGAATTCATGTAACATAAAGGATCGTTTATGAACTGAAACTATTATGCAAATGTATGGCTTGGTTGACTAAAACTCAACCAAGGAGAGAAGGATCTGGTCACTTCCCCTTGAGGACTTGGATGATGAAGGCATCACCCAAGACAAGGAAAGGCAAGGGTCTTCCTTGGCTGGCTTGGGGTGTAAGAGGTTATACCCAAGACAGGACTCAAAGGTCAGACCGATCCCCTCTAAGGACTTGGATGATGAAGGCATCACCCAAGGCAAGGAAAAGCAAGGGTCTTCCTTGGAGGGCTTGGGTGTAAGAGGTTACACCCAAGACAGGATTCGAATTCATCTTCGATTTCCTGGAGGGCTTGGGACCAAGGGGTTCCAAGAAGGTGAGCCTCACGGCCACCTAAGGACATACTTACGTATGGCATTGTATCCTTTTTTTAGATAGGAATTATGATTATATTAATTAAGCATTGAAGTTAGATTGCAATTTGGAGTACTTATATATATATATATATATATATATATATATATGTTTGTTATGTTCTAACAATCTGTTTTGTAGGTTAATGATCTCTAACTAGTAGGGACATTACAGAAGAATCTATTCTTATATTTGTTTTCATGAAAATAATGTGAACTTTGGATAACTTTATTATTTGTATTTTTGTAATAATCCTGTTAGTTTAAATGATAGTTACATACTTTAAATTTGTTTTAAGTGGTTGGGGTAATTTATAATAAACCTTGCATTCATGCAACCAAGCTATCCTTGGGGTGGAAGTTCAGTGAATTTCCTTAATTTATTTTCATGCACTGTTTTGTAAATAGCATAAACAAATGCCTTCATGCACTAGGTTCACTATAGTTACTTTTGAGATTGCCTATTGCTAAAGTTGTTGTTCATTAAGCTATCATCCTTGAAAGTGTTTGTGTTGTGAGTTAAGTGATTTCAATAGTTTAACAAGCTTTGTTTTGCTGAATTGTAATAAACACCCTAGTTTTTTTTTTTGAAAGCTTCGCCCAATAAAATCAATAATCATAAACTTACCAGAATAGAGATATATTGCTGTTATGAGGTCTGATATTACACATTGGCATTCATTCATGCACGGTTACTTTTGTTTGATGGAACTCCATCCACACAAAGATGTAAATACAAGGATAAACATGATAATATGTATGTAGGAAACAAGAACAGGATTGTGGAATAGGATTCTTCAAGACTGTTAATTTAGAAATCCATATTACAAGTTGCTGACATGTCTGAAATCGCATTGTTGCAAACTCCATACGGGAAACGCAAAATAGAATAACCAGCTGAGTATCCTAACCTCTCTTGAAATAAGGGAATCCCTAATGCTATTTTCTACATTTTGATCAAAGGGGATAACCTCAAGGTTTATTTCGTCAGGTCTTGACTGCGGGATCTCTCAGTGGTCTGATGTGTTTATGCTGGAAACACAAGGGGGACTTACGTTGAATGGGTAATTTATAGATAAGTTCCCTGGAACTTTTATAATCTTTCTATCAAATGATTTTGGTTAAGTTGATACTGTTTTAATGGGACTGCAGATTTGCTAGATAAAAAAGGGGAAAAAGGAGGGAAGGATAGGGAGAGAGAGAGAGACATGAAATGTGAATTCTAACTAAGATAGCAAATTCAGTCAAGCAGACAGACACCTCCAAGAAACTAGATTAAACATCACCAGCTACTTAAGCACAATGTTTGCATAAATCCAGTGCAATCTTCAAAGGAAAAACAAGATTTTCATGTTATCAAGTACAACATTAGAACTTTGACATTCATAGTATGTGTTTGATAATCGAACTAAGCATGAAAGGTCCAGATTAACCATGCAGAGAGAAAGGCAATCAGTCGTTCCCTAATGGTGTGGATTGCAAGGATTCTATCAGATGCTTGCTTGAAAATGCTATGTAAAGGAAATAAACATAATTGAAAGATTTCTAAATTAAGTGAAGAAGGAGACCATGCACTTACAAGGAAACTTGAAAACAGTCTTAATCTTTGCATTAATTCCTGTAAAATTTCGCCAGGGCTTTTGCAACAATCCAAGAACTTCTTACAAAATAAGGGAAAACCAGTCCCTTAAATAGACTTCAAAAAAGGACGAATGGCCTAGATTTAATCTAAACAAGTGGCCCAGATTCATCCATAAAGCATGGCTGCCCATACCCATAAATGGGATGCAAATATCAACAACCACCCCAAAATGGGCAATAACTACCCAAAAAGGGATAATTAAATCAATTTGAAATAATCCAAAAAGGTGTATCAATAAAGTTTTACATTTTGTTGACTAGAAGTCAAATGTCACCTTTTGGTGCAAAAGTGCACTTTTAAGATTTAGAGCGAAAAAAGCACTATTGAGAAATCACTTTCTCTATCTCAGTCTCACACTCCTTTTCTAGAAATTGATCTTCGCCATGCAAATATTCCCGCTATAGATCATGACCTGCTGCCCGTTCCTCACGAACGTATTCCTGGAACTTGATGCATAACTGGAAAAGCAGACTGAACGGAGGCATGGGAGGATGGCGAATTTTGTATTGCATGCCTTCGAGATACTGGTCCACGTGCTTTAAACCGTCCTTCCAACTAGAGCGATTACACTCAAAGCATAATATGTCTGAACAGAACTGACCAGCAAAACTCAAGTCCTTAGCGGAATAGGTAATCCTATCCGTTCCCAATCTTTCTTCCCAGTCCGGCTGGATTGCATTATCGGACAAGTCGTTTATCCATCCCAAAACCATTGATCGGAGGATGGTCTTACCTAGTTCTTGCATGTTTCCCAGAATCACTTCACATGCATCACTCTCTTTGTCAATAATTTCTTTGGTGTCATTCTTCATGGTGATAGTCCAGTACCATTCCTTAAGAGCACTGATACTATGAGGATCTAGGATGGCGGACAACGTAGGAATCTGCGCATGTCCAAAAAAGAGCTCTCATGAGGGGAAGGGTAGTGGTAGCCACTTCGTGCAAGTGGAGGGATTCCCTCTTTACCTCTAATAACTTGACTAGAGTGAGCTCTCGATGGAGGGCCATTTCTTTTACTTCCTTAAGGATTCGCTCTCCCCTTTTCTTGATGTCTTGTATCCATTCCCTGATGGCCCTTGCGGTGTCCTGTGCTCCTTCAAATTCTGTTGTGGTCTTTTGCGCCAATGCCATCGGGGGAATATGGGATTCGGAGGCATTGTGTAGTGGCCTTAGGAGCTGATCGATGTATCCCTCGGATTGCTTAGCACGAGCCCGATACATGTCCTTTTCAGCCGTTATCTCTTCGAGCTGCCTGAGTATATTCCGCACTGAATCCTTAAATTCTTCTTTTTCTTGCTCTTTAGTGGCTCATCCGATGGGGACAATTGTGATGCTATAATCTGCCAATGTAATCCGATTTGTTGGCTTGTCTATAGGCGGGGTGGCAATGTGGAGAGTGCGGTACCTTTGCTCGTCTTTGGCCACTCTAGAATATGCCTTGGGCTTTTTCTTCCCCTTAGCTTTTGATTGGTCTATGCACGAGAAGATATCCTCTAGATCAATAGGTGGTTTGGTGGCGGCCTTACGCTGGGCTCTGGCAATCAACCATTCTTGAGGCACTGTCTGGGCTGATAATAAGGTTAAGTCTGCATTATGTTCTTTGATGTTCTCAGCCGACTCACCATAGATTCGCAGCTGCTCTGCTACCAGAGGAGTGAAAGAGGTGCGAAGTTCTTTGCTTGCAGCTGAATTTTCTCCTATTTCACTGAACAACTGTTTGACATCTTCATGTGATGGTTGTTCTTTGTAATGTCCCCTACTTGGTTCAAGACCGTTTTAACTGTAATTAATTGATTTCCAATATATTTATAACTTAACTAAATCGATTAAGAGACAAAACTATCTTAACATGAATCCAACCTAGGATGTTCTACCTTTTCTTTAGTCCATCAAGTACTAGCTAACTCACCATACTAAATAATTATTCATATTTTTTGATTTATAAATAATTTACGCATTCATTAATTTTTAATTAATAAATACTTATTATTATCAATCAATTAATAAATACTTTGTTTTGGTGATATTTATGTATCTACTAATTACTTATTATATAAGTTATTAATATACTGTTGCTTAAATCAAGAATCATTACCATATTTAGTGGTTGTAAAGGCAGATAGATTTGACGCACGTCAGATTTGGTCTGCCACTGTATGTGTAACTAAGTTTAGCTGTCATCATATTGCAGTCCATACTGATATTACTATTTTATTATTATTATTATTATTATTATTATTATTATTATTATTATTATTATATTACTATTTTATTATTATTATTATTATTATATTTTGCAGAAGAACATTATCGAACTTCATATATATATAAGCATACATATTAAACAAATTCCCATACGCACCAGCAAGAATAAAGATGTTAATTAATAACAGTTTCGATCTGATCTGGACGATCCTTATGTTCAACGATCTAACCCATAGTCGATTTCCTCCATGTAGGTCTGCATAGTATCTCCAATCTGCAGAAGTAAAGAGAATTCTGCTCTTTCTGATGTGTGACTGTGGAATATATGCTTTGAATCTCCTTTGTGGATTATAGCAATAATGCTACAAGACCTGTGTCTGATCTGGCAATGGTAATATGCTGATAATTCACTTCAATCACATATAGTGATGAAGTACTATTGCTGTCTCTGATTTGTACTTGAAACTCGTGCAATATCTTGGTGCTGTTTCTGATATAAACTTTGAAATATGCAACCTTTATGCCAAAGGCAATGAATGCTCGAATGAGCAGATCCGGTTAGGATGCAGATAGAAAACAAGACAAATTCCATTAACATATATTCATGGATATCCATTATCATATATTCACAATTATAATAACTATTCCTAACCATTCATTAATATGTATTTATTACATATATCTACACCTATTCATTAACATATTTACACATATTCATTAACATATAAAAAAACCATTCATCATCATATATGTTAAAGTATTCATTACTTATATTCAGAAACATATATATTAAATATGCATTTAATTATAATCATTAACATATACATTAAGATATTCATTTATTAACATGTATATTAAAATATTTATTCATTAACATATAAATTACAATATTCATTACTTACCTGTTAGTAAACTACAGCAGTGGTTTCTATTTCTACCCTTGCTGTTCGCAGTCTGCTCCTTTCCCAAACTTCCTTCTAAACTCCTTTCCCTGTCCACCTCCTCTCCCCTTATCCTTGCGCTGACCTCCCTTTTTATATATCCCGTGGAGGGGAAAGGTTGCATCCCTCCACGGGTCCCTTTCCACGCGAAGGGATGCAAGGGTAGTCTTTAGCATCACTTCGTGCGGGGTAGGGGGGGGTAGTCTGTAGTATTAAATATATTTCTTTGTTTTTTATATTCTTTATGGTATTTTAATCGTTTACTTTATAATGCCATTCACTTATAATATCATTTACTTTATTAGACCCATTAACATTTTAACCATTTACTTTATAATACTTTCCATTATTATTTAATATATCAAATGTATTACCAATTTAATCATTTGTTTGATAATACTTTTCTTTTATTATTTTATATGTATTAAATCTATTAATATTTTAATTATTTATTAATGTTAACCTTATTTTAATTAATCCATATTTAATGATTTATTTCCTCTTTAATTATTATTTGATAAATTTACATTGGTGATACTGTTAACTCCTTCCTTATGATAATCGATATTATTCCTTAATCACTACTAACCATAATTGATGACTATTATCAAACTACCCATCATCTCCACTCAAATCGATATTGCGTAAGTCCCTACTCGTCGTCTTTCAACCTTAGAGGAAAATCGTGAAGTCTCATAAATGAGACGATTTTCTAATATTATTAGATGTTATTTAATAAATGTTTTAATTATCGTATTTATTTAATCACAATAATCCAATGTCTAAAGAGGGGTTATGACAGTCCGCCCTTCCTGAATTTGCTTGTTCAAGCAAAAGTTTATTTTAATTTCCTCAATTAAGTCATCTACCAACATGAGTTAAACAACACAGAGCAGATGCATGGGAAACACGAAGCATACACGTGGAAGGCACAGAGCATACACATGGAAAACACGAAGCATACATATATGCAAAGACGGAGTATACATGTGAATACACACATTGTGAAATTTCTATGAGTAGAAACATAAATCAACACCAGCTTGATGAAAAAAAACATAAACACTCAATCTAGTTTGTGATCTCAGGTATAGTATTTAAGAATTTCAAATGGAGTAAATATAATGAGTCTGAATAGCCATATCGACAAAGAGGATAGATAGCAGAATGTTTGGATACTTTCCTCAAGTGTTAATTAAATGGACATGGCTTAATTCCCTATTTGCCATTAATGAAAGAGAAAAGATTTACACACAACGAGACACCCGTAGCGCTAATCAGGCCCAAGAGCGGTACACTCCCCCTTGGCCCAACTGATGGCAGACTTCTAGTCATCCACAGCGGGTTGCCTACCTGACAGAGGCCTAGTTTCTGCTGACCTCATTGCTCTATCTCTCTCCCACACTAGTGGTGAATGTGAAGTATACATCTATTATTAGTCAATTTCTTTAAGATTATACTATTATCAATGAGATAATTCCATACTCATTCCCTAGTGAGACCAAGGAGAAGTAGGTGTAATAGGATGCCCGTAGCGCTTATCAGGCCCAAGAGCGGTACATTCCCCCTTGGCCGGTACACTCCCCCTTGGCCCAACTTGTGGCAGATCTTCAGTCATCCACAGTGGGTTGCCTACCTGACAGAGGCCTAGTTCCTGCTATCCCATGACCCTATTCCCTTGTATCTTACTGGGTTTGGGTATGCGATTTATCCATTCATCATTACTTACTAATTAATCCATGGTTTCTTTATGGAACTAATCCTTGTGATCTTAAAATCACATTAATAATGCCATTTAATACTGACTTGTAATTCCAATAAATATTTGTGTATGCATTAGCCTTCTCTATATTCACTTCCTCAGTGAGATCAAAAGGATTTAGACACAATGAGACGCCTGTAGCGCTTATCAGGCCAAAGAGCGGTTTCCTCCCCCTTGGCCTCACTAATGGCAGACCTACAGTTGCCATAGCGGGTGATGTACCTGACAGAGGCCTAACATCTGCTGTCCTCATTGCTCTACCCCTTTTCACTAATGGTTCATATTGAATTTATGATTAATTTATTCTCAATTTAAATGCTAGCTTATTTGTTATATATATATATATATATATTTTGTCATTATCATTATATATATATATATATATATATATATATTATGTATTTTAAATGCCACATAGATATGCCTAGTTATCCACAATTCTAATTTGAATTATTCTGAAGTCATACCCATTCAATATCTATTTGGCTGATAATAATATATTTTAAATTCATCTTACAAGATGGCTTATCGGTCATGGTATTTGCCTCTGTTTATTGACTAGAATAATTCGTTGATTCAATCTTACCCTACAGGATGGCAAGATCATAGCTCTGATACCATTTGTAATGTCCCCTACTTGGTTCAAGACCGTTTTAACCGTAATTAATTGATTTCCAATATATTTATAACTTAACTAAATCGATTAAGAGACAAAACTATCTTAACATGAATCCAACCTAGGATGTTCTACCTTTTCTTTAGTCCATCAAGTACTAGCTAACTCACCATACTAAATAATTATTCATATTTTTTGATTTATAAATCATTTACGCATTCATTAATTTTTAATTAATAAATACTTATTATTATCAATCAATTAATAAATACTTTGTTTTGGTGATATTTATGTATCTACTAATTACTTATTATATAAGTTATTAATATACTGTTGCTTAAATCAAGAATCATTACCATATTTAGTGGTTGTAAAGGCAGATAGATTTGACGCACGTCAGATTTGGTTTGCCACTGTATGTGTAACTAAGTTTAGCTGTCATCATATTGCAGTCCATACTGATATTACTATTTTATTATTATTATTATTATTATTATTATTATTATTATTATATTACTATTTTATTATTATTATTATTATTATATTTTGTAGAAGAACATTATCGAACTTCATATATATATAAGCATACATATTAAACAAATTCCCATACGCACCAGCAAGAATAAAGATGTTAATTAATAACAGTTTCGATCTGATCTGGACGATCCTTATGTTCAACGATCTAACCCATAGTCGATTTCCTCCATGTAGGTCTGCATAGTATCTCCAATCTGCAGAAGTAAAGAGAATTCTGCTCTTTCTGATGTGTGACTATGGAATATATGCTTTGAATCTCCTTTGTGGATTATAGCAATAATGCTACAAGACCTGTGTCTAATCTGGCAATGGTAATATGCTGATAATTCACTTCAATCACATATAGTGATGAAGTACGATTGCTGTCTCTGATTTGTACTTGAAACTCGTGCAATATCTTGGTGCTGTTTCTGATATAAACTTTGAAATATGCAACCTTTATGCCAAAGGCAATGAATGCTCGAATGAGCAGATCCGGTTAGGATGCAGATAGAAAACAAGACAAATTCCATTAACATATATTCGTGGATATCCATTATCATATATTCACAATTATAATAACTATTCCTAACCATTCATTAATATGTATTTATTACATATATCTACACCTATTCATTAACATATTTACACATATTCATTAACATATAAAAAAACCATTCATCATCATATATGTTAAAGTATTCATTACTTATATTCAGAAACATATATATTAAATATGCATTTAATTATAATCATTAACATATACATTAAGATATTCATTTATTAACATGTATTTTAAAAAATTTTCATTCATTAACATATAAATTACAATATTCATTACTTACCTGTTAGTAAACTGCAGCAGTGGTTTCTATTTCTACCCTTGCTGTTCGCAGTCTGCTCCTTTCCCAGACTTCCTTCTAAACTCCTTTCCCTGTCCACCTCCTCTCCCCTTATCCTTGCGCTGACCTCCCTTTTTATATATCCCGTGGAGGGGAAAGGTTGCATCCCTCCATGGGTCCCTTTCCATGCAAAGGGATGCAAGGGTAGTCTTTAGCATCACTTCATGCGAGGTAGGGTGGGTAGTCTTTAGTATTAAATATATTTCTTTGTTTTTTATATTCTTTATGGTATTTTAATCGTTTACTTTATAATGCCATTCACTTATAATATCATTTACTTTATTAGACCCATTAACATTTTAACCATTTACTTTATAATACTTTCCATTATTATTTAATATATCATATGTATTACCAATTTAATCATTTGTTTGATAATACTTTTCTTTTATTATTTTATATGTATTAAATCTATTAATATTTTAATTAATCCATATTTAATGATTTATTTCCTCTTTATTTATTATTTAATAAATTTACATTGGTGATACTGTTAACTCCTTCCTTATGATAATCGATATTATTCCTTAATCGCTACTAACCATAACTGATGACTATTATCAAACTACCCATCATCTCCACTCGAACCGATATTGCGTAAGTCCCTACTCGTCGTCTTTCAACCTTAGAGGAAAATTGTCAAGTCTCATAAATGAGACGATTTTCTAATATTATTAGATGTTATTTAATAAATGTTTTAATTATCGTATTTATTTAATCACAATAATCCAATGTCTAAAGAGGGGTTATGACATTCTTCAGTTCTTTCAAGCTCATGAGTCTCATCTAACCTTTGTTCTCCTTCGACGGTGGAGTCATCTTTGGCTGTATTGTGGAGCAGCAACTCGTAGCGGCTCTGTTGAGTGGGTTCATGCACTTTGACCCCCTAGGTGGATGGAATCTCTCCTTCCTCTATTTGGTTGCCCAGTTCGGTCGATTCGAGGGCTCTTAGCTCAGCTTCCAGCATGTCAGGCACAGGAGGATCATCAGTTCCAAACGCATCAATGTCACTTTGAGAAGGCGGAGCAGGTATATGATCTAATTCCACTACATCGTCGGACGAACTGGGGTCCCTTGACGATGACGTGACCTCTGGTCTCCTTATAGGAATCTTCTCCCTTCTTGTTCTTTTGGACGTCCGAGTCCCTCTGCAAGCCTTAGCCTTCTTTCTTTTCTCTGGTTTCTCAGTTTCTTCCCGGGGTGTACTAGACGTTCCCCCATCTTCGGAGGACTAAGAATCAAGGCTACCCATTAGGTGGTAGGTGAGTTGGACTCCTTCGTGAATTAGCCTCTCAATCTGTTGATGTAACCATTGATCTGTGTACCTTGCTGGGGCTACCATGACTGCCTCGAAATCAGTGATTGGGTCCTAGGACCAATCAACGCCTGGCAAGAGATGCGTTATTGCTTCAAATTCTCGGACCTGGAGGCAATTCCCTGAATCTGTGAGCTGATCTGGGACACGATGGTATTCAAAGAGTCGCATTTGCTGCACACTCAGTCTAGAATATTCCCGCCTTCCGACCTCGTAGTCATCAGAACAATTCTTCCAATAGTCTTCAACTGATTCCTTTGCTCTGTACCGCCTGCCATGGGCTCTCTTTGCCAGATTATCATGATCGAAATATTTTCTTGGAAAATGGTCCCATAGGCCATAAGAGGCCAACTCTGCAAGGGATTCCTCTGCTAGGGTAGGGGTCTTCAGGTGGACATCATGGTTGCCTATGATCATGGGGAATGTGAATCTAGCTTGCTTACTTTCTTTGAGTAAGATGCCGGCCAGACGTGACTGCCTTGCAACCTCCATAAGAATTACTTTGTCGGTTGGGTATCGTGGAAGTCGGAGAGGGGCACCATCAAAGCCTGCTATTCGGATGTAGGAGAACCTTGGGAACTGAATGAACCAGGCTCCATACCTCTGTACTAGAATAGTAGCTTTCTCTGAGAGCCTTATATGTAATCCTCCCTGCATTAGCCTGACCAGGCGCATTGTGAAGGCGTCATTGACGCGCTCATATTGGCCAACTGCATAAGCTGGGCTGCTCTTTTCCCTCTGAGCTATATCTTGGTAATGCAACTGCGGGTAACAATCATAGACCTTTACCTGATCAGGCCCATTCTCGATTTCACCTTTCATTATCAAACCTGGCAGCGGCTGGTTCTTGGCGAACATATAGACCAAATAAGAGGCCATGGTGAAGTAGTTGGATTTAGGGAGTCCCATAACTCGACTGAGTAATGTGACCATATCTCCATGTTCATTATGAAAATCACTTCTGGGGGTCTTTTTCACAATTCTGGCGCTTGGAGGCCTTTTCTCCTTGTACCACTCTTCGTTGAGCAGTGCTTTGTATCGGGCCGGATTCATATCATAAGCCCCTTGTGCTTCATCTATAGTTGTGGCTGTGGGATTGTTTGGAAAGGGAATGTCAAATGCATCGCCAATGGCCTCAGGAGTGAAGTTGGCGATGGTCATGTTCTCAAGGAGCACCAGTCTGGAATTTGGCTGATAATGTCGGGCAGCCTCTACCACTAGCTCATAGTTCTGTATTGCTGGAGGAAATCCTGCCGCTTGGGCGATGCCACTTTCCACCATCTGTCTAGGCTTGCCATATGTGTTAGGTGAGAAGACCCAATTCCTGAAGTCTTGAATGTCAATATGGCCAAGGTCGGTATCACTGACATTGTCCTAGACACTCTGCACTTTTGACTCCCTCAATCCTCCTGTCTGATATTGATACTTCATCCTTTCAACCTTGCGCGGGATATCTGATTTGGATGCTCGCGATGTCTTGGCTGCAGCGAGCATTTTTTATGATTCTATTGCCGATTTAGGCATTTATCCTGCACAGTCGGATGCGGATTACGAGGTGATACAAAATAAGTAAGGCGGGTTAGATAGAAAATATTCCAGCATGTCAGGATTAATTCAAATTTAGATTGGACATGGAGCGACATTTCTAGCTAAAAAGGGCTTGATCAATTTTAACCACAACATTCATGAAGATTTTTTATTGCGAATTTATACTTAATGTTTTCTGGATTTTGGATTAATTTTCAACAGAGACAAAACATGAAAAATTCTCCTAAGTTTGAAAATGCAATTTCTGGCTAAACCTTAGGATTGAATTCCAAATTTTGACTGCTTTGAACAACGTTTTACAAGCGAAAGAGATGCATATTTCAAAAATTTAGGCATTTTAATCAGATTTCGCACATACGTCTGTTTGATTTATAAGCATTTTAGATGATTAAGGAAGACAGAGCGTACTTACCTGACGAAACGGATGGCGAAGAATTGCCTGGCCTTGCTGCATGAAGGCGAATGGACGATTCTGCAAAGTTTCGAATTCCAACGATTATCTCCTTGATTTAAATTTTTCGCGGTTGTTGGACGAAAGAGAATTTATCATTTTAAATGGTTTTTACCCTGGGTAATTGGCAATCTGAATTTGAATGATTTGGGATAGCTAATGCAGCGTTTTACCTTGAATATGAATCGCGCAAAATTAGCTTTCTTTGCCTTCCAAATTCGGACGTGGTCTCCTTTACACGAAATGTAGCAGCGTGGAGGGGGTTTATCAAATTTGAATGGCGTTTTATCTTCTCATTTTCAGACCTTCTGGAGAGTTTTGTAAATTCTGTGTCTATCTTCCACCTCGCGGCCTTGGGGATATGGAGGCCCTTTGAAATTTAAACTTTGCTTTTATTTAATCCTAAGGGCAAACTTCGGACCCAATAATGCCTCTTGCGAGCTATGCAAACCTTGGAGCCATGGCGTCCTTCGCGATTTTCGCGTCTATGGCGAATTTCGGAGATTTTGCAAGGACTTCGGAGCTGGACCTGGACGCCTTCTATACAAACTTCGGAGCATTCATCACCGTTTGTGATTTTGGAGATTTTTAAGCATTTTTGTGAGTTAGAAAAGGTTTTCGGACCTAAATGCCATTCGCAAAAACTTCGGACCTAAACGTGCTTTTACAAATTTGCACCAATTTCGGACCTTACGCCACTCTTTGCAAGTTTTTAAAAAAACTTCGGACCTCATAACATCTTTTGCAAATTTGATATATTTTGAAATTTTGGAGCTAGGGTCCGAATTTGGAGGTCTAAAGGGAATTTCGGACCTTGAGGATCTTTTTGCAAGATTTCGCCTTTTTCAAATTCTCTAATTTTCGCCCCAGGGTCCGAAAATGGGCGTGTTAAGTGATTTTCGGACCTTGACCCACTTTTTGCAAGATTTCATGTTTTCCAGTTTTCGCCCCAAGGTCTGAAATTGGAGACTTAAGTGATTTCAGAGTTTTCGAGCATTTTTTGGCAAACTGGGAGTAATTTCAGAGCTAAACGTGTTTTTGGCAAATTTGTCATATTTTGAAATTTCGGAGCTAGGGTTTGAATTTGGAGGTCTAAAGTGAATTTCGGATTTGGAGGGTCTCTTTGCAACTTTTGACATTGTTCACATTTCGCCCCAAGGTTCGAAAATGGACATGTTAAGTGATTTTCGGACCTAAACCCATCTTTTGCAATATTTAAAAAGCATTTTCGGACCAAGTAGGAAACTTTGAATTTTGAAATTTTCACCCCAGGGTTCGAAATTCAGTCCCCTGGGTGATTTTAGCAAATTCTCAACCTTGTGAAATTTTAACCTTTGGCCTCTGGGTCCGAAATTCGGCCCATAAGACAATTTTGGGAACTTTAGCGAAATTTCAGACTCCAGACCAGTTTTCGCCAGATTCTACAAATTTGGATTTCGGAGGCTTCGGAGCTCCAAGGCGTTTGGGCAAGTTTCGCAACCTCGGCACTTTGGTTAGGAAATTCGCTTCTTCATCAGCAGGCGAAAATCATCCTTTACTCAAATCCCACAAACATCGCGGAGACAAACCTTATGCAATCTACTTCATAGCTCTTTGTGCAAAAAAATGGTGACTTTGGTTCTCGTGCGACCTTTAGACACACTGCTCTTGCTTGGCGGGCTTCGCCAATTTCCATCACCTTACGCCTATCCAAGGCGATTTTCAAAATTTCGAACAAACCTCTTGGCATTCGTGCCCGAGGGCTAGACTAGCCGAGTGGATTCATTGATTCTTTTCTTCGATACCATCACTTTACGGACCAGTCGCGGACTCGCTCGAAAGGACACGAGACACTCCGCGCAAAACTCAACAGGGCAAAGATGAAAGGCTCAAAAACAAGAAGGGGGACCCTGTTGGCGATAGGGAGCATGTGCAACGCACAACACAAGTCTGTTGTTTTGAGAAATTGCAGAACAAAGCAGCTTGAAATCTCTTCAAAATTCTCTCCCCATCACCATGCACACTTCCCAATGAAAGAAAAAATCTACATATACATCCAGCCATCACCCTCAATAAAGCAAGGGATTAGTGAGCTACAGGTCTGTTTATGGACTGTTGTAGGCCAAGGAACATGGATATTCCACCCAGCAGCCTCCTGACACATCATCCTCACCTTCTGAGGGTCTAAATTAAAGTTGCACTGCTGAATATCAACTCCAAAACCTTGTAACTAACTGAAACTGTAGTCACATAAATCTGTCCACTTAATTAAATGAATATTTAGTATTTATTTGATTATTTAACCATCAATCAATAATTAATTAAATTAATATATTTAATTAATTCATCTTAACCCTCTTCTCCTATTAATTAAATAAATTATTCAATTTATTTGATTTAATTCATTTAACCAAATTCAGATCATTAATTAAATAAATAAATCATATTTATTTAATTAAATTTTCTCTCACATTTAAATAAATTAATATTTATTTAAATTCTCCCAAAATCCCACCTCTCACATTTAAATAAATAAATTATTTATTTAAATCACCTTTATCCTCCACCCACTTGTATTTTCCTACAAATGCAAATTGCACAACTATTTTAAATAAATCATTTATTTAAATCACCTTTATCCTCCACCCACTTGTATTTTCCTACAAATGCAAGTTGCACAACTATTTTAAATAAATTATTTATTTAAAATCTTATTTATCCTCACCAACTTGAAACCTTTAATGGTTTCCCTTAAAGTCTTCAAACTTAATGGCTTCCTTCTAGAGTCTTCTTAAGCCTTTAATGGTTTCCCTCAAAGTCTTCAAGCATTTAATGTTTTATCTTCTTTTTCTCATGTAAATAAATTAATATTTATTTAAATATTTATCCAAATGCAACTTACACTATTTTATTGAAATAAATGATTTTATTTTAATTGAAAATACCAAAATTCCTCCCACTTGCATTTTCCTACAAAATCCACTTGCATGCCTAAACCCCTTCTAGATTCTTCTAAACCCTTCCTAATTAACCTAATCCATCCCCTAAATATTGTCACATTCCTAAGCAAATTGGAGACACTTCTCAAAGACTCCAAAGTCTTTGAAAAGCAATTAATGCTTTGTGTGTTCAACAAATTAACCTCTAAAGTCTTCCAAACCACTTATGGCTCTTACATGACCATTAATGGTTAATTCAACTTGCACCCATGGTTAAGGACTTTGACCCCTAACTTAACCCTCATGTAACCCATGTGTCTCTTCAAAGCATTTATTTCTTTGACTAGGGTAACCATCATGTCCCCTCAAGCATTTAATGCTCCTTATCTCTCCTCTCAAGCCTCCTCATGGTGACACTTGTCAACATGGGATTGAGTTGAAAGTCCTCACATGGATTGAATACCATTCAATCATGACCCTTGTCGAGATTACTCAATCTCAACCATCCATTGCTCCATTTTTCCTATAAATAGAGCCCATTTCTTCATAATCCAGATCCTGAAAACTTGTATGCATTTAACCTATAGGCATTTTAGAGAGCATTTAGCATAGCAAACTAATATCTTGTTATTTTGGTTAAAATTCAATCATTTTCAATAGCATCTAGTATTTTAGCTTTTCATTTTACATTTGGAGCAAAATACTCAAATCTCAATCCTCCATAAGCATCCATAGTGCAAAAAGCTATTGAGAGCTACACTATTTTGGAACTTGGAGAGGAGAGGAACAAAGGAGAAGGAGCTAAGAGCATGCTAAGAGGCATTTGGATATGCCTTATTATCTTTGTTTCATTTGTTAGACATATTAGCATGATCTTAGTATCTTTTTTGATATGCCTGTTTAGATTAGCTTTTGGTTAACTAACACTAACGATTTCTTGTGTCTTGTGTTGTTTGTCATTTGCTAACCTTGTCCATTTTGTAGAGCATCCTTTGGTGAACCCGATGTGAATCACTGACACCCAAGAGATCATATTTTTTTTTTTTTAGCCAATAACATGTTTGAATGTTGAAATTGTCACACAGGTTGCGCTTTAGCGTTATTGATCACGTTATAGCGCTATTGATACTTGTTGTTCTAGCGCTATTGTTCTTACAATAGCGCTATTGTATCAAGTTTAGCGCTATTGACATGGTTTGAGCGCTTTTGACCCCATTTTGGCGCTATTGACCCTGTTTAAGCGCTTTTGCCTTCTCTGTCTTTCTTTATCTTTTAGCGCGTTTATGTTAAATAGTGCTTTTGTTCAAACACAGACTAGCGCTATTGTAACAGAATGTTGTAAAAAAGACCTTGTAACCGAAAAAGTGAAAATTTTTAGGCTTGTGGAAGCCCCCCTTAGATATGGATTTTACTAACCGGTTGTTGTTTGTGCAGGTTTAAAAACTCACCTTTTTACAATCAAAAACTTTATTTTGGTGTTTTAAAAATTGAACAAACAAACTTTCCCTTGTTTTCCAATTAGGATCACTTGTTTCTTTGGTGCATTAAAACTGAACAAAACAACATTTGTTTTTTTGCAAGTTAGGAAACACACTTTATTTGGTGCTTAAAATCAACAATTCCATTTTCTTGCATCAACCTAAAGAATTTACAATCCACACTTCAATTTTTGGTGCACATAAAATACACAATCCACTTGTTTTGATTTTTGCAAGCGATTTTACTTCATGCAAACGTGTTTTTCATTAAGTTGACTAGGATTTCAAATTCTAGTTTACTCAAACATATTGCCTTTGAAGTTAAAAAGAACACCATGAATGTTGGAGCAACACCTCCAAATAGTTAGATCACATTGCAATGGCAAATTAAAAAAAACAAGTGTTTTTCGTGCTTGGCACACTTGTGCAAAAAAAAAGAAGTTGGTCGAGTGGTCCTACTTCTAACACACACTATCCTCTCCCTTGGCTTTCGTGGTCCTAGGTGCAAGAGAAAAGTGTTAGTAACACTCAAAATTTTTATCTTTTTAGGAGAGGTCTGCCAAGAGACACATCACTCTTGGGAATGACCTCGCGCGGTAAATCCTTCGAGCCGCTATAAAAATCAGGTGAGAGCGAAAGTTGTAGCCTTGGATATAGCTGTTCCTATAGTGTAGCTAGCCGAAAGGACAAATGGGCCCCACCACTAGTTACAAGGCTCTTAAGTGAGTCACTGCAGAATGAACTTATGTCCAAAAGCATCGAACATGACTAAACACCTTTAAGTAGTAGCCCACCCGTTCTATTGATTGAGGATATTTGCGATATAATTTAGTGCAAGAGCATAGATGGTTTTGCTTCCAAGATACTCACCATACATATTTCCTTGAGTAGAAACATAGCTTTTTGAAAAGTCACTTGTGGCTTGATAAAAGTGGTGACTTCCCCATTATAGGGATCATCTATTTGTTATGCTCGTGCAAGACTTAGTATATCACATCCTTACCTGCCACGACGGGATTCATAAGGTATGTAGTACCAAAGTCGAAGAAATATTAAGATGTGGGCTAAATTTATCACAACTGGCCATTTGACCTTAGGGATAAAAAGTGTTTGAAGTGTGTTTGTTTTAGTCAAGACCAAGTGCAAATTGAGCCGACTTCAGGCTTTGGAAATACACCTTAAAATACATCTAAAGGAAGGGTCATATAAAAGTCCAAGGATTGGGTTGATCTAGACCCATACTCATTTGTGCCTTTTAGGCAACATTCTTGTGTTTGTGTGCTTGCTTTGTTTTCTTGTCAAAGAAACATCAAAAGAAAAATCACTTCCAAAAACAAAGTATTCATCTAACCAAACATCTTTCAAAACAACCAAAAATATCAAAAACAAAGTGCAAACAACAAAGAATCAAACTTTATGACCATTCTTCACATCTTGCGAAAGAAGAAGCGTCATCAGAATATCAACTTGAAAAGAAGACCATTGAGCTCCAAGGCTTTGATCAAAAGGAGGAAATTCTTCTATCTAAATAGACAAATCTTTGTCTCTCATAGAGTTTTTCTACGTCACATGCGTCTCTACCTTCAAGGCAAAACAAACAAATTTGATTCAAAGTCATTGAATCGCAGAGCTTTTATGCAATATAGAGCTTTGAGTTATCATAAAAACCAAGGAGGTAAGATTAATCCCAACTTTTTCCCAAACGTCTGTATCACATACAACGTAGCTCGAGAAATACCACCAACACTCGAAAGGGAAGAGGTAGAGTTTGTCCCATTTGTGACACAAAGCTTTTATTGAAGTTAAACACATTTTCATCCAGTATCTTACTCATACATCATCACTTCATCATCAATCCGTTCCAACTCTCAAAACATTAAGAGGTTCTTGTCCCAAGTTCTTTTTTTAGATATTGCTTGAATCAAACGCATCACATCACTTTTTAGATTGTTTCTGCATCTAGGATAAGCTCATTCTAAGAGACACATCTACATAGGTTAAAACTAGTTCATGAGTGAATCCTCTCATTACTAGGTAGTTAAATCTATAACACATCTCAGATTTCTCTACACCTTATCACATCCAACCTTATAAAAAACAAACAAGCAATTCAAAAAAGGAATTTCGATTACATCTACCTTTAAGTGCTAGAGATCCACATGCAACACAATTCACCAACCATCAATCTCTCATTTCATCAAAAACTCATCATCATTTTCACACAACTTCAACAAAAGCTTGTAAACAAAATGGCCCAAACCCGATCACAATCAAGGCAACGAGAAATAGAAATGGAAGAAGAAGAGGGAAATTTCAATGAATTTCAAGAAGCACTTGGAGGAAATGCAAATGACGAAAACCCTCTCTTTAACAGACTTTTCGACGAAATACTCAGGAGTAATGCGGATGCTCACTTTTTAAAGCTCGCTCAAGAAGGAGCAAAACTCCCCTCTGACTTTGATCTTGCCCAATTAAGACAAGCATCAGAACGACAAAGTCGCCATGAAGAGGAAAGAGGTAGAGATCCCATCAGATATAACATTTCTCGAGGTAACCCACCACCTCCTCCTCCAAATGAAATGGAGATGTTGCGGCAACAAGTCAAGAATCTCACCCAACAACTTCATAGTAGTATCAAAACTAACCAATTCTCACTCAATGACATCTGTCCCTATCCTTTTGATAGGAATCTTTATATGCCACCCTTTCCACGAGGATTCGAAACACCCAAATTCGAAAAATATAGAGGAAAGGGAGATCCTCGTGATCATGTCAGAGAATTTCATTCCGCTTGCCTTGAAGTGGCATATGATGACACCTACCTAATGCGCCTTTTTCCCCAAAGCTTGGGAGGAACAACCACATCATGGTTTTCCCGACTATCAGGTAGCATTGGAACATTTGAGGAACTCATTCAGAAATTCCTAGCTCATTACTCTCATAACATTGAACACGACATCACCATGGCTGATCTGTGCAACACTAAACAAAAACCAGGTGAACTATTCTCAGTATTCCTGCAACGATGGCATCAAATGTCTAGCAGACGTTCTCTTCAGTTACCTGAATGAGAACTAGTGGAAATATTCATTTCCAACTTAAACGAAGAAATGGAATTTCACCTGGATGTCAAAGACACTGACTCTTTTAATGATATGATCACTAAGGGTTTGAAATGTGAAAGGGCACTCATCAAGAAAGGACTTATCAAAATCTATAATGAACCAAAGGATAGTCCTCGCCCACGCTTCAATAGTGATAAACCCAGCTTCTGGAACAAAAATAAGAATATCGTCAATGATGGGGTTGTGGATGCCAGGACTATAAAAAGTGCACAACCTGTGGATCGGTTTGCAGGACAAAATCCTCCACCTCAGAATAACACAAATGTTCCTTCCAATCAAGGTCGCATCACATCTCACGATGAACCAAGACCTCGTCAACAAAAACAAAAACGAGCATACACTCCCTTAGGGGAACCCATTGAAACAGTATTGCGACAACTCATTTCTCAAAATTTGGTCACTTTACCTAAAACATCAAACTATGAGCCTCAGGTCAAACCCGCATGGTGGCGAGATACTAAACACTGTGATTTCCACCAAGGGAGAGGACACAAGACAAGTAATTGTCACCGATTGAAAGATCTTATTCAGGATCTTATTGACCGAGGAGAAATTGAAATAGAAGGACATGACCCAAAAACAACGAACAATGATCATCTGATGTTCAAAAATCCACTTCCATCACAAGATCAAAGGGGTCCTTCCACTTCTAGGCGAGGCACTGATACCACAGATTATACGCAGGCTGCATATAATTATACTGTAAATCACCTGTACGATGCTAGTGAACAAGTTGCAACTATAACCATCAAAAATCCCAGCTCAAATTGCAATGTTGTTACACGTCATGGTAAGGTTACCATAAAGGCGGCTCCACAAGGCACCACCTCCATACCAAAGCATTACAATCTTGTGGAACAATTAGACAAAACGCCTGCGCTTATATCCATTTTAGAACTATTACGCCTATCGCCATCTCATAAAACAATCTTGGATCAAGCTCTCCAAGAGGCGTCAATCCCTGCAAACCTGAATACAGACCAATTTCAGGCCATGGTTGGAAGTCTAAAGTCATCATCTTGCTTTATTTTTTCCGAAAGTGACAACTCTTCCTTCTAGCAACCTCATAACGCTTCGCTACACATTGAAGGCTTTATCAACCAGCATAGGATCAAGCGAGTCTTGATCGATAATGGAGCAGGCCTGAATATTTGTACCCTACAGTTGGTCACAGCATTGGGATATGCCATAGAATCGGTGGATCCTCGCAAGAAATCACAATCAAAGCCTATGACGATGCAGAACATTCCTCCAAAGGAGCTGTGGTACTACCAATCCGAGTAGGCCCTGTAGTAAAACACATCATCTGTCAAGTTCTGGACCTTCCTCTGCCGTACAATCTAATGTTAGGAAGACCTTGGACACATGCCATGCAAGCCGTTCCATCTACCTACCATCAATGTATCAAGTTCCCCCATAGCGGTGTAGAGATCACAATCCTGGGCGATGCAAATCCCTTTGCATATTGCCATAATATCAGCCATCAACCAGAGATTACCATTCCTAATAATAGAGAAACCATTTCCTCCACATCATATATAAGTCCCGCCTCTCTTGCCAGTTCGAACACCACTATACCAAAGCAAGAAAAGCTTAAAATGAAAATAGCAGAGGAAGGTCCTGGGGAATACAACTTGAGTCAACTCTTTTGTGTGGGACAAATGCCCACTTCACCTAGAACACATGGTAAACCACAACAGTTACTCCAGCAACCACTAATCACGCCAGCATGTGCTTTAACGCCTTTCATCCTTGGAAAGAGTCAAGAAGAAGAAACCCAAGATGAGGACTTAGCGGAATAGATCTACAAAGATCCCATCACCACTGATATACCACAAGTTAAGCTTCCTACAGATCAGTATGGAAAAGGTCTCCTCATTATGCAAAGGATGGGGTATGATGGTCAGAGTGCTTTGGGATATTGCAAACAAGGACGACATGAACCTCTACTGCCGGAATTCAAGCCCAAAGGTAATACAGGCCTAGGCTTTGAAAAAGAGATCTTTCCTAAACTCAAATTCAAAGGAAAACCCAACAAACCATTATGTCAGCCTACTGCAAAAAGGACACCTTTCATTATCAAAGCAGCATCAAGCACCATCACAACTGCCCCGCCAAGGCTCAAAATCCCAACACCACCATCTACAATGCCAATCATCCCACCCATCAAACCAGTAATCCCATCCGCCGTAGCCATCACATCAATAGTACCATTAGCAGCAGCAACTGTATCAGAACCTGCAGCAGCATCTATGGCACCAGCAGTTCCAGCAGAAACAATTGAGTCAACACTACCGATACTCCTCGTATTGGATTCCTTAATCCCCATCGACCTTCCTGCAGCACCGATCATTTCATCTACAAAGGTACATCAACCAATCACACCTATAGCATTTAACTCAAAGGACATCCCAGTATGGTATAGTAATCGGATGCTGGAAAGTGACTCAGAGACCGACTCACATGAGTGGGAATTTGATTCTGTATAGCTTAACACTTCAGATGAGGAAGACACATCACTACCTCCACCACACAAAGACATCCCTGTTTACGGAGAAGCACAGATAAAAACTTCTTGGGTTCCTAAGTTGGAAACATCTTCCACAGACCCTATGTCTCATCCTACGTCTGATTCTGATAGGGATAGTACCATTAACATCTTAACCCTCTCCGATACATCTAACACACTTAGCCTACTCGATGAAGTAATGCCCATTATCCACCCTGAACTCATCGAATGGAACCAACCAAATCTCCCATGTCTTGACTTCTTCCAAAACGATGAGGCCATCATTGACTTTTTGGAATTAAGGGATAACCTACCAAGCAGGGATCACAAAGCTGGATTCGCCATAGAACTAAATAGCGCAACATACTTCGGGGCGGATGCCAAATCCTTCAGCTGCAAAAATATCACAATAAAACATGGATCTTCCAGTGAAAACCACACTGTGGCACTGTTTGATCCAACAAAAGTAAAAAGAAAGAGCATATCCAACGTTGAAAACCTCTGTGAGGCGCCTGAGGATGAAGGGTTTGACATTCTCCCTGCTAGTACACAACAGGAACAATCAACGATTCTCATCGAGGAAACCAAAGAATACAATGTGGGGACTCTTGAAAATCCTCATCTCATACATCTGGCATCTCTTCTCACTCCAGAAGAACAGCCTAAATTTATAGAGTTCTTTCAAAAGCATCAGATCAACTTTGCGTGGTCATATGCAGACATGTCTGGGCTTGATCCTGATTTAGTCATGCATCACCTCACTGTAGCAGAAGGAGCCAAACCTGTCAAGCAGAAGCTTCGTAAGATGCATCCTCAAATTGCAGTGCTAGTCAAAACAGAACTCAAGAAACTCCTAGATGTTGGTTTCATTAGACCAATTGATTATGCAGATTGGATGTCCAACATTGTGCCTGTCGGCAAACCAAAAGGGGGCATCCGTATTTGTACTGACTTCAGAGATCTAAACAAGGCATGTCCTAAGGATGACTTCCCCTTGCCAAATATCGACATCATAGTAGACCTGACAGCAGGACATGCCATGCTTTCACTCATGGATGGCTTTTCAAGATACAATCAGATAAAGATCGCACCAAAGGATCAGCATAAGACGACCTTCACATGTCCATGGGGAACATACTGCTAGAATGTAATGCCTTTTGGTCTAAGGAATGCAGGAGCGACCTATCAACGAGCAATGACTACTATCTTTCATGATATGATGCATACCATAATGGAAGATTATGTTGATGACTTACTGGCAAAATCACTCACAAGAGAAGGTCATTTGGACATATTAGAGAGAATCTTTGATACACTAGAACAATATCATGTTCGACTCAACCCAAAGAAATGTGTCTTTGGAGTAACCTCCGAGAAACTTCTAGGATACATTGTCTCAAGCAAAGGCATTGAGGTCAATCCAACAAAGGTCAAAGCAATCATGGACATGCCACCACCAAAGAATATCAGTCAACTAAGGACATTACAAGGGTGGCTTCAATCCATCCGAAGATTCATTGCACAATTGGCTGATAAGTGTCACCCATTCACACACCTGCTACACAAGAACATCCACTTTCAATGGGATGCCAAATGCCAGCAAGCATTCCAGATGTTCAAAGACTATCTCATGAATACACCGTTGCTGATCCCACCGGATCCAAGTAGACCGTTATTACTCTATATCTCAGTAACAAGTACAACATTGGGTGTACTACTGGCACAACATAATGCAGAAGGAAAAGAGTGTGTTGTTTACTACATCTCTCGAACACTGGTTGGCTATGAACTCAATTACACACCTATTGAGCGAGCTTGCCTAGTAGTAATCCGAATCCGAGATGATATGTCACCTTGTCAGTTCTGAATCCCCATGGTACGGTGAATTCTACACCTACCTCCGCGATCACACCCTTCCTCCCAACCAATCGAATAACCAACGTAAAACCTTCATCCGCCAAACTGCTCGATATACCATTATTGCCGAAACCTTATATCGACGCAATCTTGATGGTACTCTCCTTCGATGTCTGGAACAAGATGAGATAACAAAGGCCTTGGAAGAGGTACATGAAGGAATTTGTGGGACTCACTCAAGTGGTCCGTCACTAGCCAAGAAACTCCTGCGCACTGGATACTATTGGCCATCTATGGAAAAAGATTCCTACTACTTTGTCAGAAAATGCAAGAAATGTCAAGTTCATGGCGACCTGATACATGCACCAACACAAGAACTGCAACCAATCACGACACCATGGCCTTTTTGTCAATGGGGCCTTGACCTTGTGGGTAAAATCCATCCATCTTCATCCAACGGCCACAAATTCATTATTACCGCCACCGAATATTTCACAAAGTGGATCGAAGCTGTTCCACTTACCCAAGTCACCGGCAAGCAGATCGCCTCATTCATCCTCAATTACATCATCTGTCGGTATGGTGTACCCATGTCCATCATCACAGATAACGGTCTTCCTTTCAAAAATTAGGATGTCCGTGAACTTTGTGAGAAATTTCACATCCAACACTGCTTTTCCACTCCCTATTACCCGCAAGGCAATGGGTAGGCCGAAGCATCAAATAAAAACATATTGAGAATCCTCAAGAAAACAGTCAATGATGCTGGCCGTGATTGGCATGTTCAACTAAATCCAGCACTATGGGCATATTGAACTAGCATTCGAACCCCTACAGGTGCAACTCCTTATTCATTGGTCTATGGTGCAAAAGTTATCTTGCCTATTGAGGTCGAGATACCATCACTACGGGTTTCCTTGCATAATCTCATTGATGATGAAGCCTATAGAGTATCCCGTCTGCAGGACTTAGAGTTACTTGATGAGAAGCGACAAGCTGCATACAACCATCTCAAAGCCTATCAGCAGCGCATGAGCAGAAGTTATAATCATCGAGTTAGACCTCATACATTTGAGGTAGGTGATCTTGTTCTCCGAGAGAATCCTCGCAACCAACCAAATAAAGAACATCAAGGCAAGTTTGAATCAAACTGGTTGGGCCCATATGTTGTCACTGCTGTATTTGGGTCCGGGGCATATCAGTTGGCTACTTCAGAAGGAGAACCGCTAGCAGATCCAATCAACAGTATGCACCTAAAAAGGTTTTATACATGAGCTGCACCGAGCATCAAACTCCCTTACATACCGGCAAAAATACCAAAAACATCCAGATAAATGTCCTGAAGAAAATACAAAAATGTCAAAAGAATAAAGAAAAAAATCATGCATCCAAACGGTGAACAAACACTCCGGTGGCACCTTGGGTAAGTGCGATGGTGAAAACCTGGCAAACAGGCGCCACTCGTAAGCGACTCTGGCTCCATTATCTTTCAGGCTCGTTGCGATCACATTCATGCATACACACATCCATCCATCCAAACCATGGCTTGTTATTTAATCTATCATCAAAGAAAGTACTTCATGCATCTTGCATCCTGCTTTTTCATAGTCATGTCTAAACTTGGGGGCAATGCCCTTAAAATCTAGATGATGGAAGTGGATTCTACATTACTGGTGATTCATTGGGTAAAACATTCAAAAACATCTCACAAAATCCAAAAAATTCAAAAACATCTCACAAAATCCCAAAACATTCAAAAAACGTCTCATAAAATCCAAAAACATTCAAAACAATACAAAATCCAAAAACAACAAAAACCATCAGAAATCACACAAAAACGTGGCAACACATTGTACATACTCGTCCGCGCAGATACCAAACAAGCATTGAAAACATCCTCGCACAATGATCACTTCTCAAATTGACCAAAACAATCGACATCAACAATCAAACTATCTTCAACAAGGATGCATCCTTCCTTACAAAAACAAAGACAAAATGATATTTTCTTTGACAAAAAAATTGTGTTAAGCTATCAAATACTTGGTTGATTTGTGAAATAATTCATTCGTTTATATATCAAGTTCCTACAACATTGTTTGTGTATCTTCTGTGCATTATTCTGATGAAGTTTTGGGGCATGTACTAATGGTGTCTAGGTGGGAAGTTCACTAAGCTACGTGATCATAGGCAAAAATATAGTCATAGATCATTACGGCTTGCTAACTACAGCGTATACCTCAACCATATGAGTATGAACCATTACCAAGGATCCATATTCTTTATTCTTTATGTATATACTGTTTGTTTGCAGGTACAATGCTCTTTCTTTGGTTCCTCCTACCTCATCCAAACTGGATAAAGGTTTTATCTCTTATTACGGTATGCACTTGTCTCAGGATATGATCAACCTAAGATCACGGAGGACGATCCAAGTCATGCATGAAAGGAGATAATCCTTGTCTGTTCCGCAAGCAATACTCAGGTCAACTTGATCCATTATATCAATTTGCTTGTATTAACTTTCTATATCAAATCCATGTAAGAAATACTCTGGTCATCTTGAATCTTTATGTCAAGTTGCTTGTATTTTCTTACAACATTTTAAAGCTCAATGATGAAAATAGAGCACTATGGATCGTCATCTCATCTCATCTGTATATATTGCATTTCGTTGCATTCCACCCCTCCATACATTCATAATAGCTGCATATCATGCATACATAGTCATAATAATGCATACTCTATTTTACTCATCTTCTTCCATAGGACTCGGTCCTAGTCCTCCATATCTTCTATCTAACATCGAATCCCCCCTCACCCTCCCTATCTTGATCATCAACATCATCCTAATCCCTTCATCGCTTCCCATCCTCACTCATCCACAAAATTAAGCCAGTTACTCTGTCTACTCAGATACATCGACTCCCACACACCTAGACTATCAACAGATACTCTGATCAAGTATCTTTGGGTCTCAATAGGTAATCGATCATGGTAATCCTAGACTACCTCAGACATTTATCATAATGACCTAGTCTCAACGGGGTTGCCATGATTCCCCACAACCATCCATCACAAGCACACACTATCAATTGATCAACCAATCAAACACAATCCAACGGACAATTACATCAATTGTCTACGTCTCAACGAGTATTTTGCTTCATATACCTTGACTTCATTGGGCAATTACATCAATTGTCTAAGTCACATTTGGTCACTTTGATTCACTTACTCAGACTTTATCATGTCCAAGCGACCAACTGACATCAACTGTCACACTTTGACTTGACCGGGGCAATTAAACCGATTGCACTAGATTGTCCACCAATTTTGATCAATTGTATCGCATCAATCCAAACCCCACACTACATCTGCTATGTATCTCTTGCATGACCTCAGGGTACTCGCTGGCTTGTTGTTTCTTCATATTCACTCCATTTTCTCCCATTCTTTCATCATTAGTTCTAATTTCTTCTATTCTACCTCCCCTCCACTTTTCATTCTTTTTCGAGAGATCGCTCGATTTTTCAAAAAAATTCAGCCCATCTCTCGAGGGGGCATACCACCCATTAAATTTACATTTTATGGGGCATTTCTTCACACCTATTTTTCTTTCTTTGAAACGACGCGATAAACTGCATCGTCTCAAAGAGGGGCAAATGTAGTCACATAAATCTGTCCACTTAATTAAATGAATATTTAGTATTTATTTGATTATTTAACCATCAATCAATAATTAATTAAATTAATATATTTAATTAATTCATCTAACCCTCTTCTATTAATTAAATAAATTATTCAATTTATTTGATTTAATTCACTTAACCAAATTCAGATCATTAATTAAATAATAAATCATATTTATTTAATTAAATTTTCTCTCACATTTAAATAAATTAATATTTATTTAAATTCTCCCAAAATCCCACCTCTCACATTTAAATAAATAAATTATTTATTTAAATCATCTTTATCCTCCACCCACTTGTATTTTCCTACAAATGCAAGTTACACAAATATTTTAAATAAATCATTTATTTAAATCACCTTTATCCTCCACCCACTTGTATTTTCCTACAAATGCAAGTTGCACAACTATTTTAAATAAATTATTTATTTAAAATCCTATTTATCCTCACCCACTTGAAACCTTTAATGGTTTCCCTTAAAGTGTTCAAACTTAATGGCTTCCTTCTAGAGTCTTCTTAAGCCTTTAATGGTTTCCCTTAAAGTCTTCAAACTTAATGGCTTCCTTCTAGAGTCTTCTTAAGCCTTTAATAGTTTCCCTCAAAGTCTTCAAGCATTTAATGTTTTATCTTCTTTTTCTCATGTAAATAAATTAATATTTATTTAAATATTTATCCAAATGCAACTTACACCATTTAATTGAAATAAATGATTTTATTTTAATTGAAAATACCAAAATTCCTCCACTTGCATTTTCCTACAAAATCCAATTGCATGCCTAAACCCCTTCTAGATTCTTCTAAACCCTTCCTAATTAACCTAATCCATCCCCTAAATATTGTCACATTCTTAAGCAAATTGGAGTCACTTCTCAAAGACTCCAAAGTCTTTGAAAAACAATTAATGCTTTGTGTGTTCAACAAATTAACCTCTAAAGTCTTCCAAACCACTTATGGCTCTTACATGACCATTAATGGTTAATTCTACTTGAACCCATGGTTAAGGACTTTGACCCCTAATTTAACCCTCATGTAACCCATGTGTCTCTTCAAAGCATTTATTTCTTTGACTAGGGTAACCATCATGTCCCCTCAAGCATTTAATGCTCCTTATCTCTCCTCTCAAGCCTCCTCATGGTGACACTTGTCAACATGGGATTGGGTTGAAAGTCCTCACATGGATTGAATACCATTCAATCCTGGCCCTTGTCGAGATTACTCAATCTCAACCATCCATTGCTCCATTTTTCCTATAAATAGAGCTCATTTCTTCATAATCCAGATCCTGAAAACTTGTATGCATTTAACCTATAGGCATTTTAGAGAGCATTTAGCATAGCAAACTAATATCTTGTTATTTTGGTTAAAAATCAATCATTTTCAATAGCATCTAGTATTTTAGCTTTTCATTTTACATTTGGAGCAAAATACTCAAATCTCAATCCTCCATAAGCATCCATAGTGCAAAAAGCTACTGAGAGCTACACTATTTTGGAACTTGGAGAGGAGAGGAACAAAGGAGAAGGAGCTAAGAGCATGCTAAGAGGCATTTGGAGATGCCTTATTATCTTTGTTCCATTTGTTAGACATATTAGCATGATCTTAGTATCTCTTTTGATATGCCTATTTAGATTAGCTTTTGGTTAACTAACACTAACGATTTCTTGTGTCTTGTGTTGTTTGTCATTTGCTAATCTTGTCCATTTTGCAGAGCATCAGAAACAAATATAATCAAGTGTAATATAACAATTTGAGCACAGCATGGATCTGTATTCAACAAGAACAACTTGCACAAGGGTTTGTACAGCCTCACAATGGGCTCATAAAGCATTCATTCTACTTCTAACTCCTGAAAATAACCTCCAAATTACCCAACTCCACCATATGGCCATAGAAGGCCAATAGTAAGGGCCCCAAATATGCCCAACAATGCTTAGAAAACCTTGCAACACAGCCAACAGGTCTGAAAGTATGTTAGAACAGTGAAATTCCTCTAGAAAAGCTCTCCTAAATGCAATTAAAGCTTCTCCTAAAGGTGTAAATCTACTTTTCTTGTACCCATCTCCCCCAAATGACCTCCAAACATACCTAGCACTCACCAAAAAGACTTCAAATAGAAGAAAAGTGTTAGTTAAAAGTTTGTTACAAATTTACAGTCCTTAACATCACTGGCTGGATGTTGTAAAGATTAGGGTGCGATTTCATAAAAAATCAAACCTCTTCACAACTCCTGAAATCCACTTCCAAAATCCATGGAAATAATACCTAACCCCTAGATGCCTCTGACCAACATTGAAATTGCTTAGAGAGGATAGTGTTTGGCCCTAAAAAGTAAAAACCTCACAACTATCCAAGTGCCCTTGTAATGGTACAGCTCAACCTAGAAATCAGTTTTCAGTCTACAAAAATATCATAAACTCCTCAAACAGGGAAGAAATCGCCTTTGAAACCCTTCAGAACAAACCCAAATTAAATTCAATCATGGCAAGCATCCATACCAACTCTCCCAAAGATGATGCACAACTTGTAGAAAGGGTTGTACACCAACAAGAATCCCAACATGAGAAAACATTAAACACACAAAAAATCTCTGCAAATCACTTCTAAATACATGCCCAATAATCTGCAACCAAAGCGCCTTGAAGATCTTCATTCTCCAAAACCTTTAATCCACTAACCTTGTGAAAACAATGATGATTCCAGAGTAGAATCACTCCAGACTAGCTAGGGATTGTCTTTCAAATCCAAAATCAGCAACCAAAAGAAGGGCTTTTGTCTTCAATTGATCCTCTAGAAGAACTTGCAAGTTCAATCCAATAGCATTCTTTTTTGTGTAAACTTTAACATAATAGAAATGAGAGCCCAAGACCTCCTTTTAGAGAGTTGGAAGGAAAAAAGAGTGATTTTAAACTAAGTTGCCGGTTTGGGTTTGGGCACCATTTCAGGTTCGAGAACCTGGAATGCCAGTATGGCAAAATTTTGAAAAGGGGTTTGGGTTCGTTTTTACAAAAACAATGTAAAAATTATATATATATATATATATATATATGCAGCTTAGAAGCAAGAATTAAGATTAAAATATCACATAGCATCATATACATCAAGTTCAATATCAAAATGATAAAATAATAATATCGAGTTAAAGTATCATTGTTTCAACAATTGGAACTACAGTTTTAATTTTTAAAGTTTAACCATCAAATGGATTCTCTAAAATTCTAAATCATCAACATCATCATTCTCATCCTCCTCATTAGTGACATTGACATTAGATGAACCAATGCCAATGCCACTTGCACTTGCACTATTAGTTTGCTTTCTTTCCGAGTCATCAAATGCAACAAGTTGAGAAGTGGAAGCATCCGAGTCAGTATGCTTTGGCTCTATATCCCACATCACATGGACCAGCTAGGATTTGAACCTAGGACCTTCCATACGCTGCTGGAGTGCTCTAACACTGAGCTACTAGCCCCTCTTGGACCAGTCCATCGTCGGTATGTGTGTGTCTTATTTCCAATATCAACACCAACACCCCCCCTTAAGCCACACCTCTCGTGTGCTTGGGGCTCCTAGCCTAGACTTGGCTCTGATACCGTGTTGAGACATGGACCAGCTAGGACTCGAACCTAGGACCTTCCATACGCTGCTAGAGTGTTCTACCACTCAACTACTGGCCCCTCTTGGACCAGTCCATCGTTGGTCTGGGTGTGGCTTATTTCCAACACCAACACTTTGAATCCCCTTGCTTGTAGTCATGTTGCTTGTATGAAAGAGGACGTAGGTTGGAATGCATATATACTAAATTCACTGCTCTTTTTTATTGCAATCTATTGCGCTTTATTGAGTGGATGAAATAGTATGTGCTCCAATGTCTTTCTAATGCAAATGAACTAGCAACCTATGAAGACAAAGTAAACAATTAAAGTTATAAATTTATTAAATAAAAAATTACTAGCAACCTATGCAGGCAAAGTAAACTATAAATAAAAATTGTGATAAAATAAAATTGATTAAACTTGTGATAAAAATTTGACTGCGAGGCGTTGTAGGTTTTGGAAGCATGTGCCATGGAAGTACCACCAACTATGAGCATCCTTCTTGAATCTATGACAACAAGCGTCAACATTTACCATTTCTACTTGCAAATTTTACAAACTCATTTGTAATTACATCTCACACATCATCCTTAGGGTAGAGTCTAAGGAATGTTGTCTTGTACCCATCAGACACTTCTAAATCTCTCCATGGTGCAAGTCAAACTGGTTGATCAAGAAACTGATTGCTATAGTACTTTGGTGTCAAGGCATAGGCAAGAAGATGTAAAGGAGTGGTCATCTTATTCCACTTTTCTACAAAAATCGGTTCCACTTGTTTGAAGAATTTCTCCTTGGGGTCTTTCTCTTTTGCATTTAAAATTCACTTCATCTGCTCAAGCATTGAGTCAATACCATCATAAGTCTCGCCAATGCAAGGCCTATCCATGTCAGTGTAGTGAATCATGCTCATAATGGGCTTGGTGAAACTAAACAAATATTTCACAAGATCCCACCATAAGTCATCCAATATCCTGACCCTAATTCTTGTTGCCCTCTCAGTGATTCTTTGCTTCAATATAGTCCAATTTTGGCTAATCACCATATTACAAAGTGCCACTTTAACTTTCACAAGTTGTCTCAAGATGATTGTGTTTGATGCAAAATGGGTCTCAACAACCTATAATAGAAATTGAAGCCAAAATGATTAAAAAATAAAGACAAACTTTACAGAAGAATACACATTACAGCTTACACAATCAAATTATGAGCATTGAAAATTAAAAAAAATAAAAAAATGTTAAATTAAATTACTATTTCACTTACCTTCAATAGATCCAAAATCGAAAAAGATCTAATATCCCTTGAGACATGTGGTGGTTTGTGATGAACATCTAGATGTCCTCAGCCTCTGCATACACCTATTTAATACAATCAATTTTATTCCCAATCTTTTGTAGCATAAGATTGAGTGAATGGACTGCATAGGGTGTCCAAAAGATGTGGTGATAGCATTCCTCAACCAACAAAGTAATAGGTCTACAATTTTTTGCGTTGTCCATTATGACTTGAACAACATCACGGGGTCCCATTGTCTCAATGGAAAAGATGAGAATATCCGCAATAAATTGCCCATGTTTTACCTAGCCCCGACAATCAACAACTTTCAAAAACATTGCCCCTTTAGGGGACACCGCTATGACATTGATCAAGGGACGATTTTTAGAATCTTTCCACCCATCTGAAACAATGGATACACCTATCTCAGCCCATGAATCCCTTATGGGCTTCAATGCATCTTCAACCCCCTTCACCTCTATTTCCAACAAGGTTTCATGTACCTTCTCATAAAGTGGGCCCTTATACCCTCTTGGAGCTTCATTAACACTTTTGAACATCTTTTTTAGATATGGGGAGCAAATAACAGTGAAAGCCAACCCATTTGCACATATGCATCTTGCTACATCTTGGTCGGCAATGTCTTGACACTCATTTTGAAATGCAATTTCTAAAGGTCCCTTTTGATCTCTTGTGTGCAATGGGTGATTCACTTTTAGGCTCAGTTGTGGAAAAAAAGGGATGGTTTTCTACTACAATATTGGGATTAGATGGGGTCTACATTCCCTTTTTTTTTATAGGAACGGTTTGATTTAATCTACGAGCTTCTCTCTCTTATGCTTCTTCATGCTCCCTTATATATTTCAACACCATCTCTTGTGGTATAGGCAGACCATTTTTCTAGGACATTTTTTTATGTTTTTTCCTAGTATTCCAAAAAATTGGCCTACTACCCAATAATATGAACTATTATGTTCTTTATCACATCCTTGGCATTTCCAGCAGAATCCCCCACCTCCTGGAAGTGGTCGTATAATGTCAACATTTTTAGATGCAACTTTAAGGGTTATATTTGCCTTCTCCAAGTGGCTGAATCCAAAAATAATCTATATTTTGCAAAAAAAAATCTTTTTATCCAAAAATAATTTAAATTTTGCAAAAATTACTTTTTGGTCCTACGGACACTTGCAATGAAAAAATTGATGTTTGCAAAGAAAACGAGGGAAAATGAACTTATTTTGTGTTTTAGATGTCACCTTTAGAGTTATATTTTCCTCTCCAAGTGGCAGAATCCAAAAAAAATTAAATTTTGCAAATAAACTTACTTTTTGGCCAGATGGACGCCCAAGTTCGCCCTGGTTTTACTCGGGTTCGCCCAGGCTGAACAGGCCTGCTTGGGCATGGACCCTATCTGGACCCACAGGTGAACCAGACCGATACTAGGGGCCTAGATGACCGAACTCTACAACTTAGATTTTAAATTAAAAAATAATTCATTTTCCCTCAAAAGTCCTTTTTGACAATTTAAAATAAACTTTATGTGACCGAACTCTACAACTTAGATTTTAAATTAAAAAATAATTCATTTTCCCTCAAAAGTCCTTTTTGACAATTTAAAATAAACTTTATATGCAATCCCCTTTCCCTAGGCATCCATTTGAGGGGACATAAAGTAACTTTATAAAAATATAACACTTAAGTGAAATAATATAATATTAAAACATTATAGCTTACGTATATATTTAAATGTTCCCGACCAAGTTGTGTAAAGCACTATCGAGGCATTCGAACTCAAATTTGAACGTGCTAGGATGAAATTGAGGTAGTGGGATGAAGACTGGGGTCAACAAAGAGACTTTCTAAAAATAGATGTGCTCTCCAAGAACTTTGGAGTTCTCCTCAAGTCACTTGAAGTTTTATGGGAAAACCCAAAAACTAGCCAATGCACATGGAACAACATTGCAAAAAAATGGAGACATTACATGAATTTATTGGAGGAAGTATTGTGACTTTGCACACAATCTTTTATATTTGATTCGTATACCATATGCCTTTTTAGAACTAAAAAATTCATTGACGACCCATAGCTTGTTCTTTATTTCCTAAAGGGTAAAGAATAAAATAAGGGAAATAATTTAATAATAATATTTTAAGTGGGTGTAATGTCTCCTTTTCAATCCATTCCAACATTCTTAGAAAGTTCCAAGATTTTTGGAGAATGTCAACTTATTCAAAATAAAATTCTGAAAAATGGTAGTGAATTCACGAGACCAAGACGAGTCCAATGGTTTTTTTTTAGATGTAGTTTTGACATTCTGAGAGCATTCCATAGCTCTTGGATATTTCCAACATCCTTGGAGGCTCCAACTTTTCCAAATAACTTAGGATGTGTGGATAAATGCAATTAAAATAATTCAAGTTGTCTTAAGATGATTTTATTTTTATTAAAGACAACTTACATTTATATACTTGTTTATTTTGAATAAGGGTGGCCTACACCATAAAGTGTTTTTAAATGAGGGTGAAAAAGTGCTAGAACTAGGTATGGGGTACAAGTGACTTAAAAGGTTATTGTTTAAAAAGGGACATTGAAGTGGAGAATTAAAAGTTCTCAAAAAGTCACTTAATTTTATTATTAAGGGAAAACACTTTTTTTAGGAAAAGCAAAGAAAATGATAAAACTCTTTTATGAAAAACACAATGAAACAACAAAAAAAGCCTAAAAAAGAAAAGAAAAAACAAAAAAAGTGGGTTTTGGAAAAAAACAACAAAAAAACTATAAAATGTTGTCCATATTTTTGTATTCACAAAAATAAACAACCCCTTTAAAAATTTTGTTTAAAAATGAAATTTTTACTCTAAGGCACACTTCTCGAGGTAAAAATTTGCTTCACCCTTGGACTGGCTTAATCCTCAGTCCATCCTCAATCCACGTTTCAAATTTCATTGCATTCTGAGTTCATTCGCTATGTTTTTCCTTCAATTTCGGGTTTTTCCTTCCTGACTGCAGGTGGGAAATTTTCTTTGGATTGCAAGTTTTATTTTTCTCTTGTTTCAGTGTTGTAGAGAAATTTTAAGTTAGTTACAAGTGCACTTTATGTAATTTTAAAACTTGTAACTTGTAATAAAAAGTAAAGTTACTTAAGTGATTTTAGCATGTAATAGGGATTTTATTTCCCTATTACATGTTTTTGGTCTTTTAAGTTGTTTTTCACTTGTAGTAGGGATTTTATTTCCCTATTACAAGTCTTTTTTAGTTTTAAGTCATTTAAAATTGTAAGGGGGATTTTATTTCCCAATTACAAATATTTGTGACTTGTCTTTTGCTCTTTCAAACCTGATTTGCCTAAGAAATGAAAGTGAAGTAAATTTAAACTTGTAGAAGGGTTTCTAAAACCCAATTACATGTCTTTGAAGGCATTTTAAGCTTGTTGCTTCCCACCAAGAACCCGACCAGCATTCTTCTTCCTAGAGTTCGATTTTGGTGGAGAATCATTGAAGCTACGGAAACATGGCAAGTAGAGATCGATTTTTATGCATTCTTAGCTGCGTTTTGAAACACGTTGCTGTTTTTGGAAGGCATTTTTGACCAGAAAAAGTCGTGGCTTTGAGAGCCACGTTCTTCCACCATTCTTGCCACAAATCTTCCCTTTGCCTATTCGTTTTGGTTTCTATCTATCATATGTGGGCTTTGCAAGGCGTTTGACCTATTCTTCCTCCATTTTGGTAGTCGTTTTTGCTTTTTATGCTTCAAATCCAAGTTTGCAAAAACGTGGCTGGGGTTTTGGAGCTTAGTTTGTTTTCTATTTAAGGAGTCGGTTCTTCCATTCAAGGATTGTTTCATCTCTTTGCAAGGCATCTTGATTAAGCAAGGTAAGGTTTATTTTCTGTTTTGCTTTCATTTCCTTTCTTTTTTGATTTCTTTCCTTGTTTGATCTTTCTAGATGTATGTTTTGTTTTTGTTTTAGTTCGGGTTTGAGAGAGATTTTCCCCTTTCTATCCAAGTCTTGAATGTAATTTGAGAATTGCATTGTTTTTTCCCTTTCTTTTTTCCTTCTTTACTTGCATTTCGTGTTTTTAAAACTTGATTGCAAGTAAGATGAAAAAGTGAGTTTTTCCCTTTTGGTTGAAAGACTTAATCATCTTTTGCCAAAAGTTCAAGTTTCAAAGTTGTTAAAAAGCTTGTTGGTTGAAAATTTTGTACACTTGGGGAAATATACAAAATTGTGGTTTCAACCATAGCACATGAGTAAAAACTCTCCTAATTAAGGGAAGGCTCCCCCTATCTAACTACAACTTTGAAAATAAAATAGGATGGGACAACAATCTTTCTTCTTCTTTCAAGAAAGACAATATCCTTTTCTCTTCACAGAAAAGGATAGCAATTGAATATAAACAGCAGTAACCACTTTCAAATGAAATGAGAGAAAGGAAATGAAGTTTCCTGAAAGCGCAAAGACTTCCATCACTTCCTTCGGGACAGGACGACAATATCAAGCTCAAAGACTTGATTATATGAAGTCCTATCTAGCCTTTTCTACACTAATGCTATAAAGAGCAAGTTATGACAGCTCTAAGACTGAAAAACACTATTCTTTTCTTCTTTAAAACAATGAGACGTAGTGTAAGCTCAAAGACTCACAACTATTTCCCACAAAATCTACTCCTAAATTCTCTTAAGAACAAGTGAAATCACAAAGACTTGCAGCTTCTCTCAACAAAATATTTAATTTAATCTATATTAAACTCAACTACTTGCAGCACAAAGACTGCAAATCAGAAGTGATTAAGCTCTTTAGGAACACTTGCAAGAAAGATAATATATAACACTAACTCAAGAATGTAGCACAAAGACTCAAAGCTTGAGCAATTTCCTTCTATTCCTTTCAATTCTTGAATTTACACATGAAAGCTCAAAGACTTCTTTGTTATAAATTTGACAGAGTTTTTGCTTGCTTTCCCAAAAGATAAAAATTACAATAGACCCCTCAAGTATTTATAGAAGAGGAGCCTTGAGAAAAAGGTGGGAGAATCCTAACTAACTTGAGAGATTCCCTCAATCACCAAGACTTATTCAATAACTAACTAAGACTTATTCCAACTACAGTCCTAATTGGACACAACTTGTAGTTGCCTTACATGTAATTACAAAAGTGCAAGTAATGTGTAACTTGCTTTTTACAAAAATACTTTTAGATGTAACTTGTCAAAACAAAATTACAACTAAAGATTACAAAAGTGGAAAAATACAACTAAGTGTTGAAAAACACTTAAGTTGCATTTTGTGAAGACACAAATCCTTGAAATTTAGGGATGCTCGTTTGTAGTTCCTTGGGATTTGGTTCATGGGTGTTCTTGGCAACAACCATGGTCTTCACAATAGTGTCATGACACCGGAGGAGCGCAAAATTGTTTTTATCCAGGATAGACTGGATTTCATGCAGAAAGGCTTGGTGTTTCATCAATGTCTGAATTCAAGCGGCCGTGAATTGTTCGCTCCTCCATTCATTATGAATCCTCATTTGTAAATCAACAAGAACTTCTTCTTTTAGAATCAGCTCTCCATCCTGACTTACTATGTTGCAAGAGGCCCTTTCACAATGTGAGACAATATCTCGAAAAACTTCACCCCGGAATCTCTTTGCATCACCGATCTCCTCAATGAGGGATTTAAGAACAAGGGCCTTGTTTTCTAGGAGCTCTTGAAATTCCAAGTACATGACCCTGGAAGAGATGATGGCATGCTCCTGCAAAACACTCAGCTGTTGTTGGGGCATGGTACGCCAGATTGTCAAACTTTCTTCAACACTTTCTAAATTCTTTTTCAAAGTATTAGAAGTCTGATCTAGTTTCTTCTCAATGGTATCTAACTTAGACATCATCTGAAAAATGTCTTTCATTACCTGTGCACATAGATCATGAAGCTGATCAATCTAGGAATCTAGTGCTTGTACCTTCTGAGCAGCCCTTTCCACTCCACGAATTGATTCTTGGGAACCAGAAGAACCTATGGAGTTACTCCCTTCAGCAGCAAGTTTTGTGATTTTATGAACGGCTGCCATAAGTTGTCGGTTTTCATCTTCTAGCTTGTCTTTCTTTGCTAGAAGCTCATCACACCTTTGCACCAGTGAAGCAACAGAAAACTGAGCATCATGTTTAATGACTTCATGCGTTTGTTTGCCCAACTCTATCCTTGTAACCTTATAATCAGCAGCTGACATTTCTTCAAGTGGCTTATCTACAATAGGTTCCACAATTTCAGCTACCTTCATCTTGTTGCTGTCAACAGTTACTCTCGAGATAGTCTTGGCCTTCTTAGAAACTTTGGATCTGGACTGTTTCAGTTGCTGGGAATCAAAGGCATCGGGTGAGATTTCTTGCTTCTTCCTTTCCAGAGTAAAAGAAGTAAGCCATGGAGGCAAAGTCATCAACTCCCCTCCAATAGCAGTCGTAGGCAAAGGAGAAGCAGTTTCTGTTTGAATCGCCGTGGTCATCCTGGGAGGAATATCTGTTTGGACAAAGACCATGGTTTTCTCAGTTACCAATGGGTATGAAGATTGCCTCATGAATTCTTCAAAACCAGAAGTGGAAGTATCCATTTTTGATTACTGGATGCAAGTAGGAATACCCTCAGGAATTTCCAACACACTCTTATTGAGGATCAGGAGATGGCTCATATGCTAAAATGGAAATAGCATTCTGAGGAGACTCATCCACAGGCAAATCAGGAGGAGAAAGATGTGTCTCAACGGAAACTGGAGGAATGATCTCATGAGGCGAGTCTGAAACTGGAGACTTGGGAGCATCATCAGATTGCTGCCCCTCTTCTGGATTATCTAGATCAATCACCTGAACACGAAATCGTGATTTTTCCTTCCCACGAACTGTCATCTCCTCAGGAGGAAGCACTTCTGCACGACTGACTCGCAAATTGATCCTTGTGCTCGAAGATGATGCACCCTCCTTGTTGTCAACCTGAATCTTAGACTTCCGTCTAAGAGGCGCCGTAGAATCATCTTCTTTACCAACCTTGATTTTTATAAGTCTAACAGCATTACTTTTCAGCCATGCATTGGTGTTGGCCAAGATAGGCTGAAATCTCTCAAGGATGGATATGCACTCTTTGTGCGACCATTGGATCAAAGGAAGTGGGGCTTCCTCAACCCTCCGAGAAATGTATTCAGGATCAAGTATGTGTCCATCATCAATCATCCCTTGTGGGATATCCACCAATTTCAAATCAACAATTTGCTCAACAGTGAGCTTGTAGTAATCCATCTTCAGAACTTCGGTTTCTGTGCGGAGATCTACCCAAATGTCCTCAATGCGATGCACATGCACAAAGGATTTCTTGATCTTCTCCTTCATACCCCTGTAATCAAAATCAGCTCTAGGTTTAAACCTTTTGAACTTGATTTCCTGCAATTCAGTCTCCATGGCGTTAGCTTTCACAGATGTGACAAGGGAATACCAGCCATTTTTTAGTGGATTTGTGGTAGAGATCCCCATTCCAATCTTGTGCCTAGCAGACTGAAAAGTGTGGACAGCCATGATCTGTCTTCCCAACTCCATAAGAATGATCTTATCAGTTGGGTATCTGGGAAGCATCTATGGCTGACCACCATAGCATCTGATCCTCATATAGGTGAAGGTGGAAAACTACAGAAACAAACATCCATACTCACACACCTTTTCCCATGCCACATCTGATACTCTCTTGTTCCTGAGATTTCTATCAAACTGACACATGAAATATCTGAAGAATGCATCTTGGACTCTTCTGAAATGCAGTCTGTTGGGTTTTAACGGCAACTGGTCATAATACTCCCAAACTGGTATAAGTGAGCGATCACCCTTGGTAGAAAGACCTGGAAAGTGTCTAAGTGATGCTGCCAAATATACCAAATATGAATTCATGAAGAAGGTCATGGTGGTAGGAACTGCTGCAAGTTGTTCGCACAAGGCATCGCTGATGACTTCTCCCTATGAAATGTGATGAGACTGCCTTATGAACATGATATACTGGTACATCCATGGCTCAAAGACATTGGAATGCTCAAGGCCCATCATCCTGCTAAGAAGAGTGATGGTGTCTCCTATCTCCCATTTGAAATCGCAGCGGTACAACTTCGCCCACCTTGAGAAGGAGGCTCGTGGCTCTTGGATCCACCTATTGATATGTCTCTTGCAATCTTTTTCCCTCTTTACGTAATACTCCGCTGGACTTTCTTTGGAGATTTCCATATAAACAGGTGCAGGAGGTATTCTGAAGACCTTCACGATCATATCTGCATCAAGACGGATTATAGCTTCACCATCATCATTTTTTATGACTCTTGATTCCTTGTCAAAATGATGGGCGCATGCAAGAACGAACTCAGGTTCTAGGGCAGCCACTGGGAAGGAAGATGCATGATGGATATGGCTGTCCAACAACCACTACAAGTTATTATCCTGTGGATCTTCTACCCTTTTGACGAATTTCGACATATCAACGTGCCCTATCTCCGTGTCTCTGATGCGATCCAAAGGAGAAGAAACCTAGGAAGGTGCAACCTCGTTTTGATATTTGTCATATTTGTATTTCATCTTCTTTGGAGTTGGAGATGCCGACAAATCTGACATTGATTGTGAACCTGGGATACTGTGATGAAGACTTAAAAGAGTTAAGGCAACATCATAGTCAGTTGCAAATATCATTCTTCCTTCTCCAAATGGGTAAAACTTTGATTCTTGAACTTTACGATTTTGTGAGAGGAAGAGGGGAAATATGTAGAAATGGGAAAATCTTGACTTTGACCAATTTCGGATCTTGGGAAAATTTTCGCAAGTATACAAGTTGGAAAGGACATACATGCAATCGGGGTTTTAAAACCCGAATACAAGTACACTTGTAAATTCGAAAATGGAGAAATGGACGAAAAATGAGATTTTGACTTGCGGAAAATGACGGAAATGGAAAGTACGGATATGGGGAACATGAATGGATAGGAATGGGAAAATCCGGGAAAGTCATTTTCATGAAAATGGGAAGAACTCTTCAACATGTAATCCAGTTTTCAAAACCCGAATTTGCAAGGGAGGGGTATTTCACACTTTTCAACTTGGAATTTCAACCAAAAATGGTTAAATTCCTTAACCGTAGGGGAAGAACAAGAATTTCCAGCAAACTTGTAATCGAGATTAAAAAACCCGAATACAAGTAAAGAGGGAATTTTGGGAAGAACAGTGCAATTCAAAAATTGCATACCAAGGGGAAGATTTCTCTCACAAAAACCGATTTTTGGGGGAAGAACAACACATGCCAAAAATGCAACTAAGAAAGGAAAAAAAAAAAAGGAAAGAAAGGAAAGAAACCATACCTCTCTTGAAAATGCAAAAGCTTCTCCAAAAATGCAACCAATTTTTGGAAAGAAGGAAAACCGATAAATAGAAGCAATCCGTAATGCCAAACCCTTATCACGTTTTTGCAAAAATGCCCCAAATTGATAAATGTAGCAGCAATCCCGAATTTGGAGAACCAAAATGCCAATGAGAGAGCACAACCAAGAGGATTGGAACAAAACGCCTAAGGAGGAGTTGAAGAAGTGATGACAAGTGTTTGCAAAACGTAGCCAAAGGAATCACATGGAGAAAAACGTGGCCATCATTTGCATTTTCAATGGCATCATTAAATAGCTTAAAAATCTTCTCAAACTCCACGCATAGGTAAGAGAGGGCAAAACGTTTTAGGAGATTGCAGCTTGTTGGAGATTTAATCCACTAAAATGTGGCATTAAAGAAAAACGTGACTGCTGATCTAGGGTAAAAAACCAGTCAATGCAACCTCCATTTGGCATGAAAGATGTCCAAGAATGCATGAGAATAGGATGCAAGCCAAAACGCCTTCCTCCTCCAACAATTTCTCCACAAAAATTGCCTTGAAATGGTCAAAAACCGTTTTTCCTTGCATTTCGGGTTTCTTGGAATAAAAGACAAGTTCGATTTTGCATAAGGGAATGAAAATCGGGATTTTAGATGGCAAATACAAGTTTTATTTTCACTTTTTCACTTGCCAAGATAAAATCGGGATTTTTTGGACAAATGACAAGTTTTATTTTTACTTTTTCACCTGCCAAGCCAAAATTGGGTTTTTTTAGACAAATGACAAGTTTAAAATTGTCAAAAATGCACTTGCAAGGCAAAATCGGGTTTTTTGGAGAGGAATACAAGTTTAAATTACTTGTAAAAGGGAAATAAAATCCTTACAACAAGTTAGAAATACTTGCACATATGTAATGGGGATTTAAAATCCCTATTACATGCAAAAACCATTAAAGTAGGGGTTTTCTGACCAAATTGCAAGTTTACTTGTAATTGAGCCAAAAAATCCCTATTTTAACTAAACAAGACCAAAAAACAATAAAAAAGACAAAAACAAGAAAGGGAAATTTAAAACAAATTGCAAGTAACATCTTTTAATAAAAGTGCACATGTAATAAGCTAAAAATTCCCCTACAACAATCAAAACAATGAATATCATTAAAACTTGCAGTTTGAAGAAAATTCTCCACCTGCAGTCGGGATTTTAAAACCCGAAATTGAAGGAAAGACATAGCAAATGAACCCAGAATTTGACGAAATTCGAAACATAGTTCGAGGATGGACTGAGGATTAAGTCAGTCCAAGGATTTGTCAAAATTTTGCCTCGGGAAGCATGCCATAGAGTAAAATTTTTCATTTTTTCACAAAAATTTCATGTAGTGGTCCTTCATTTTTGGAAACAAAAATGAGGAGAAAATGACAAAACAGATTTGCTTGTCATACTTATCAATTATGCTCTGCGGTAGTCTCTCTCTTGCTCTCATCTTAGTTTGATATATTTTGAAGTAGTCTGTAATGTTCTTATCACAGTTAGTGCCCATACCGGTGAAAGATTCCTGTATCTGTCTTCCTGCCGGGATGTCATAACCAAAATCTTTGTGACCTATGTCGGGTATCTCTTTGGTAAAGTATAGCATCAAGCATACTAGTAGGTTCCCAAAACGGAAAGTACCTTTTTTGTCTCCCTTAATCTTCTTTAAGTTATCAATCGGTTCATCTTTAAGCCATTCACACACATCAATCTTAGCATTATTGTTCACCATCTCATATGCACTGTGAATACAAAGGCTAGAAACAGAATTCAGTCTATTTGCATGTGTTGCTTTATATCCTAGTACCATACTCACATATTTCACATTTATATCCTTAACATCATTCACTCTAAGTGACCTGTTATCAGATGTGGCTCCAGTTAACTCCATAACTCCCTTGTTAGGTATTTTCTTGGTTTTATCAGGCCTACTACCGGTTGAAGGTAAACCAGTAACTGCCTTAATGGCTTCCTTGGTTATTTTGCAAACTGAATCTAACCATATGAACTCTCCATGGACTCTGCTTACTACAAGTCTTACAACTTCCTTTGGAAATTCAGGAATGTTCAAAATCTCTACAAAACCTAAGTCTTCCACAATCATATGTTCAGGTTTAATTGCACCATTTCCATCAGTAATAACCTCATTAAATATTTTCTTTAAATCCTCAGTCCCTAGGTTTTCTATGTTGCAATGTATGTAGATTCTAGGGTATTCTTCAAATGCTACACCCTTCGGAATTTTCGAAAAAGCTCTGACAGAATCATTGTGTTTTGCAATCTCGGGGATTATCTTAAACACGGGTCTAGGGCGTTTGATGTTTTCAACAATGATAGGTTTTGCAATAAACTCAAGAACAAAAGATGAGGTTGCCATTTCAAAAGATAAATACCTCTTAACCGAAATTCTCTGAATGCCTGAAAATCACTTCGCAGCTCTGCCTTAGAATGCCCTTGCTCAGTTTCGCGCTCTCTGATGTTTGAATGCTCGATGAGTCGAAAACGAGGGATCTCTAATGTTATATAATGAAATATCTTTCAACAACCGCATTAAATGCTCACCGGTTAAGTGAAAACTTAACACACCTGCCGGTAAAGAAGAAATGTATCTTCTCACCATCAACCAAGGGTAGAATGCATGATTTTCAACTTTCTGCAATACCCCTAAGGATTATTCCTCAATTGGATGAAGAATCTCCTATCGGTGGAGGGTTATCTATTCTACCGGTGCAGAGATAGATTCATCAACTTTCCGATCACTCTTCTTAATCCATTGTTTTGAAAATTCTTGCTTTACTTCATCTACCTTTTCTTTGCCCTTCAAACTAGATCCTTTCTTGTTTGCTGATATAGTCTTGCTTCTACAAAATTTTGCAATATGTCCAATCTTGTTACATGCATAACAGGTTACATTATTCCTCTGAATAGCTTTTCCATATCCTTGACCGGTTTGTGATCTGCATTGATTAGATAAATGCCCAAATCTACCACAAACATGGCATTTCACATTCATTCTGCAATTTTCTGAATTATGACCAACTTTGTTGCATTTGGAACATTGACCGGTGGGTAAGTTTGTATTCTGATTATTTCTGAATCTACACTGCTTTGCTCTATGACCATATTTGTTGCAATTGAAACATTTCCCATTAAATTTATAAGCATTAGTTTGTCTTACCGGTTTGTTCTGATCTTGATTATTTGCAATACCGGAACTTTCTCCACGTTCAAATCCAAGTCCATTTGTATCTCCATCAAGTTTTTGTCTTTTAAGCATGTCATCAAGTCTTTCTGAACTTTTCTCGAATTTGTCTTTGTGTTCAGTTGCAGTAACCAACTCATTTTCCAGAATTCCAACTTGTCTTGTAAGTTACTCCTTATCTGAAATATCCCTAGCCAATTTTTTTTTAAAAAAACTTTAAAACAAGTTGGATTGCAATAACTTAGATGATTGTACGTTTAAGTTAGAATATAATTCCATGTGCTGAAACAACTCTACCCAGAATGCGCCGTGGATGGCGAGCATTGGTCAGGGGATCTTTAAAACAGTTGCTTATGCAGAAAACTCTAACCAGCATGGCGCCGAGATGGCGAGCATTGGTCAGAGGATCCCCTATTCTAAAACTGGAATGGGAACTCTACGCCAAGTATGTGCTACCCACTCCAAACGGACAGGGGCGACCATATGACGGAGTGAAAACTATAATGCTTGTTTGATTAGTAATGCAGAAACTGAAAACACTCAACACCCGGAATGTGCTTTCCGACCCAAGAAGGGAGAGTAGCTACCATAGGGTGGAGGATAAACTGTTACAACAACTTTAATTGAAATTGAGAATTACAACCAGAATTGAGCAAGAAATCAAGACTGCCAGTACTACTGTCAGTTTTACAAAATGCGTATTCCTCTGCTAATATCTTGTGAAATTTTTAAAGGATCAGCATTACATTATGAAGAACCATTCTGATTGTAGATAGAAATTCCAAGCCCAAATGCTTCAAAGATCAAAATACTGGATTCCAAGTTCCTGTTACAAATCTGCACATTCAATGAATAAAACAGTAGTCTATGGGACTACTTCACATGCTCATATTCTTCACGTGTGACCTCCAATTGACCAGAAATCAAATGCAATCAACCTTAACAATGGAGATGCCTAAGACATGTCAAAGAAACAAGACCCAAACCCATGCATTAAATCTGTACGAATTCCAATGCACCCCAAATGGTACGGCCCAGCTGAATAGTACGATTTGCTCTTAAAAAACAATGCAAGCTCCAAAAATTCCACAAACTTGGAAAATGCAACGCCTAGGTCTAGCAAAGACAATGGGTTGATACCCAGAACAATATTTTTGGTATTTTATGATTTATGAATGAAAACATGGATTCGCTATGTCCTGAATGCAGTAAACTGAAAACACTAACATGCCTAAGAACTAACAATGCAATACTCTGAGGGCAATAAGCTAAACAAATGCAACACATAAAGACATTAAATCACCACTAGTTGTTGTCTTTCAAACAAGAAGCGATGCCTGTGCTAGAAGGCCTTCATTCCTTGAAGCAAATCCCAGAGCCAGACGGCAGCCAGACAAAATTCTGCAAAAAGATCCTTCCATGATGCACAAGACTCCAATATATAGATTCCTTGGACTCCACGAAACCCTAAATGCAACTTCACCTCAAACCCTAATCTCACCTTCAACATAGCGTCCCATCTTTCCTAGCGCAAAAGTCAAGGTATATAATAAAGTCTTCACCTTGGTAAGTCACGCCTTGGTTTTGACTTTGGCTTAGGACAAAAAAATATTAAATATACTCCATGAAGGCGCCACCCTTAGAAACCCCCTTTTAAGTTGTCATTAAGTCATTTGACTAGGCCAAGGGGTAAAATAACATTATAATTATAATGTTATTTAAAATTGAAATTACTTGACTTCTCAACCTCGCATTCTGGAGCTCGAATCTGTCTACGCCCTTTTGAGTCGACTGAACAAGAAAAGGAGATTGCCTGATGCCACCTGGATACTGCCAAAAATAGAACTTACTAAAAATAGTAAATTCTAAGAATTGCCTCGAAAGCAGAGATAAATATACCGTTGCGAAGCTCTCTGAGCAACCAGAAAGAAGCCGCCAAGGAAACCACCCAATATGAACAAAGTCCTCCTCAAAAATAGGAAACCCTAATTATTCCTTCCGACTGGCCTCCGAGTTTCCAAACAAAAGACCAACGGTCGCAGAGAAAATCATGTCCAAGAAGGGGACATTACAGTCCGCCCTCCCTAAGATTGCTTGTCCCCAAGCAATCGCAAACCAGGATGCTGCAATATCTCATCACTTTCCCAAGTTGCATCCTCCAAAGGCAGGTTCTTCCACTTCACTAAGTATTCTCTGATGGTTCTTTTCCTCAAAGACCGTTCTCTGACATCAAGTATCTCTTCGGGAATTAGAACCAATTGTCCCTCTTCATCCAGGGGGGGTAATTGTGACGAAGGTACCACATTATGTCCAAGAGCCTTCTTGAGACGAGATACATGGAAGACATTATGGACTCTACTATTAGAAGGTAGCTCCAATTCATAAGCTACTGCCCCAACCTTTCTGATGACCTTGAATGGCCCATAGAAGCGAGGTTTGAGCTTCTCAGCTCCACTCTTTTTGAGAGTAGACTGTCTATAAGGCTGCAATCGCAGATAGACCATATCCCCAACTTCGAATGAGCGCTCACTACGCCTCTGATCAGCATACAACTTCTGCTGATTTTGTGCAATCTGCAAATTTTCTTTCAAAGATTTCATTATGTCTTGATTTTTCTGCAACATATCCTTGGCTAAGGGTGCTTTGCTATCACCAAAAACCAAATCTGCAAAACTAGGAGCTTCATACCCATAAAGTGCCAAGAAAGGAGACATCTTTATCGACATATGGAACGAAGAATTGTAGCAGTACTCCCCTAGGTGCAGCCACTTGACCCATGCTCTTTGCTGTTCTGAAACATAATTTCTTAAGTAGCCTTCCAACCACTTGTTCACTACTTCAGTCTGACCATCTGTTTGGGGGTGATAACTAGTGCTTGGAGTGAGCACAGTACCACTCATTCTGAAAACTTCTTGCCAAAAAGTACTTAAGAACTTGCTGTCCCTATCACTTACAATGTTTTTGGGTACCCCATGCAGCCTAAACACCTCCCGAAAGAACAGATCTGCAACTTGTGCTGCAGAAAAAGTGCTGGTAATGGCGAAGAAATGAGCAAATTTGGTAAGCCTATCCACCACTACATAAATACAGTCCTTCCCTTGAGATTTGGGCAACCCGGTGATGAAATCCATCGAGATACTTTCCCATTTTTGATTAGGAATGGGGAGGGGTTGCAGCAAACCGGCAGGTAAAGTATTCTCATTCTTATTTACTTGACAAACAGGACATTCCTGGATGTAGCGTTGTACTTCTCCCTTCAACCCTTTCCAAGAAAACCTTTCTCGGATCTGCCTATATGTCTTGAAAAACCCTTGGTGACCAGCAACCGGAATATCATGAAAAGTCAGAAGAATCTTCTTCTTCAATTTAGAATCGGACACCAAAAAGATCCTTCCCTTGTAATGGATCAATCCCTCAATCACCTTGTACCTTTCATCATGAAAAGTACCTTCAAGAATGCTGGTTGCAAACTGATTTTTGGCATAATCAGCAAGCAACAAGTCTCTCCAATCTGCAGTAAGCTCACACAATGAGCTAAGATGAGGTCTTCTAGACAGAGCATCGGCCACGATATTATTTTTCCCTTTGACATATTCAATGTCAAAGTCATAAGCTTGAAGCTTACTTACCCATTTCTGTTGCCTCTCATTTAGATCCTTCTGATGCATGAAATGCTTGAGGCTATTGTGGTCAGTTTTCACCACGAATTTGTTCCCCACCAAGTACTGCCTGAACTTGGCTAATGCATGCATAATAGCAAGCATTTCTTTGTCATAAATTGAGTATGTCCTTTCGACACCCCGTAATTTTCTACTCTCAAACACAATAGGGTGTTTGTCTTGCATCAGGACAGCCCCCACTCCTTCACCTGATGCATCACACTGCAGCTCAAATGGTTTGGAGAAATCAGGAATGGTTAAAACTGGACACGAGCTCATTATCTTCTTAAATTTGTCAAACACAACTTGAGCCTTTTCGGACCAAACAAAGGCCCCCTTTTTGGTGAGATCAGTAAGGGGAGCTGCATTTTGTGAATACCCCTTAACAAATCTCCGATAAAACCCACACAGACCTAAAAACCCTTTCAATTGAGTCAAATTCTCAGGGGGTGGCCAATCCATGACTGCTTTTATCTTTTCCGGGTCCACCTTCACTCCTTCAGCACTGATTATGTGACCCAGGTACAATAACTCCTCCATTCCAAATTCACATTTGGAAGCTTTAGCGAACAAACTCTCAGACTCCAGGATATTAAGCACTCCTTCCAAGTGCTTGAGATGATCATCCCAAGTCTTGCTGTAAATCAGAATGTCATCAAAAAATATCAATACAAATTTCCTTAGCTGATTCTGAAATACACGGTTCATGCAAGACTGAAAGGTGGCCGGAGCATTAGTCAACCCAAAGGGCATGACTAGGAATTCAAAATGACCATAGTGGCATCTGAAAGCTGTCTTCTCAACGTCAGACCCCCTCATCCGAATCTGATGGTAGCCCGACCTCAGATCGATCTTCGAGAAGAACTTGGCCCCATGTAACTCATCAATAAGTTCATCAATTCTGGGAATGGGGTATCTATTTTTGATGGTGCTTTGATTCAAAGCACGATAGTCCACGCACATACGCATGGTCCCATCCTTCTTCTTCACCAAAACCACTGCAGAAGCGAAGGGGCTCTTGCTTGGGCGAATGAAACCCATCTCCAAGAGTTCTTGAATATTCCTCTCTATTTCATCCTTCTGCCTCTTCGGATACCGATATGGAGTTGTGATCACCGGTTTAGCTCCTTCCTTGAGCTCTATAATGTGTTCTGAACCCCGTTCAGGTGGAGGTCCAGGAGGCAAGTCGGCAAAAACCGCACTTTTCTTTGTGAGAAGAGACTGGATGTCAGGAGGTTGGTCACGTTTAGTCTCAACAGGACTAGCAAGGAGGATTATACATTCACCAATCCACTCAGCTTGATCGTGACGGATCAGTCTTGCCATTCTCTTGAATGACACAACTCGCGGACCTCCATTAGACATTCCTCTTAGAACTATCTTCTTCCCATCTGATTGAAACTTCAACTCCATAGTCTGCAGATTCAAGGAAATCTCCCCAAGAGAACGCAGCCATTGAATACCAAGGACAGCATCAGTATCCCCAATGTGTACTACGTAGAAGTCATCCTTGACTTCGTAGTTTCCCAACTGCATGGTCATGTTTGAAATCTTCTTGGTGCAAGAGATATGGAATCCATCGGCAACCATGACCTTAAACCCTTCAAACTCTTCAGTTTGCAGCCCCTTCTTGGCTACCACAACTTCATCAATGAAGTTATGTGTTGCTCCAGTGTTGATCAAGGCTACAATTCGCTGCCCTTTGATCATCCCACGAACCTTGAATGATTCGTTTCTTTGAAAACTAGAGAGTTGGGCCAAGACTTCCCCACACTCCTTTTCATCTCCAGATTCTTCTGGGGCTCTATCTCCTTCACTTTCTTCAAAATCAGATTGCTGGTCGGAAAATTCAGAACCACTCTCACCAGCAGAATAATATTCAATCTGATTGAACTTAACCCCCTTTTGGCAAACATGATCTTGTGACCATTTTTCCCTACACCGGAAACATAACCCCTTTCTTCTAAGTTCATTCAGGGTTTCTGGATCCAACCGGGTGACATTGGGATTGCGGTTCTTGAACTCTTGGTGTTGAGGTCTCAAGGGCGGTCTATGCTGAGGCCTTTTTCCCTTATCCCTTTTCTGAAAGGGGGAATTTGACTGAAATTTGGCCTTAGGAGCGGCCCACTCCATATTTCTTGCTTTTTTCATGGCCTCTTGCAATGATGGGGGATCGAAAGCTTTAATCCACCCCTTGAGAGGTTCTGTCAACCCTTCACTGAAAAGAATCACCAACCTCCTTTCCGTGATTCCCGTCACCATGACTGAGAGCCGTTGAAATTCTGCAATGTAGGCATCGACTGTGCCATACTGTCTCAGTTGTGCAAGTTCTCTAAAGTGGATTTCAGGATCCTTCTTCTCAAATCTCTCAATGAGCCTAGTGGTGAACTCATCATATGCTGTGATAGACCTATGACCCAAGGTGATGAGGCCATGGTACCACCACTCGTGCGCCACCCCATCAAGGTGTAGCGTAGCGAACTTGATCGCTTCTTCTTCTGCCATTGGTCGGAGAGCTAGATAGTTATCCAGCTTTTGAATCCAAGCTCGGGCTGAATTGGAATCACTCCCGTCAAAGTGGGGAAGTGTAACTTTGTTGACAGCTTGGTACAAGTCTCCTTGATTTAATGGTCTCCTCTGATCATGATATCTCCCTTGTCCTTTGTTTTTCCTTTTATGATCCATGAAATCATTATAGGACATATCCATTTTGATGTCGTCAGGTAGAGAATCATACTCTGCTCGACCGAGTCTCAACTGCTCCACAAATGAAGCATTCTCCTTGGGATCAGGCTGATTAATTACGGGTGCCAGAAAGGTGGGTTTAAAGGGTCTGGAAGAAATGTTGGTATTATTAGGCACTATCCGGCCTGCATGCTCATCATGCGGTTTGGAAGCACTATACTCTCCTCTATGGCCTGAGTTATTCTGAGGAGTGGTGTTCTGACCCATTTTTCCCATCATGAGGGAGACCATGTCCATCAAAGCATCCATCTTTCTTTCAAACCTCTTCCCGGGACTCAGAGATCTTTCCCTTTCCTTTCCGCTATCTTCTCTGTTGTGGGTGTGCCTCTCATTACCCCCAACTGATCTCTCACCCTCTGCCATATCAGATTCCTGAGAAGACTCCCAGTGAGCCCACAAGACTTCTGAGGCTGTTTGACCCTCAGGAGGCTGATGAAACTGAAATTGTTTCCCAACCTTCTTATCTTCTCTTGCCCAATATCGTTTTTCTCTGTCACTCATAGACAAGTTGCTCATAGGATGGCAGAATCTTGGCTCTGATACCACTGAAATATCCCTAGCCAATTTTTTTTTAAAAAAACTTTAAAACAAGTTGGATTGCAATAACTTAGATGATTGTACATTTAAGTTAGAATATAATTCCATGTGCTGAAACAACTCTACCCAGAATGCGCCGTGGATGGCGAGCATTGGTCAGGGGATCTTTAAAACAGTTGCTTATGCAGAAAACTCTAACCAGCATGGCGCCGAGATGGCGAGCATTGGTCAGAGGATCCCCTATTCTAAAACTGGAATGGGAACTCTACGCCAAGTATGTGCTACCCACTCCAAACGGACAGGGGCGACCATATGACGGAGTGAAAACTATAATGCTTGTTTGATTAGTAATGCAGAAACTGAAAACACTCAACACCCGGAATGTGCTTTCCGACCCAAGAAGGGAGAGTAGCTACCATAGGGTGGAGGATAAACTGTTACAACAACTTTAATTGAAATTGAGAATTACAACCAGAATTGAGCAAGAAATCAAGACTGCCAGTACTACTGTCAGTTTTACAAAATGCGTATTCCTCTGCTAATATCTTGTGAAATTTTTAAAGGATCAGCATTACATTATGAAGAACCATTCTGATTGTAGATAGAAATTCCAAGCCCAAATGCTTCAAAGATCAAAATACTGGATTCCAAGTTCCTGTTACAAATCTGCACATTCAATGAATAAAACAGTAGTCTATGGGACTACTTCACATGCTCATATTCTTCACGTGTGACCTCCAATTGACCAGAAATCAAATGCAATCAACCTTAACAATGGAGATGCCTAAGACATGTCAAAGAAACAAGACCCAAACCCATGCATTAAATCTGTACGAATTCCAATGCACCCCAAATGGTACGGCCCAGCTGAATAGTACGATTTGCTCTTAAAAAACAATGCAAGCTCCAAAAATTCCACAAACTTGGAAAATGCAACGCCTAGGTCTAGCAAAGACAATGGGTTGATACCCAGAACAATATTTTTGGTATTTTATGATTTATGAATGAAAACATGGATTCGCTATGTCCTGAATGCAGTAAACTGAAAACACTAACATGCCTAAGAACTAACAATGCAATACTCTGAGGGCAATAAGCTAAACAAATGCAACACATAAAGAGATTAAATCACCACTAGTTGTTGTCTTTCAAACAAGAAGCGATGCCTGTGCTAGAAGGCCTTCATTCCTTGAAGCAAATCCCAGAGCCAGACGGCAGCCAGACAAAATTCTGCAAAAAGATCCTTCCATGATGCACAAGACTCCAATATATAGATTCCTTGGACTCCACGAAACCCTAAATGCAACTTCACCTCAAACCCTAATCTCACCTTCAACATAGCGTCCCATCTTTCCTAGCGCAAAAGTCAAGGTATATAATAAAGTCTTCACCTTGGTAAGTCACGCCTTGGTTTTGACTTTGGCTTAGGACAAAAAAATATTAAATATACTCCATGAAGGCGCCACCCTTAGAAACCCCCTTTTAAGTTGTCATTAAGTCATTTGACTAGGCCAAGGGGTAAAATAACATTATAATTATAATGTTATTTAAAATTGAAATTACTTGACTTCTCAACCTCGCATTCTGGAGCTCGAATCTGTCTACGCCCTTTTGAGTCGACTGAACAAGAAAAGGAGATTGCCTGATGCCACCTGGATATTGCCAAAAATAGAACTTACTAAAAATAGTAAATTCTAAGAATTGCCTCGAAAGCAGAGATGAATATACCGTTGCGAAGCTCTCTGAGCAACCAGAAAGAAGCCGCCAAGGAAACCACCCAATATGAACAAAGTCCTCCTCAAAAATAGGAAACCCTAATTATTCCTTCCGACTGGCCTCCGAGTTTCCAAACAAAAGACCAACGGTCGCAGAGAAAATCAGGTCCAAGAAGGGGACATTACATTATCATGTTGCATGTGAATCAGATCTGTCTTTAACATATCATTTTCATGACCATGTCTCAAATTTTCATTTTCTGCATCATTAAGTCTCCTAGTCAAGTCTTCTTCATTCTTCTTCCTATCTTCAATATCCTTACATAACCTCATAGTCATATCTTGCATTTCATTCTTCATATTAGTGTTCTCTTGCCTTAACTTGTTTGCAATGTCTCTAAGAGTTTCCTTTTCATCATCATCATTCTGCATCTTCTCATGTAGTTCTTTTCTCTTATTTTGTGCTATAACCATATTTTCTTGAAGTCCTTTATTGAATTCCTTAGCAGTGCTCAGATCATCTTCAAGTTTGATATTCTTCAACTTTTCTGCATCAAAATCTTCAAGAGCTCCTTCCAACTGTTTTCTTAAGTTCTCCATCTGTACCGGTTTCAAGATCTTCCTCAAGCTATTAGGCTTTTGCAAATAGAGGACCAGGCTCTGATACCAATTGTTAGACTCAATAACAGTCCCACAGACACTAAGAGGGGGGGGGGTGAATCAGTGTCTAGCCGGTGGTTAGAATATTTAAACTTATTAATAATTTTTCCACCCAAAACAGTGTACTGGTAAACAAGAATTAATGCGGTAAACAGAAATAATAAAGACATCATAGAAACACACCATAACACAAGATATTTTACCGAGGAAACCCGGTGTGGGAAAAACCTTGGTGGGATTTGTGACCCACAATATTTACTCACTGGCCAATGAATAAATACTACTTACAATAGGGGCTTGCACATGCAAGGAGGCCAACAACCTAGAGCTCATTGCTCAAAGAAGAGTCCCACTAACTACAAAATGGATTATTAAATCCAATACAATGTACTGCTCAAAACAACATCTCTAATACCAAGTTCAGTATCGGTTTAAGCTCAGAGAGATACCATAACCAAAAACCTTCGTTGCTACTAGACAACTATCTTCTATCCTCTCTCTCTCTCTCTCATTTCTTCCTTCCAAAATGATCTATAAGATCTTATACATATATGAGTCTTTTACAATATACCATGTCGGCTTACAAAAGATAATTACATTTACAAAATAATTCATATAAACAAAACTTTATCCCATGTCGGTTGGAGTGTCAGTATGCTTTGTTGCCGATGTAATCTAAATGCCGGTGTAAGCGCCTGCCAGTGTCAGTGTCTGCCGGTGTATGATATATGTGATGCCGATGTATGTAGAAACCTATTGCCGATGGGTTGTCAGTTGGTTGCCATCAATGACAACATCAACTATTCTCATAAGAGTGTAGAATGCCAATATAATCAAATATAAAAACTTACGCTTGAGGTATTAATATATTAAAAATAGCTTCTCTTCAAATACTAATTATTGCCAAATTGGGCGAAAGACTGAAGTGCTGGAAATCACAAAAACTGAACTGCTACAAATAGTCATCTAAGTGAACACAGGATCCTACCAAAATAATACTGCAGAAATTATCACTGAGCTGAGCTATAGAACCCCTGCCAAAAAAAATACTTACTATAAATAGCATACTACTAAAAATAGTAAGTGTTTCCAAAGTGATTTTCTCCACATTTTGAGCAGTTGTCGAACTTACTAAAAATAGCAAGTCTCGAAAAGGATTTTAGATGGATTTGCATGTTATACCATCGCAGAGCTCTTAGAAAACCCAGAAAAACCCAGAGAACTTAGCTGCTTCTATCTCCACTTACTAAAAATAGTAAGTTAATCAAACTCCATTACTTGCTATGCATGTACCCTCATTGCGAAGCTTCTGAAAACCCAAAAGGAATCCAAACCCAAATTGACAAATTCCAACATGCAAGCCTTCAAAAATGCAAAAATATCCTAAACCCTAATTTCTGCTTCCGACTAGCCTACGGGTCTCCGGAATAGGCTAATGGTCGACTACATTGATTACTGCCGAGAAGGGGACATTAAAAAAAAATCCATTGGATTTCCATCAGTGACTTAGGAAACGAAAGCCATCAACTTTGTCTAAGGCATGTCCACACAAGGGTTGTATTGGAGCTGAATTTGCTGATGTCATTCAAATTCATAGATTTAGAGCTTAACTTTATCGATTTCTTGAAAGTTTCTAAATTGGGGCAGTTAGATTTGCAAGAAAATTCTTATTTCAGAAAATTGAGTAGGGTTTGGCGACTTGGGTGACTGTACAAGGGGCAGGAGCTTAGAATCATCATACATTAGAAGAGTAATACAGTTCTTGCTGAATCAGCAGCCATTAATATTGTAACCTATGCCTGGGTTTCACTGTACCAGCTGTACAAGACTTTGTAGATTAGTCAGTTTGCCGCCAAACTATTATTACATCACACATGAAGCGCATCATGACTATACAGGTTGAAGAAGTGCATTATTTGTGAATTTTCTATAGTTTTCAATTGCAATCATTTGCATAATTGCATTTATCACTGCTAATTACGTTGATGTAGATATCAATCTGCAGGGTAGTATAATATTTTGTACCATTCCAAACAGGGGTTTAAGATGTTAAGGTGTATCAATCATCATTTTAGCTGCTGTGCCCTTTGCTTGGTGCATATATCACATGTAAGCTGCTGTACTGCAACAAATAAACTTGAATCCGTATCTATTGTGGCTATTGTCTAGCTAATAATTGATTTCTGCATAAATATACTGATGTTATACTAGTTGGTGTGGTTGAATTGAATAAAGGGTTCATATTGGTGCTCATGTTTCTTGAAACAATCCAAATCTGGGATTATATTGCAGCTTAGGGTTTTTTTATTAGTTATCATGCTTGATGTAATTAAAATCTACTAAATTTGTTGCATGTAAAGTTGTCTATTAGCGTATTAAGGGTTTGATAAGAAGTCTCCATCCACTTGTTCCATTTTCACCTCATTCTTTAGTTTTAATTTTCTTTCTGAAATTTATAAAAAAAATATTTAAAAAAAAGATATTTCCAAAAAATCATGAAAAGGGACATTACATAGTGCTTTGAGGCATCAAAGATGGGAATCCAAGAGTTGTCATGGAAGTATGGAACATCAAATCACAACGTCCATAGTTAAGATACTTTTCTATGATGGTAATTGGCCTATTTTGGATCAACACAGTATGGTGTTCGATGTTACACTTCTTAAGTAGGCAGCAAACAGAGAATTTCATCAACAGATAAGAGACATGATGGAGAGATCTTTGACACCACAAAAAGGTTTCAAGATTTTTTCATGAGAATATAGTAGCACAACATTAGCTTGGTGGAATGGCTTCCAAATTAATTAGTCTTGTAAAGGAATAGAAAAAGGACATAATGGGGGATGGGAGAGAGTAGCGATAGAATATTACAATTATATTGCAAAGGAAAAACATATCAGGGACTGTTGTCAGCATAATTTTCAGCTACCACATTACACCATTTGCAGCCGTAGAAGTGTTTTCTATCATTGGTTTGATAATTTTTAAGGTTTCAAGATGGTAGGTTGTTTGTTACTGCTATTAAAGGATTTTTATTATTCTTTGGGTATTACCAGCCTTCTTAGTGTTCATTTTTTAACAAAAGACTTTTAGTATTGCTGCCACCATACCATCTTCATATTGCTGATTTTTGTGGTTTTAGTTTTTGTACTGTTCTTATGAGTCGCATACAACTACAAGTTTGCATATTTTAAGAGATTTTTCTTGCATTATGTTGCTTTTGGAAAAATTCATCTTTTATATCTTTGTAAACAATTATTCCAACCACTATATTGCTGATTTGGATGAAGTTTCAGATGATTTATGGCTTTTGTAACTTCATTCTAACCTGCATACAGTCCAATTCGCACCGATTTATGAGGGTTTCAACTTGCCATCCAAATTTATTATCTATTGAAATTCAAGAAAGTTATTACAATGCTCAATTGAAGGTTCCAGATTCTTTAATTCATGGTAATAACAGAGTGGCGCAGTGAAAACATGGTGATAGGTACATAAGGAAGCTTCTATCCTTGCAAGAGATTAAGGATGTCCTCAAGCATTGAGGATTTTTGGTAGGATCTTTTTATAGATACAAGAGTTGATTCCTAGCACTAGCTATGACTCTCAAATGGATGGGCCATAAAGGATCTTTAGAGTAGTTTAGACAGCTTGGAGAGGTCGCTTATGAGCTTGTCTTGTTGAAGCATAGTAGAATTCATAGTTTACTTTATTTTTTATGATTCAAATGGGTACTTGGGTAGCATATTATTTCTTGAGCAGAGTTGCCTCTCTTGATGATGGGGGGCAAGTTGGTTTTGGTATCTGTAGGTATAATGGATGTGTTGTAGAAAAAAATGAGAAATAGGAGCACAATAGAGTAATTGGTGCATTGGAGGAGTCTTCTAATAGAGGATGCCATCTAAGAAGGTGTGGAGATACTTCATTTAAATCTACAATTTCTTGTAGGCAAATGATTCTAGGAAGGGTGAATTGTCATGTCCTCTTTTTAGAATTAGAGACATGGAAAAGACCTCTAGTCTATCCTTATTTCTCATAGGCTAAAGAATAATGAAAGGTAAATAATTTTAATTATTTTTTAAGTTGGGCTTAGTATTTCTAATTTAAAAAGGGGCTACTTGATATATATATATCTTAGACTACAGGAATCGGGTAGTCCCCTTATAAATTGCAATGCATCGAGTAAACTTTTTAATGTGACCAGTGATGTTGGCACGACACACCCTTAAGCACCACATGGGAAGGGGGAGACTAGATCTCATGACCTCGTTCCTACCACAGGAAGATCTCGCCAATTGAGTCAAGCCTCTTGCCCAACCTAACAATAATATTATTATTATGTAAGAACCCAACTTGGCTCTCCTCTGCTGACTGTTTCTTTTGAATGCAATAGATTTGAATTTGTTTTGGTTTTTGAATGTTTATAGATTTTTTTGTGTTTTTTTTTTGGTAATAATGAGCAATGAAACAATACTGGAATAAACTCCTATGCTTAAAATAATACTGGAACAATAATATTACTGCTGGAATTAATTTACGAAACTATCAAGGGAATGTTTGTTCTGTTTTATGGCCAATATGCCTGGAAAACAAATTCATTACAATGTAAGATAAAAACCTGATTTTTGCTGTCCCAGTAGTTGAAAAAAATCTGCCAACTGCAAATTTTAATTTTTTTGAAAAAATTACTGTTCGCGCAGTACTGTAGCAATCCGTACGGCGGCACTATTCACGTGGTACTATTCACGCGGCACTGTAGCAGTCCGTACGGAGGTACTGTAGCGTTTACTGTAGCGCGGGTACTGTAGCAGCAATTGTATTTTGAAATGATTGCTTCAATTCTGATTTTTAATGGCTGCCAAATGAAACTATAGGTCTGCAATTAATATATATTTGAAAATCTGCATACCCTAGATGTCTTCCCTTCTTTTTAAAGCCCAAATAGAACTCCAGAATGAAGCTCTCCTGAAATGCCAAATTTAGTGGATATTTCACCACCTCAAATGGTTGCAACACTGAAGAATTGTCGCTCTCCAATGGTTGACTGAATCAGAAACCCTTGGTTTCTTCTCCCAAGTTCATAACAAACAAATATCAATTCTCTGGATGGATGATATAAAATGAGCTCTTAAGTCCCTTCTTATTCTTTCTTATGAGAGCTCGAACACTTTCTTGGCCAATGTGGGATTAAAGACATATTCACACATTATAATATTAAAGTGACTTTATTATTATAAAGTTACTTTATAACTTTATAATAACATTAAAATATTTAAATAAATCACTTAAGTCACTTTTAATTAAATTAATTAAATATAAAGTCACCTTTTTTTAATTTTATTTTATTTAATGACTTAATAAGAAATTAATTTAATCAATTTCTCCTTATTTCTCCACTTAGCCTTCGGAGAATGTAAAGGCTAAGAACTCCAATGAGATGCTAAAAAGGTGGGGACATTACAGTCCGCCCTTCCTGAAATTGCTTGTCCTCAAGCAACTTCAACTCCGGATGCTGCAAAATCTCCTCATTCTCCCAAGTAGCATCCTCTACTGGCAAATCCTTCCACTTCACCAAATATTCCCGGATGTTACGTCTCCTCAAGTTCCTTTCTCTGAAATCAATGATAGCCTCCGGTATCAAAACAAGTTTTCCCTCATCATCCAGGGGTGGTAGTACTGTAGAAGGCACAATATGATGTCCTAGCGCCTTCTTGAGGCGTGACACATGAAAAACGTTGTGCACCTTGCTCTCTGCCGGTAAATCTAACTCATAAGCCACCTCTCCCACTTTCCTGATAATCCTAAATGGACCATAGTATCGTGGCTTAAGTTTCTCGGCACCACTCTTCTTGAGAGTGGATTGACGGTAAGGCTGCAACATAAGATACACCATATCTCCAACCTCAAAAGTCCGCTCAGTCCTCTTCTGATCTGCATACTGCTTCTGCTGATTTTGTGCCTTAGTTATATTATCCTTGAGAGTCTTAACAATGTCTTGACTCTCCTGTAACAAATCACCTGCACTGGGCACTCTACTGTCACTCAAAAGCAGATCCATAAAATTGGGTGCCTCATACCCATACAGGGCCATAAAGGGTGACATCTGAATAGACATGTGATAAGTGGTATTGTAGCAATACTCACAGAGATAAATCCACTTTACCCATGCCTTCTGTTGCCCTGCTATATAATTTCTGAGATATCCCTCCACCCATTTGTTCACTATCTCTGTTTGACCATCTGTCTGAGGGTGGTAGCTAGTAGTCGGAGTGAGCTCTGTCGCACACAACCTGAATAGCTCCTGCCAAAAGTGACTCATAAACCTGCTGTCCCTGTCACTCACAATGTTCCGAGGTAAGCCATGTAATCTGAATATCTCCTTGAAGAACAACTCTGCCACCTGTGTAGCAGTGTATGTAGCAGTGATTGGAAAGAAGTGTGCAAACTTCGTAAGGCGATCCACAACCACATATATGCAGTCCCTGCCTTGGGCTCTAGGCAGTCCTGTGATGAAGTCCATAGACAAACACTCCCACTTCCTATCAGGAATCGGAAGTGGCTGAAGTAAACCGGCTGGATAGGAGTGTTCTTTCTTATTCTGCTGGCAGGTGGGACACTCCCTAACATACTGAAGTACCTCTGCTTTGAGCCCTTTCCATGTGAAACGCTCTCTAATCTGCCGGTATGTCTTGTAGAAACCAGGATGTCCTGCCATAGGTGAATCATGAAAAGATTTCAGGACCATCCTCCTCACTACTGATCCTGGAACCAAAAATATTCGCCCTTTGTAAATGATGAGCTCATTCACAAGGGTGTATCTGCTGTCCTGAATAGTCCCATCTATGAATCTAGCTGCCCAAGTATCCTTTGCATACTCTGCAAGGATCAAGTGTCTCCAATCCTCCGATATGTCTGTCAATAAGCTCAAATGGGGCCGACGTGATAAGGCATCAGCAACTACATTCTGTGTCCCCTTAAAATATGTAATGTCAAAGTCATAGGACTGTAACTTGCTCACCCACTTCTGCTGCCTATCATTGAGATCTCGCTGCCCCAAAAAGTATTTTAGGCCATTATGGTCGGTTTTGATACAAAATTTGCTACCTACCAAATATTGCCTGAATTTAGCCAAAGCATGCATAATGGCTAACATCTCCTTATCATAAATGCTGAAGCTCCGCTCTGGCCCTCTCAGTTTCCTGCTCTCATAAGCAATAGGGTGCTTCTCCTGCATAAGCACCGCTCCAATGCCCTCCCCGGAAGCATCACAGTGTAGCTCAAAAGGTTTGCTGAAATCTGGTAATGCTAACACTGGACAAGAAGTCATCAACTCCTTAAATTTCTCAAAACACTCCTGTGCCTCAGGAGTCCACAAGAAAGCTCCCTTTCTCATCAAATCTGTCAAGGGTTCTGCATGCCTAGAATATCCATCCACAAACCTCCTGTAGAAACCACATAATCCCAAAAAGCCCCTCAACTGTGTAAGGTTCACCGGTGAAGGCCACTCCACAATGGCACGAATCTTTTCAGGATCCATGCGTACGCCCTCTGCACTGATGATGTGACCCAAGTATAACAACTCTGTCATGCCCAAATCACACTTCGACTCCTTTGCATACAAGGACTCTCTGCTCAATATATCCAACACCTTGTCAAGGTGAACCAAGTGCTCCTCCCAAGATCTACTGTACACCAAGATATCATCGAAGAAGACAAGTACAAATTTCCTCAACTGAGGATGGAAAACCCGATTCATTGTTGCCTGAAAAGTAGCAGGTGCATTAGTTAGCCCAAATGGCATAACTACAAACTCAAAATGGCCACAATGACATCTAAAGGCTGTCTTCTCAATGTCCTGCTCTCTAACTCTGATCTGGTGATAACCTGATCTCAAATCTATCTTCGAGAAGAAGCAAGCTCCATGAAGCTCATCTATCAACTCATCAATCCTAGGAATGGGGTACCTGTTTTTAATTGTCTTCCTATTAAGCACCCTGTAATCAATGCACATCCTCAATGTCCCATCCTTCTTCTTCACTAAGACCACTGAAGAAGCGAAAGGAGACTTACTTGGTCTAATGTGGCCCATAGCAAGTAACTCCTTTACGGTTTTCTCAATTTCATCCTTCAACCTCTTCGGATGCCTGTAAGGTGTAATCATGATGGGTTTAGCCCCCTCCTCTAACTCAATGATGTGCTCAATACCCCTGTCTGGTGGTCTACCTGGTGGAATGTCACTGAACACCTTAGAGTGTTTAACTCTAAGCTCCTGAATATCAGGAGGATATTCAATCTTCTGCTATCCCTCCTGTGATGGCATCAACATGCACTCTGCTGCCCACTCTACCTGATCATGTCGAATCAATCTAGCCATCCTCCGGAAAGAAACCATCCTGAGATCACTGTCCCTGATTGCCTTAAGAATATGTGTCTTCCCATTCACTTTAAACCTCATCTCCATCTCCTTGACGTTAAGAGTGAACTCCCCAATATCATGCAACCAACTCATCCTAAGGACTATATCTGTATCTCCCATAGGCACAACATAGAAATCTGCCTTAAAGTCATAATTATTAACTTTCAATGGGAGTCCAGTGATCTTACGATCACATTTGAGGACATAGCCATCAGCTACCCTCACTCTAATTCCCCCAAACTCCTCTGTTTGTATGCCACGCTTCTCCACCATCCTAGCATCAATGAAATTATGAGTGGCACCTGTATCAACCAAAGTTATGACTCGCTGTCCAGCAAGCACTCCTCTCATCCGGAATGACCCTTCTTGCCTAATACTTGTGAGACGAGCTTCCCTAAGTTGCCCATCTCCTTCCCCATCATTGGACTCCATTTTAGACAAGCTTTCAGTCTTGTCTTCCTCTTTTTCACCATCTATTTCCTCTATATCAGACTGCTGGTCTGAGTTATCTGATTCTGATTCCTCATAGTATGCCCACATAACTCTGTTAGCTTTGCCCTTTGGTCTAAGAGGACAATCATGGTTTGCATCATAGGGTCCTTTACAGTAGAAACATAATTTTTTCTTCCTCAAATCATTTAATGTTTCCCTGTCAAAAGGTGCTGGAGTTTTATCTTTAGAATCATTTTTAAAATCAGTCCTCTTTGGTTTTTTATAAAATGGTTTGTTATCCTTACTAGAAGATGCTCCTTTGGACTGAAATTTGTTTGTTGGGACTGCATGTTCCATACTTCTTGCCTTTTTCATAGCTTCCTGTAAAGAAATAGGATCAAATGCCTTTATCCAACCTCTCAGTGGTTCGGATAGGCCCTCAATGAAAAGAACTATCAATCTACGCTCTGAAATGTTTGGCACCATGACTGCCAACCGCTGAAATTCACCAATGAAATACTCCAAGTTGCCTGTTTGTTTTAGCTGTGCTAAGTCCCGAAAGTAAACCTCTGGATCTTTCTTGTCAAATCTTTCAACCAACCTATCCACGAAGTCCTGGTACTCTGTCACCTGATTATGTTGAAGTGTTACCAAACCATGGTACCACCAATCATGTGCTACTCCCTCCAAATGCAAAGTGGCGTATTTGATAGCTTCAATCTCTGTCATTGGCCTCAGTGCCAAAAATGTGTCAAGCTTATGAATCCAAGCTTGAGCTGTCATCTTACCACTCCCATCAAATGTAGGCATAGTAAGCTTGCCTGTAACTCTATGCAGCTCACTATTTTGACCTCTAGGCCTCCTATCCTATCTGAGTGACCTGTAATGCTCTCTCCTCTGATTTACAAACCTCTCGAATGTCATCCTCTCTCGTACCTGTGGAGTTAATAAATCCCATTCGTCATTCGCAGCCATGAGGATATCTGCGAACATCTCCTCTCCTGGTTCTCCTGTAGGTGCTACCTCAGGCTCATCTCTAATGAAGGTAGGACGTGTAGGCCTGTCTGCTGTCCTGGAATGAGTCCTATGAGTTCTAGGTGACCCCACTGCACTCCTGTTATCCCCTTGCTCCTGATTCTGTCTGTCTTGTGGGTTCATGCGCTCAATCATGGTGGTGAGTGCCTGCAAGGCCTGAGCCATCTGCTGCTGTCCTGTAGCCATTACTCTGAAAAATTCCCTTGTTTCTTGCTCCTCATTCCTATCGCCTCTGGGTGGGCTACCCCCTTGCCTGTCACCCATGGTGCCCGGCTGCCTGTCAAATTCTTGTTCCCTGTCAAACAAAGCTCGCCTGCGAGTGTAATATCTGTGAGAGCCAACCTCAGGCGGCTGCATGTGATTGCTAAACCCTCAGGATGGCAGGATTTAGCTCTGATACCAATGTAAGAACCCAACTTGGCTCTCCTCTGCTGACTGTTTCTTTTGAATGCAATAGATTTGAATTTGTTTTGGTTTTTGAATGTTTATAGATTTTTTTGTGTTTTTTTTTTGGTAATAATGAGCAATGAAACAATACTGGAATAAACTCCTATGCTTAAAATAATACTGGAACAATAATATTACTGCTGGAATTAATTTACGAAACTATCAAGGGAATGTTTGTTCTGTTTTATGGCCAATATGCCTGGAAAACAAATTCATTACAATGTAAGATAAAAACCTGATTTTTGCTGTCCCAGTAGTTGAAAAAAATCTGCCAACTGCAAATTTTAATTTTTTTGAAAAAATTACTGTTCGCGCAGTACTGTAGCAATCCGTACGGCGGCACTATTCACGTGGTACTATTCACGCGGCAATGTAGCAGTCCGTACGGCGGTACTGTAGCGTTTACTATAGCGCGGGTACTGTAGCAGCAATTGTATTTTGAAATGATTGCTTCAATTCTGATTTTTAATGGCTGCCAAATGAAACTGTAGGTCTGCAATTAATATATATTTGAAAATCTGCATACCCTAGATGTCTTCCCTTCTTTTTAAAGCCCAAATAGAACTCCAGAATGAAGCTCTCCTGAAATGCCAAATTTAGTGGATATTTCACCACCTCAAATGGTTGCAACACTGAAGAATTGTCGCTCTCCAATGGTTGACTGAATCAGAAACCCTTGGTTTCTTCTCCCAAGTTCATAACAAACAAATATCAATTCTCTGGATGGATGATATAAAATGAGCTCTTAAGTCCCTTCTTATTCTTTCTTATGAGAGCTCGAACACTTTCTTGGCCAATGTGGGATTAAAGACATATTCACACATTATAATATTAAAGTGACTTTATTATTATAAAGTTACTTTATAACTTTATAATAACATTAAAATATTTAAATAAATCACTTAAGTCACTTTTAATTAAATTAATTAAATATAAAGTCACCTTTTTTTAATTTTATTTTATTTAATGACTTAATAAGAAATTAATTTAATCAATTTCTCCTTATTTCTCCACTTAGCCTTCGGAGAATGTAAAGGCTAAGAACTCCAATGAGATGCTAAAAAGGTGGGGACATTACATATTATTTATTAAAAAACATTCTTAAACACTAAAAAATAAAAGAGTATTTTAGAAGTTTTAGATACTTATGAAAATTTAAATTTATGGGCTTGAAGTGGAAAGCTTTTTAAAAGGGGCACTTCGATCCAAAGAACATCATCTTGTCATCATTTTGCAATTCAACTTTTCAAGAATTTGAGCATTGTGTTCAATTATCACATTCAAGGATGAGAACCTTTGTCATTTCAAAGATCTTGGAGAACAAAAATCTTCTTGAATTTCTATCATCATATTTGAGGACAAAACCCTTATCTCCATCTTGGGTAATCCCCATCTAGGGATGACATTGGAGCTAAATTTGTGATCTTCATTCAAGTTTTCAGATTTGGGAGTGATTAGATTTGCAAACAAATGTTAAGATCTTCATCTAATGATATCTGTTGTTGATTTTAGAGTTAACTTACATGTCATTGCTATTGTGCATTATCAGGGATCATTGCCATAATTGTTGATTTGGAGAGTCATACAACCTGCAGCAGTTTGGAGAAGACTCCATACCATTTTTGGAGTGTTTGTACAACAATTAACCCTGTGAACTGCTTTTTTCAGTGATTAAATTTGAGCACCACATCGAGGAGATTTTTCCACCAAATTTGTTGCTGTTTTAGCTCTCAGAAACAATATATTTTGAAGGTTTGCTTCTGGTTTCTGCCATACACAATAGCCACCTCCATACCACCTAGCTGTTGCTACTGCCACTGTACTACCTAACTGCTACCATATTACTAGCAATCAATGGCCTTTTTTTCATATAACTGGTACATTTTCAAGTCTTCTATACCAGCTTGTAAAGAGTAATTTTTCATTTGAAATTCAAAAAAAAAAATGAAAATCTTCTAGTTCAGCATGTTAGTATTGATAATTTGTTTCAGCTATTGCAATTGAAACTAATTCAGATTTGGGCTCCTATGTTGATGTTTTCATTATTATTAATTCAGCCATATATTGTTCAGTTCTACTTTCATATTTGATCAATTTTTAGTGTATAAGGGTTTATACAAACATTGGTAAAAGGATAGTTTTGCTGTTTGTGTGCAATCAGTCATAAATCAGTGAGTATACTTGATGTACTTTGAAAAATACTGATTGGATTTGCCTTAATTTCATAATTTGGATTATGCACTGGCATTATGAGGGTTTGATATGTGAGTTTCCCAGCCATATGTTATTGTGATCAGCGTTTAGCTCAAGTGTAGTTTTCTGTTTTATTTTTATTTTGTAAAATCAGATTTTTTTAATTTTTTTTGCATATTTCCATGTCAATTCCAATCCAGGAAATTACAAATGTGTTCATAATCCTCCTCCCATAGGCCCTGCAAAAGTGTTGACTTGAATTGACAACTTACATTGACAAGTATGGAAACAAGAACTCAAAATTGACTTATGAAAAAGAAATTACTGGATGTTGGCTTACAACTTGACACAATATGAAAAAAATTGTATAGTTACAGCACATCTAATTCCTCATTAAAGAATTATAATGGTTTTCTAATTCATATTCTAACTTTAAGGTTTTTATATAGTGTTTTTCTGTGAAACGGTGCAATGCTGTTAAATAGAGATTCAGTACTGGTTTTTAGAAGACTTGTGTCTATATTATTTGCCAAATGATGCAAAAATATAAGTTGCTCCAATAAAAAACACTTCCTATAGAATGATTTGAAAAATAATCTGTCTAGATGAATACAATGCTATGCGTTCCAATTCTCAACACTAACGGTCTTTTTAATTGAAAATAAATCTAAAAAGAATCTCAAAAGCACCAAAAATGATATTCCTCAAACACACCTGACATTGATAACATCATCCAAACGTCCAGTTAACCAATAGTAACCATCTTTGTCCCTTCAAATGTAAAGCCATAAGCTCAATAAGTATAAATATATCTAGAAGAAAAGATTGTAGGAACTTGAACATATACATTTGCTTGGTATCTAAATTTAAAAGAAAATGTTATCAACGACTCGTTTTTCCTTAATACTTGTCTCATTGCATGTTAATACTTGTCTAATTGCACCTCAATCTGGGATTTGAAATAAAAACTTACACAGAGAATAGCATTATTTGCGAAGGAAATTATTCGTCAGTTCTACAGACTTGTTTACCTGTTACACCCATCACCACTGAAGTAATAACCTTTAAAGGGTTTAAAGTATGCTGTTTCATATCTTTCATGATCACCATAAAGAGTTCTGAAACAACCAGGCCATGACTTCTTTATGCACAAATGGCCACTGCATTCTCCTTTAATTTCAACTCCATTTTTATCTACAACAGCAGGCTGGAAAGGAATTCAATAATGTAAATTGAGCCACAATTAATGTAATAAAATGCTCAGTAAGTCATTTCAAAAAATAGCCATGGTTGCATAAAATATGTCAACACCTACCTCAACACCAAAGAAAGGAAGAGTTGCCGAACCAGGCTTCTGTGGCCAAGCACCTGGTATAGGGGTAATCTATGAAAACAACAGCAAAAAATGAGATTCCAACCTCTCACGATATGTGTACCTCAATCTTTAAATTCAGACAATCAAGTTTTCATGGTTACATATCAAAAGACTTGTGATTATCCATACATGGTTTAACCACAATAAAATATATATATCAAAATAGTTCAAATAAAGTTTGCATACATAGATGCAGGGATCATAATTGCCCATTAATGACCTTGCTCAATGAAACTAAATAATATTAATAAGCATGTAGACAAAAAATACCATGAAACCACCGGTCTCAGTTTGCCACCAAGTGTCAGATATAGGACAACGACCATCTCCAACAATGTTGTAAAACCACCTAGAGCAATTGTCAAAATATATTGATATTAGCATTTTCTATTCATTTCAAACCACCTAGATGAACCATTTAAGCTTTATAGTGTACAAATGAGAGATGTATTTCCTAGAATTATAAGCTTAAACCGTTCTTCTAAGTGGATGTAGATTGCTACTGCACACAGATAGAATTCATATTTGTGAATTACAAGAAGCAAACATTATAACGTTCCAACCCCTTTTGACTCTTTAAGCAGATTTTGTTCCCCTTTAGATAAGTGCAACTATGGCTCATATCAACGATCTTCCTAAAAAGTTATTAATGGTATCACTATCAACACAATGGATGTACATACCTCCATGCTGCTGGATTAATGGGCTCTCCAACACTTCCCAAAACTCGCAATGATTTTCGTGAATGACATTGAACATACTGCATAGTCAAGCATATCAGAAAAATCAGCTCACATCACTCTTCTAAGAAAACTTATAAATAGTTTCTAAGAGATCAGAATAATTTCTTTTATTTTTAAATTAATTTAAATAAAGAACACTGGGAACAGTATAATACAATGCACTCGTAACTATCATCATATAAGTTTCCATCTATACATGTAGGACAAAGGTTGCAATAATTTAATGATTTGTAAAGATTTCTAATCAATTTCTTTGCTGACTTTAGCTAATAAGAAAACAATTCAATGGGTGATGAATACATTACAAATGGAAAGAGAAAGTCCACTGTGAAGTGTTGGTAATTAAATATATGTGCAATCTTAGGATCCAGAGAAGGATATAAAACAAACATGACAGTCAAACATAGAATGTATATTATAATCTGCACATCGCTCATTCTATTCATTCAATCGTCATACATAAATAATATAGGGTTGCAAATGGCTGTGAAACTATTCAACCAACTAGTACTTGCTGAAAAATTATTATGTAAGTGGCAAATAAATTAATAAGGGACCAATCGGTGCTTGCTAATAAATAATTAGGTAAGTGGTAAATAAACTAATAAATAAACTAGTAAGAGAAAACATAGGGTAGAATAGTATATGTAGTGGGCTATGTGAGCATTGTTAATTTTAAGCAATCAGATTATAACAGACTGTAGATGAACAATAACAGCAATGAAAACACAAGACAAAACACACCAATACCCTGGGAAAACCTCCCTCTTGGAGGTGAAAAACCCAGCCTCAAAATACAATATGTATTATCTCAAATGTAGGCAATTACAAGACAATGAACTTATCTCAGATTGCTGTCCAATCAGCAAGTTAGCAGATCACGATCTCTGTTTACATAAAAATGAAGATTGCAGCCCTTATCAACAGCAGATGGCTAAGGAAGATCAGCAGCAGATGACTGAGGAAGACTTGACCAGATTTGCACAAGGAGAGTCTTCATCAAATTCGCATGATGATCTTGACAACTTCACCTCACGATCAGCCTTAATAAATTCGCACAATGGACTTGAACAAGTTCGCACAAGTGAAGGAGCAATCGCCAATATTGGAGAGCAGATTACATTCAAATGAGATGATAATAATGACTTCATTTGATGTTTGATTTATATCCAACCTTTGGTGCCAAACACCCAAGTAGGCTTGCATATTAATTAATTAATTTATTCATATTACATTGCCTCCACGTTACATGTGTTTGGGCACAACCCTAAGTAGTTCGAATTGCATGAGAGATAATGTATGATCATTTGCCTTCACGTTACATGTGTTTGGGCCCAACCCTAAATAGTTCGAATTACATGAGAGATAATACATGTGTATTTTAATTGTCATTGACAACATTAAAATACAATAGACAGGTATCCGAGCTAGCTACTATTTCAACAAGCATATCCAAAAAAATCCTATATAATCCAAAGTCAGAGTAGACTTAATATTAGCTACGAGAAATGTGAACATTCAAATAATACCCTTGTAATGCAAAGTCTCAAATCACATCACAAAGGCATGTGCGAAAGAGAGCGAAAGCATAACTCACATACATATTGACTAACCTCAAAAGGAAGAGATAGATGTTGCATGCAATTGTACACCATAAACATGTGGATCAGTCAAAGTCCTATTCCTAAAATCTTTTAAACATATGAAGGTGCTGGTGCACAAAACTGTAGGTCTCAAATCCCTAAATTTAAGTTGTTCTTTGAGAACCAAGGTGTCAAACCCAAAGAAACATACCTCTAACTTAATATTAGGCAAGGCAACGTAAGACCAATTTACTAAGGCAGGTAGTACCTTCCAATTCAAGTTTAGCTAGACCCAGGGGAGCTTCTATAGAGGTGTCTAATGCCTCCATTTATAAGTTCTCTATCAATGCAATTGCTGCTGACATTTTGGGTTTGTGTCATCTTATTTAGAGGGGTAATTTGATGTTATCAATGATCTCAAATGGTTTAGAGGAGTCATATGACACTTTCAAATGTTATTTCAGGCTTTTGGTTTGGGATCCAAGATTCTTGGAGGGAGTGTCTCTTTTTAAGAAATCACCCAGTCGGGATCACTCGTACACAGTCGATTTCAATTCCAATGCATTTCAACCATTGTCACTAATTGGGTGTATTATTGAGCTATATTTAATTAATTTCACTATGGTTGCCAATTTAATTAAAACAATTTATCCGACACCTTAGTGTTATAGCTCATTGGAAAGAGAACATAAAGTTTTAAATGTTGAGATGCTTAAAAGTGACTTCAAGTGTCGGAAATGTTTAAAAAGTAAATTAAATCACCTTTTGGAGTGAAAAGGCTCAATAAATTGATAAAGTGATTATAAAAGGAAGTTTCTTGAAAGTTCCATAAAAAGCTTATAAAAGGGGGATGGAGAGCTCATTTGGTATGTTGAGTTCATTGATTTTGATATTTCTTTCTGAGAAAACCTTGTGTGGTTTTGGAGATTTGGAATTGGTCCGTCTTAGCCTTCCTAAGGACAAAAACCTTCCTGGAAGAAGACTAGCTATGACAGTGAAAGATCTACTTTGGTTGGTATTTTTTGTGGATATCTTACAAGTATTTTGTAGTACATTTTAGATTTCAGATTTCTTGTGTGGAATCTTTCAGTGTCAGGATTGCAGGAGGATTTAGAGACAATATGTAATAACCCTATTGCTTGACAAAGATGCATAAAGGCCAAAGGCTACTAAATCATAGAACAAGTCACAAAAAACAAAGAAGACCTATATATTAAACTACCTTATACAACAGCCATTTACCGCTCTAGAAATAATGCATTAATAATATATTGTTTAATAATAACATCATAGTTAGTCAAGAGTTTCCATCGCTTAAGCACTCAAGTTGAAGACATGACCAATAAATAAGACCCAACTCATGTGGGAAGGTATGACTCTTCAAGATCCACCTAAGACATGAGTATTGGGAGGAAGACATGAAAGCACACGTAATAGGAGCTATTAATCAATTAAGAAAATAATGGTTCAAGGGACCAAGTAATTATGTTTGCGTTTGAAAAGAAAAAACAATTTAATCATCTTAAACACATAACTTAGAGGTCAGCTAAGGAAGAAAAGTGGCTACTCATGGCTAGGGTTGATTTAGTGAAACTAGATGACTGTTGAGGCATCCTCATTCTAGCATATTAAAGGGAGGACGAGAGGCATTGTGAAAGGTGAGGAGAAAAATATTATTCTTTGATTATTATTTTCTCATTGTGGATCATTCTAGTAGAGAAGAAATTTATAACATGGAAGCATATGTTTCAAGTACATAAATCAGGAAAGGCTTCATAATAGATTCTCGTGATTATAGGGATATCAATTAAAGCATTCAAGTTTTCAGGGCTATAAATATATCTTATATAGGAAGACTTATAAACAATTCGATGCATGGTTTTAGAGTCATAAATGAAGAACAAAAATCAGATTTGTATTAGGATCAAAATCATATTCATTATGTATGCAAATCAGATTTTATTTCAGAATTTCAGTTATAAAGAGTTATGGTGATCTTTATCCATATCTTACTATTCATCTAACTGTAATGTCCCCTTTTCTGCACTAGTTTGTTTTCGAGATTGTTGGCCAATCCCAAGACCCATCGGTCAGTCAGAGGTAGAATTAGGGTTTCCTATTTTCTAGGAGGATGTTTTGTCAAATTTGGTAGATTGCATGTTGGAGTTTTACAGTTTTGATTTTGGATTCCTTTTGGGTTTTCAGAAAGCTTCGCAATGATGGTACATGCATAGAAATCAATGGAGTTTGGTAAAATTACTATTTTTAGTAAGTGGAGGTGAGGAGAACTCATTTTTCTGGGTTTTTCAGAGAGCTTTGCGATGATGTGAAATGCAAATGAATTTGAAGACTTTTCCTGACTTACTATTTTTAGTAAGTTGCAATGGCTGCTCAGAATGTGGTTAAAATGCATTTGGACACACTATTTTTAGCAGTAAGTTATTTTTAGTAAGTGCTATTTTTGGCTGGTTTCAGTGGTCCAGTTCAGAGGCTATTTCTGGCAATGCAGTTTTTGTACTTTTGGCCTTTAGCTCACTATGGCAGTTGCTCAGTACATGGGAAAAAGTATTTTAATATATTTTTTAATGTCCCCTTGGCGTAGGCGTATGACTTATGTATTTTTGGTTATGACTTAAGGGGACGACTTGAGGTGATAAAGTATTATTTTATGTCATAAGGTTGGGCGATTTATTGTTGAGGAAAAATATTTTATAAAGTAAAATATTAATAAGGCAAGATGGACACCTTATGGGAAATAAGTTAATTTTATAATATATTTCACTTATCTTCCTTGGACACCATATTATTATTTTATTGTCATTTTTATAAAGTATATTTGTTTCTATGTGAAGGTCGACTTGTAAAGGAGGGGAAATGAAATACAAATTTCAAATTAAGGTGAAATTAGTGTGCATTTGGGTTTGGCGTCCATTTAGAGGGAATGTGAATTTGAATTTGGAGACACCAAGGTTATAAATAAGAGTGTTGGGCTCTTGTTTTGGTATCCATGAATATTTGTAATGAAGTGCTGCCAAATTTGTGTTAAACTTGTGCTTCGAAGTTGAGGGCTTCCTAGCTTGTGCCAATTTTGTGCTTGAGAGATAACACCTAGTTGTTGGAGAGCCTATTTCTCATCCAGAGGAATAGAATGAGGTACATTGAGATGGATTTTGTTATTGTATTTTCATTTTTCAAAGTGTTAGAGTGATTTTGTATGTTGTTGGTTTGTCCATGGCTGAAGTAGTTATTCAATCATATCTCCCTGCCTGATTGTCTGATCATTCTAGTTATTGGCTCATTGGATTCCTCTTTGCTAGGCATCCCATTTTGTTAAGTTTCATGAATTATAGCGAAGAGCTGGATTTTTAAGGCAGATCGCCCCTTTCTAGGCAGGTCGTACCATGCTAGAAGTGACCTTGGGATGCATGCATTAAAAGTTTGAAGGCAGTTTGGATTAGTTTGCTGGTTGAGGCTTGGGCGTCCCTTTCCTAGCTCTCATTTGCCACTTTTTTGGAGCTATTTGGAGGTGTCTTCAAGGAGATATAGACTTGACAATGCTGCTGGTCTGGTTTTTGGTGTTGCTGGTGTGTTATTTCAGATTTGGTAAAGTGTTCTTTTTGGCTTGTATTTTCTTGTATTCATGTTGTAGCTTCTTGGAGTATCTTCTTGTATCTCTTAGAGATTGGAGCTTGATGTACTGACAAGTATTTTGTAGAGTTTCCATTGTAAGGTTGTATTTAGTAGTATTGAAACAGTCCATTTTATTTCTGCACTATACTTCTTGTATCGCCCACTGCACAAGTGGAAGAGGCTGGCTTGCCGCCCATCTCTATTCTATTTTGTACTCCTGTCCTCCTGCTGAATAAGTGGTTGAGTGATAGTTTGTTACTTCCAATCCTCTTGCTGAATAAGTGGTTGAGTGATTGTCTAGTTTAATTTCAGTCTCCTTGGATTTGTAATTGGCTAGTTATACCACCAAGTATTTGTTAATTTCCAGCATTTCTTTATCCCGCTGAAAAGTGGAAGTGGCTGGTCCAACCGCCAATATGTATTGCTCTCAATATTTCATCTTGCTAACGCTAATGGGTGAAATTATTGTGTTTAAAATTTGAAAAAATTGTGAGGGGACATTTCACTAACTTTGCCTACTTATCAACACATTGCAAATTTTATTTAGTTTTAATAACTATATTTCAAATGTTCCTACTAGGGACATTACAGTGGAATCAATGCTAGTGATCTTGTGAGCCTATTGGGGAGACTTCAAAATTGATTTCAAATCAGTTATAAGAGTGTAGAAGACGAAGACAATTGAGGAACTATTGTTGGGATTGAAACGAACTATCTGCAGGAGTGATAGGAATTTAGCCAAATGGGGTGAGCTAAGTACTGAGCTAAAAAGAAGAACAAAGGTAAATAAAAAAGGGTCTTCTAGTGTAGGAAATCATGACAATAGTAAGAACAAATTATGCACAATAGAAGAACTACAAGTTGCAGAATGGCAGATTGGAAAATTGAAACAAATAGTTAACCCAATCACCTATCCAAGCATCACATTTGAAGATTGTGCTAATAATGAGCCTACAACTAAACTTGCATATGCCCCTTCTAACTCAAATGAAAATAGTTCTTTGATTTGTGAGGACTATGAGATAGAATTCTAAAGGAACTACTGATGTGGTGTCAGGTCATTAGGAGCAAACTAAAATAATAGCCTCAAATACACCATCAGATATTGGTCATGAAAAGAACTATAAATCTTTCTTTCATTTCAATGATAAAGGAGGTTTTTGGTTTGACTTTCAGAACAAGTCTATGGAAGACAATGACCTTTGTGATTCTAATACTTCATTTCAAGAATCATGCACTTAAGTGATTGAATCTAGTGATCACAAATCAGATTATGTGCAGTCACTTTGGAATAAGGATCGTGATCATAGTTTTCCCTCACCATTCAAAGAGGGCATGGTCTCCTCCAGTCAGTTAATTGTTGTTGATGAGAAGAGTGTTCCTTCTAATGAAAGTGAATCAAAAGAGATGTTATATGACAGTTCAAATCACCTTGAGGAAAATAAACAAGGAGTTTCAGCAATTCAAGATTGGAAAGGACAGATATGGGTCACGAAAGAGAGAAGGGAAAGAAAAAAGTCAACAAAAGCACAAAATTCAGAGGATGATAGCGACAAGAAGATGAGAAAAATCTTTGATGAATCAATGGCAAGCAAAGAACCAAGGAAACTAATGGATAGCGCTGAAGATGTGGAAAGAACTCTATGACTATGTGAATGGTGGAATGAGAAAGCTAAACATGCCAAGATGACAGCTTCTCAAGAAAGAGAGAACTTGCAAAAAATCAAGTGAAGGTATGGGCACTTGGATGAACAAGAGATGAGTTTTCAGACTAGTATTGTGATTCAAATATTGCATCCAAAGTTTTGTACTCACACTCACCTAGTCAAAGATCTCAACAAATGGCACTAAAGGGTGTGAGATTTTGCCAAGATCAAGAGCTCAATGAAAAGTACAAAATAGAGACAAAATATTGGACAAGAATAAACTGTATACTCATCAATAGACGAATGATCAATTGTTCAAAAGTTACATACAATGAATATGAGCCTGCTTATATAGGCAAGGCTATATGGATATGTGAGCACACAAACATGACATGTGGCTCAATAAGAAACAAGGGTAGGTAGGAAATAGGTGGGGGTAGGTAGGCCGTAGGAGAAACAATATAATATTCCACATGAGGTGGATCACACACCGAAGGTGAAATGTAACAACAAGACCACAAAAGGTGGAAATTCTCCTACACACACTATCCCAATGTGGCACAAAGACCCAAGTGTCTCGTACCCAAACGACTATGAAATGCATGTACTTGAGTAAACTTAAGTAAGGTGTAATAATATCCAACATGAATAATTAATTACACCAACACCCCCCTTAAGTGCAACTTAGGGGAATGCACTTAAGTCTACAATGCAACTAAGCAACAAAAGATGAGTCCCGGCTACTAGGCATGTTAGGTACCCATGTACAAGTGCATGCAAACCAATGCAATGAAATCTCTCATAAAGCAGGGAAAGAGAGAAAAACCCAATGGGAAAAAACCCTCCCCCAAAAAGAGAGATGAAAATTATACAAGAGAACTCTCATAGAAGTGTGTGAGGAACAAAACCCCATGTGAGGAAAAAGTTCCCCCCATATGAGAGAAGAAGAGAATCTAGGTAGCCCCCCCTCAATGTAGAATCTGCACCAATGGTAGAAGTTCGAGAATGAATGAAGAAACTACTCCATGAACGTCGAACAACGTTCCTCCCCTTGGGAAGAAACAAAACCAAAGGTGTATCCATGAAGTCTCCCCAAACATGAAGGGAAGATGTAGGAAAAAAACTCATGATGAATGAAGTCTTTGAAAACTGCTCAAGTGTCCCCATGTCGAGGATGAAAGCTACCCCCTCCAAAGGTGGTGAACTGCTCCACACTGCTGAAAAAGGTACTCTGAGATCTAGTGGAGATGAATGTAGAACAAGTTCCAAAGACTCACATGTCTCCTCAAAACATAAAGAGACCTCCTCCAACTGTTGTACATAAGAATCCACAATCATGTCAACCTCAAAAGTATGATCATGTAGAGAATGAACAAGAGGGTCAAAGTGTGCCCTCGCAACAATCAAAGAAGGATCATCTTCATCAAAGAGAAGATGAATATCATCAATGATGTCTCCCAAATCTGCAATGTAGGACTCCACAAATAAACCTGCAATGTCTGTCAAGTAGTCATCCCATGAAACTGAAGCTGGAAGACAAGATATATCCTAAGGCAAAATTGTCACACTATCTGCATCATCAGGTGCAATAGGTGATGTAATATCAAGAGGAGGAGATGAAATGCAAGGCTCAAGAACGAGGTCACATGTGAGAATCCCCAAGTTCAAGTACCCAAAGTTCTCCTCAAAATCTGAATCATCATATGTAGAATCATCATGTGAAGAATCATCATATGTAAAATCATCCTCATCAACAAAATCTAAAAAGGAGTATAACCGAGATGCATGATCAACCAGCCCAGTCGCAATGATAGCTCTAGTCTCCAAGTCTCTAATGAAAACAAACTCAGGTGTGAACTCCACAATTCTCTTAGTTGCCCCATGTGTGATTTGATAGATGGAAAGGAGATTGTTTGTCAAATGGGGTACACACAACACATCATTGAAGGAGTTATCCCCAATGGCAATAGTTCCTTTCTCAATCACATCCATGTATGTATGATTGCCCATCAAAATCTACGGCATGGTGCAAGGCTCAAATGTAAAAAACGTAGACTGCGAAGATGCCATATGATGAGAAGCCCCTGAATCTAGAAGCCATCTCCCTAAATCATGATTTGTAGTAGCACAAAGAGATTTTCCTTTTCTTGTCCCAAAAGAGTGAGACTTCCAACTTGTAGAAGCCATGAATGCTTGCCCTTTCCCCTTTGAATGTGAGGAAGTCGAAGTTGATGAATCCTCCTTCTTGTAGGCATTAGGCAAATCAATGTTGTTCTTTTTGAGGATATGTGTGAGCTCATCAATCTTCTTAGAATGACAAAGATGCTCCTCATGACCAACCCTTTTACAATAGGCACAAGTAGGTCTCTCCTTCTTTGGTGAATTGTCCTTCTTGGAAGACAATGAATCTCCTTGTTGTGGAGAAGGTGGTGCTTTGTCCTTAGGCTTTGATTGCCATTTCTTCTTGTTTGAGTTGTCCTTTCCTTGATTTTCTTTGTTCCCTTGATTTGCCACTAATGCTTGAGACTTAGAAGTCTTGAGAATGCCCATGCTTATCAACTTAGTTTGTTCCATCATCAACATTTTGGTGAAAGCATCAAATGTAGGCATTGTGTAGCTTGAACCCATTGTCATCCTATGGGTTTGGAAACTAGAAACAAATGTTGCATATTCTTGTGGAAGTTTGCCCATCAAATTGAAGATCAATTGAGTATCCTTCTTATCAATGCCACAATCTTTGAGTTGTGCCCTCAACTCTTTTGCTTTAGTGACATAATCTTGTATAGTATCAAATTTATTGGGATCTAATATGGTGAGGTCACTATCAATTTGATATCCCCTAATCTCATCAACTTGACCATATAAGTCTTGAAACTTTTGCCAAGCATCCTTAATTAAGGTACATTTCTCAATATGAAAGATGAGATCCTTTGATACATGCTTTCTTAAGGTACCAATTGGCATGATATTTTTAGTGAGCCAATCCAAGTGAGCAACAAGATCGGCCTTAGGATCAACAGGAGCAACAATAGTTCCATCAATGTAATGAGTTAGTCCTTTTTCCATAAGTTTACTCCATGCATCAATTTTCCAAGTAGCATAATTATGGAGTTAAGAGAGGAAACTTAGGAGAACCCATAGCAGCGAAATGGAAAGAACACAAGAGACACCCCCTCAAATTCACTCAATCAAAGAACCCCCTCCACCCCCCCAAAAAAAAGATGATTTTGGCACTTTATATGTAGTGCGTGTACAATAAGCCACTTGCAAACAATGGCAAGGTGGACTTCTCATTTTTTTGTACAACTGCCCCAATAGGCTGAGAACTACAATGCAAAAGACCAAAAAGATAGATCTATGCAATACAAGTGCCAAATTGGCCAAAGAAGACCATATGCTAAAAGTACAATTCTACTCAAAATCACTACAAACTGATAGAAGATTATGAAAGTAGACAAAAAATTATGTACTTTAAAAAAAAACGGCACCTAAAAAGGAGTTCGTATGAGCCCAAATGGAGTCCTGGAAGTTGCAGAAACGGGGATTAGACAGGTACAATCACCAAAAAATGAGATTTCTGAAATATATGTCCATCAAAATCAGAAAATAATGCCACTAGAAGAAATTACATGAAAAATTAGCCCATTTAAAAAAAAAATGCACCAAAAAAGGAGCAAAAATGAGCAAGATATGGCCATTTGAAGTTGAACTGCAAAATCAAAAAGGTCAATGAGAGGGGCCTGCCAAATTTTCAAAAAAATGATGGCATTAGCAATTCACACGATTAAATTTGATGGCCATCTAGCCGTCACAAAACTTCGGCTCCTTGCTAATGTGAATGTCTGTACAACATGATGAGGTGGAGACCGACTCAACTGCTGATTGTATTCCCGGTTGGCAGGAATGGCCTGATGACGTGGCGCCAACTGGTCAGTGATGTGGCAGGACGCGTGGCAGTTTGTACAGAGATGACTGTATGCTGGGTGTATCTCGTGTGACGCCCAACTGTTGATGACATGTTCTGTAATGTCCCCTACCTGATCTAATTAAATATACTAAAATTGATAGATTTTCTTCAATAAGTTATTAACAAGTGCTTGTCTATTTTCCTCATTAGCTGATTAATTTCATTATTCATAGTTCTTAATATAGATATCAAACCTTGCTACTACTTCAATTTTAAGGGAGAAGGGTTTACATATGTTACCAATGTGCTTAGAGACCAACTACAATAGGTTCCCTCAAAGTTTACAGATCCAAGCCCTTACCTATCTTGGGTCTATACCCTCAAGGCTTATGGGTCGCTGATCCCCACCCTATCTTAGGACTTAACCTATTGCTTGGATTTAGACTGCCCCTCTTTGGAACATCTCAATCCCATCTTCTTAAATACGGAAAGTAATAACATGATTTAGACTATAAGTATATATATTTCTTATGTATTATGAATATATATATGAAATTAAGTATGACTGTCATACATATTGTAGTCCATATTAGCATTACTATTAATTCTGCATAATAACATCATTGGGATTCATATATTAAGCATACTTATTAAGCACATCCCCATGCATACCACCAAGAACACAAACGTTACTGCCTGTAACTTGATAACAATTCTGATCTAATCTGATCAATGGTGATCTTACTAGATGCTTTTGATTCCTTTCCTTTATATCTCTCAATGTGAGGGAGAGGTCACACCTCTTCATCATGTATACCCTTTGGCAAGAGACACACCCTTTCACCATTAGCACCCTTTGAAAGAGTGCAACTCTTCATTATTTCTGCCCTTTGAAAGGGACACAACCTCTCATAATCAGATTTGCACTTATCATTTAAATCAGATCTGCACTTCTCATTTCCAAATTATTCCCCCCCTCAAATGAGGTTCTCTTCTCCCTTTTATATCTCATTGTTGAGGGAGTCACAACCTTTCCTTTCATTTCTTTTGACTTTTCATTAACTTAATTAATTTTGAATCAATCATATTTAATTATTTTATTTTATATTTTAATTTAATTTTAAATATTTTAATTTTTTTATTATCATTTATTATTGAATTTTATTTCAAAGTGGGGACATTACATATTCCAACTATTTGTTGCCACGTGTCTGCTCCAAGCAATGACTGGTGAATCCCAGAATGCCGTGTGGCAGACAGTCAGGCCGATTGGGAGTGTGTCGAATACTGCGTGGCACTGCAGAAGTCTGTGTGGTGACTGCATGGATGGGTCGCCGGGAGAACTCCGATAGGTGATCGGGCACGACGGGAGGATGCTGATGGCGGTCAGGAAAGTGAAGTGCAGGCCAGAGTTGCCGAAAGAATTGCCGGAGCCGGGGGAGTGGTGATTTGCGGGCCAGCAGTGAGAAAACCGGTGGTGGCAGCCAGAGGCGGGGGCAATGCCGGAGGGAACAGCGTCGGTCAAAGTGGCTAGCGGCGGCAGTACGGTGGCGGGCCGTAGACAGAGGTGCAGGGAGGAGCTCAGAACACATGGGGAGGAGCCTGCCAAAAGATTAAAGCAGGGTACGGTGTTGGGGGGGGGATTAAACCCCCGTAAAATATATTTTGATGTTTTTTTTGGATTTTAAAAAGGCCTTTTAAAATTTAAAAAAAACTAAAACTGCGAAATAAGATATGAATTAAAAAAATTCGCAGAAAAATTATTTTTTTTTTTTTTTTGAAAAATCCATACCATATAAAGCCAAATTGGCTAAAAAATTCCTCCGAGGCCCCAAATCGCACTTCCACCCAATATAGACAAATTTATAGTCAATTTTTATGGAAATGGCCACCCAGACGCGATGGTGAGGTCTGCTCTGATCTAGGACGCCTCTAGAAGATGTTGCTCCTCGAATCTACCTCTTGACGTCCTTCAAAAATTTCTCCCAAAGACAAATCAATGACGCTCTAATGGCTCTGATACCATGTGAGATTTTGCCAAGATCAAGAGCTCAATGAAAAGTACAAAATAGAGAGACAAAATATAGGACAAGAATAAACTGTATTCTCATCAATAGAAGAATGATCAATTGTTCAAAAGTTACATGCAATGAATATGAGCCTGCTTATATAAGCAAGACTATATGGATATGTGAGCACACAAACATGACATGTCGCTCAATAAGAAACAAGGGTAGGTAGGAAATAGGTAGGGGTAGGTAGGAGAAACAATATAATATTCCACATGAGGTGGATCACATACCGAAGGTGGAATGTAGCAACAAGACCACAAAAGGTGGAAATTCTCCTACACACACTATCCCAATGTGGCACAAACACCCAAGTGTCTCATACCCAAACTACCATGAAATGCATGTACCTAGGTAAATTTATGTAAGGTGTAATTATATCCAACATGAATAATTAATTACACTAACAAAGGGCTTGGACAATGAGGTACTGTTGTGACATAATCACACATCCCCCCATTGCAAATTGGGACTCCCTTGTTTTTGCTTTTTAGGGTAGGGTTTTGTCTTTGATCTCTAGCCTCTGCAAATGAGTCAAGTTTTTCAAAATTTGGAGGAGTCACCAAGATCAATAAAAGGAATGGTCGAAAGAGAATTCTGATACTACAGATGTGCTCAAACAGGTCGAAGAAGTAAAATCACAATTTTTTTGGGATCAATTCTGACAACTTCCTATTTTTGGGAAATTTATTTTTTTTGCTTTTTCTAAAAATAGAAAGTTTTGTTTTTGGCATTTTGGGGCCAATTTAGGAACTTGCTTTTTTCGTTTTGCTTTTTTTTCAAAAATAGAAAATTTCTTTTTTTTTTCTTTTGCCAAGATCACAGGTGGTCATTGAGTCAAGAGAGTTCATCCAAAACAAACTAGGTATGGAGCCATTCTCAAATCCACAGGATAATTTCCAAAAAGATAATTGAAGATAAAGAAAATGGCAAAGTAGCTAAGAAATTCCTTGTTTCGAGATGAAGTAATTCCATGGTCTCAAGCAAAGTCTGCCATCTAGCATTGGGAAAATTTCTTGGATTCATACAAACTCCGCCTTGGCAAACTAGGAAAATTCCTAGGTCAGCATGAAGTGCACTCTCCTATTGAGGAAATTTCTTGGTGGCACATGAAGTCCTCCCTAGCCAAGGTGAGGAAATTTCTTGTTTGATGATGAAGTCCGCCCAACACTTAGCATAAATTCCTTGTCCTAGCACTAAGTCCACCCCGCCAAACATTAAGAAATCCTTAGGCAAGCATGAAGTCCTCCCTTAGGCATAGGAAAGATTCCTTGAAAGCAAGCAAATTCCTCCCCAAGGAGAGGAAAATTCCTCATCTCAATAGAAAGTCTACCCTCGAGCCATGAAGGAAACTTCCCAAGAAAGTGCCAAGTCCGCCATGCACAAGAAATTCCTTGAGATGACACCATGTCTTCCCTAGGTGTATGAGGATTTCTCAATCAAACATGAAGTCTACCCCCTCCCCTAAGTGAAAAATCCTTGTTCAAATATGAAGAACATCCAATGCGTAAGAAAGAAATTCCTTGATTGCTAACTAAGTCTGCCTAGGCTTGAAAGCATGAGGATTCCTCGTAACTAGATGAAGTTCGATCCCTAGCAACTTGGATTCCTCAAAAAAAGTCCACCCAAGGTGAAATGGAGAAATTCAAAATTTATGGCTAAGAGTTGAGGGGTTAAAGCAAGAAATTCACCAAAGTGTTGAAAGAAAGGTGATAAGGAATTAAAGCAAAAAGTTTAAATAAAAAAGAAATTCGCCTAAGTGTTGAAGAGGAAAGAGTTTGAAAATTTTGGCTGTGTTGAAAACTTGAACGTGAAAAAAAAGCAAGATGTAATTCGCCATAAGAGAAAGCTTCTAGAAGAAAGCAAAAAGAGGTTGCAATTGAGATCATAAAGCAGAAGAGGGAAAGGGAAGGTTCGATTTAGTGCTCAAAACATGACTGGATTCATTTCCAATAAAACATTAAAATTAAAACAATTAAAGGAAAGTAAGGGTTCAACTTCTCTATAAACTTGAACATTGGCATTCATTTCCTCACAAGTTGCTTCTCAAAGTTGAAAGTTGGAGCTCAAGGAACAATCTATTTCGAACTTCAAGGAGAATTTTGAAGAAAGTTGCAAGTGCAAGTCAATCTTTAGAGGAATTCAGACTAATTCCTACATTTGAAGACGAAGTGGAAAGCAATTCCTTAAAGCAATTAAGGAATTTCCTCAAAACTTTCAGGTTTATAAGAATTTCGAAGGCAGATTTTCAGAATTTCAGTCTCTTTCACACTTCAAGATTTCCTTCTTTCAATGTGAATTTTACTTTCCCAGACTTGAGGAAAGACCTTCAATCCAGATTCCTTGAATTTTTCCTAAGATCCATATAGCTTTTTATGCTTTTTACAGTTTTGTAGGCAGAAAATTTCATGATCAGACTTAATTTTAATTTCCATAATTTCACTGAGTCTGATTTTTATTCCTAATTTCGTAATTAGACTTGACTAAGTCTGACTTTCAGTTTGATTTCAAGACTTTCATGAGCTAAATCAGAATTATTCTTTGAAATTTCTTTAAGAAAGCATCAAACCCCCTTTATCCTTTTCCTAACTCAGGAATTTTTCATAATTTGTAGGTGGTAGATGACAACTCAAGGAGGGATTTCCAGGAAAGCACAAATGAAGTTAAAAAAAAAGGACCATAACTAGAATCCAAGATCGTGACAAAGTGGAAGAAAGTTGGAGATATTGACCTTGGCCATGTGGACCTCGAAGACTTCAACAAAAGAACGGGCTCGATGATTTCTTTTCTTCACCATTAGCACGCAAGATGATGAGAAATGGAATTGTTCAAGTAGCTGGATTTCCTCCAGCTATGCAGTGCTACGAGCTGATAATAGAATGCGCCAGACATTACAACACCCAGGAGAGACAAACTGTGGCACTTGATGGAAGAGTGTTGGCCTACCTTGGAGAAATGGCCATCAAGGAAGCATTCGGCATTCCAGATTATCATTCTACCATAAACAAGACCAAAGAGGAAACCTTAAAACTTTTTGAAGCAGAACCTATCTCTTGTACTGAAGTAATCAATAAGCAATGGTTGCTTAAGCCAAGACCTCATTATTCCAAAGTGCCTAAGAATCTTTTCCAAACAGATTTCATAGAATAGTATGGAGACCTCATCCTATTGCTGAATAGAGTCACAGGAAGTCCTCAAGCCTCCTCATTCGAGCCTTAGATGTATCACTTCATTGATGAATTCACTATTGGTGTCATGATGATAAATTGGGCAAAAATAATCAATAATAACATTGATGAGAAGCTCAGAAATTTGAACCACATAGTCTTTTTACATGAGTTCCTATGTCATTTACATGCTGGCAAGATAATACAGATATAAGGGATTGATTTGCAAAGGCATTGTGGGAAACAAGGATGGTCAATTCAAAGCATATGATTGCTATCCGAAACTGTAGCAGAAATCCCAGTTCAAAAGAGTCAATGATGCTTTCCTAATGTACATCACCAGGATATTTTAAGAAGGCACTCATCAATGATTGACACAAGAAGCCAAAGATTTGATAAGCAGATTTGTAACTTGGTATATTCAATTCCCCAGATTCACATACCTGAGGGTCCAAGGATTTATACGCTGACCATACAAACTTCCAAGATATCCTACAAACAAAATGGTACTACAAGAGGTCATGAGACATGTGATGTCCCCTTCCTGTTGACAATAGATATTCAGTGGGATTAAACTATTACTGACCCTTATAGGCTAATAAGGTTGAATAGAGGGTCCTTTGAGGGATGCAGCTTCTCCAGTGGTCAGAGTTTTGTAGGGTTGGCTTTCGTTTGGCTTCATTTGGACTCCGTATGCATTACTTACTATGTATAGTAAGTGTTGTCCTCATTTTTGGATTCTCAAAAATGTGACAACCCCTACAATTTTCTACCTAAAGAGCGTCATTTTTGTCTCCAAGGCACATTTTACGAGGTCCAAAACTCACATTTGATAGTGTAAAATCATTGGGGGATGTCTTTGCCATCATTGTCCAAGTTTTGGTGAGTTTTGGTCTTCCTTTTCCTAGCTTTCTATGCAATTTCGGGTTTCAGAACAATCACTGCAGGTTGAAGATTTTACTCTATGGCACACTTCCCGAGGCATAATTTTGACTAATCCTTGGACTGACTTAATCCTCGGTCCATCCTCGAACCATGTTTCGAATTTTGTCGCATTTTGGATTCGTTTGCTATGTCTTTCCTTCAATTTCGGGTTTTTTCTCCCTGACTGCAGGTGGGAAATTTCTCTTGAATTGCAAGTTTTAATAATTTCCATTTTTTTGGTCTTCGTAGGGAAATTTTTGGCTAATTACAAGTGCACTTTATTGAAAAATAAGAACTTGTAATTTGCTTTTTATTTCCCCCCTTGATGCTTTTTGGCTTTTTAAGTTAAAATAGGGATTTTTTGGATAAGTTACAAGTAAACTTGTTTCTTTTCTAAAACACCTACTTTAATGTCTTTTTCTTGTAATAGGGATTTTAAACCTCTATTACATATGTGCAAGTTATTAAAACTTGTTTTAAAATTTTTATTTTCCCTTTACAAGTAATTTGTAACTTGCACATCTCTCTCCAAAACCTGATTTTGCCTAGAATTGAAATAAAGTGACATTTTAAACTTGCTATTTTGCCCAAAAAACCCGATTTTCTCCATAAAGTGCAAATTGAGGAATTTTAAACTTGTAATTGCATTTTTAAAACCCGATTTTGCCTTGTTGATGGAAAAAGTGAAATTTTAAACTTGCAATTGGATTTTTAAATCCCGATTTTACCTTGTTGAGAGAAAAGTAACATTTTAAACTTGTTTGCTCTCAAAAACCTGAATTTCCTTATTGCATGCAATTTTAAACTTGTTGTTCTTTTCTAAAAACCCGACCAGCAATATTGGAGGATTTTGTTGAAGATTTCCAACGATTTTTGTGGAGAAATTCAAGGAGGAGTAAGGCGTTTTGGATTCCTTGCTATTTTCATGCATTTTCCAACTCTCTTCATGCCAATTGGAAGACATTATTGCTGGTTTTATGGGGTTTTAACAGCAAAAAACGTTTTTTGCCAAAACCACGATTTTCTTTCCCAAGTTGCCACGTTTTCATCTCTCCTTTAGGCATTTTTGCTTATTATGCTAAGGCGTTGGGGTTTGATGGAGGATTGATCACTTCTTGTGCCATTAAGTTTGCATTTGGTGCCACGTTTTGCTGCCCAAGGCGTTTTGTTAAAACGTGGCTAGGGTTTTGGAATGCGGTTAATTTCTTTTTAAGAGTTCTCCTTACTTCTTTCAAAGATTGATCATCTTTTTGAAGAGGCATTTTCAGTTTGAAGCAAGGTTTGATTTCTTTGTTTCATTTTCTTGTTTTCTTGTCTTCTTGTTTTTCCTTTCTGGTTGTAAATTTGTATATGATTATTTTTCTCCAAAAATCAGTTTTGTGAGAGAGATTTTCCCCTTGCAAGGCAATTTGTGGATTGCATTGTTCTTCTCCATTTTCCCTCTTTACTTGTACTCGGGATTTTAAATCCCAATTGCAAGTTGGATGAAAAAAATTGTTCTTCCCTTACGGTTAACCATCTTTGGTTGAAATTACAAGTTGCAAAGATGAAAAATACCCATTCTTTCAAAATCAAGTTTTTAGAACCGGATTACCTGTTAAAAGTTCTTCCCATTTTCTTGAAGATGATCTTCCCAAAATCTTTTTATTTTCACTCATATTCATTTCCATCATCCTTACATACCATTTCATCCACTCATTTCACACCTTCATTCATTTTCCCAATTTAAAGTTTACCTGTGGTCATCCATCCAAAACCCGAAATTGGTCCAAAATGCACTCAAAAAACACTTGAAAATGAGTTCTAAAGGTCAAAATACAAGGGCAAACTTGTAGTTACCCATTACACATATGAAGTTGCATGTTTGTTCTCCACAATTGCAAGTTAATGCTCTTGTTTTTCCCACACATGTAATGCAACTTCCAAAACCCGAAATTCACTTGTGAGCCCATTTTTGCATCAATTTATCCCTTCCCTTGTCAGTTCGGTTTGCACACACGATCTACCAAATCAATGGATTAAGGCATGGGCCTTATTTTGCAAGAAGATTTCAAGAATGAAGGATGATACAAAGAAGAGATACAACAACAATTCATGGTTGAGAGCATAGAATGTTTTCAAGACAAAGATGGTCATGACATGAAAAGAGGAAGGCAACCCTTTCCCTCCTGAAAAGATAGTACTACCCCAAGCAAGAAGACAAGGATGCAAGTTCCCGTTCCGGTTCAAGATGTCTTTACCAATCCAGAATACTTCAAGTTCTAGCATCCTAAAGCGACATGAAGATCATCACAGACAAAGGATGATGCAGTTAGAGTCGTGTCTTTAGACACATGAAATAGTTTTAGTTATACATTTGTAATTTTGTTTTGACAAGTTACATGTAAAAAAATAACTTTGTAATTGCAAGTTAACTCATTACTTGCACTTTTGTAATTACATGTAAAGCAACTACAAGTTGTGTTCAATTAGGACTGTAGTTGGAATAAGTCATAGTTAGTTATTGAATAAGTCTTGGTGGTTGAGAGAATTTCTCAAGTTAATTGAGATCCTCCCACCTTTTTCTCAAGACTCCTCTTCGATAAATACTTGAGGGGTCTATTGTAATCTTTATCTTTTGGAAAGCAAGCAAAAACTCTGCCAAATTTACAGCAAAGAAGTCTTTGAGCTTTCATGTGTAAATTCAAGAATTGAAAGGAATAGAAGGAAATTGCTCAAGCTTTGAGTCTTTGTGCTACATACTTGAGTTTGTGTTCTATATTATCTTTCTTGCAAGTGTTTCTTAAAGAGCTTAATCACATTTGATTTGCAGTCTTTGTGTTGCAAGTATTTGAGGTTAATATAGATTAAAATAAATATTCTGTTGAGAGAAGTTGTAAGTCTTTGTGCTTTCACTTGTTCTTGAGAGAATTTAGGAGCAGATTTTGTGAGAAATAGCTGTGAGTCTTTGAGCTTATACTACTTCTCATTGTTTTAAGTAGAAAAAAATAAGATATTCCAGTCTTTGAGCTGTTATAATTTGTTCTTGATAGAATTAGTATAGAAAAGGGTAGATAGGACTTCATATAATCAAGTCTTTGAGCTTGATATTGTTGTCCTGTCCCGAAGGAAGTGACGGAAGTCTTTGAGCTTTCAGGAAACTTCATTTCCTTTCTCTCATTTTATTTCGAAAGTTGTTACTACTGTTTTATATCAAATCGCTATCACTTTTCTATGAAGAGAAAAGGATATTGTCTTTCTTGAAAGAAGAAGAAAGATTGTTGTCCCATCCTATTTTATTTTCAAAGTTGTAGTTAGATAGGGGGAGCCTTCCCTTAATTAGAAGAGTTTTACTCACACGCTATGGTTGAAACCACAATTTTGTATATTTCCCCAAGTGTACAAAATTTTCAACCAACAGTAAGTCAAAGATATTAGAGATGGACCCCTGCTATTTTTAAGAAAAGGGGTATGGTCGTATGCAGCTTCATCATGTTAGCTCCCAGTTCAGGCGGCTCAAAAATTTTGAGTAATAATGGAGATATTAATGTTTATTTAGTTTAAATAAATATTAATGGTTTTGAGCTTATATTATTAAGTTATAATATAATTTTATATTATAACTTAAGTGAGGGTCATGGCATCATGAGATGGGGCCATTTTGAGTTAATCAATGAGGCTCCATTATCAAGACAAATATTAAATGACTTGGTGCACTTTTTATATTAAATGTCATATAATATTAATTAATGCATTTATGGAGGAAAATCGAACTTTTTGTGGAGAATATATAATGCCTCGAGAGAATTGAAGCCATTATGATTATTATGCTGTTGAAAATAGTTGATTTCTTTGGAGAGGAAGAAGCCAAGGGTTTCCAATTTACAGGCCATTGAAGAACGTGATACTCTTCAGTGTTGCAGCTATTGTGAAGTGGTGAAATATCCACTGAATTGTAACATATAGGGAGCTTCAATTCAGGAGTTCCAATTGTGCAAAAATTTGTGAGGAATTTCTTGTTTTTGGTGCTGATCACAAGTGGCATCTGCAGACCAAAGGGTCGATGTGATAGGGGTTCATTTCCATGCTTGGCCGTCAATTACCTAAGCAGCCATACAAGCTACAACCACCACTTCTGCTGTGAGAGGGCGTAGATCCCTAGGTGCCTCGACTTTGGAGATAGAGGCCTCAATAAATTTCAATAAAAATTTGCAAGGTTTGTGATGGTAAGAGAAGGGGAAACGCAGCATTAAGGGAGCAAAAGACATTCTTTTCAAGGTGTAGACCAATAATTTGGTGTTGTTCGTACATTACCAACTACTGTAATTCACCATCAAGCTCACACATTCAACCCTTTGTTCACTGGGTATGATGTGGTATGAGGTATTAGACATCAATTGAATAAAATAAGTTAAAGGGAATTGAGTTGCAGCACTTTATGATCTTATATCTATGCTCCAAATGTTAGTGGTTCGCATGCCCATTGTTTGTAAAAATGTGTATTGGCTATAGATGAATATTTCACTTTGAAAGTCATGTATATGCAAAGGAAGGATTAAATAGAAGATATCCTTGCTTAGTGCTTCTAGCTTAGACATTATAGAGATAATTTGCAAACAATTTTGGTGTTGTGTAGTCACTTAAACAGAATTATATCAAACTCAAACTCAGACTAGCAGACTAAGACTTGGTATGTGAATCATTTGACAAAATTCCTTATGTCGTAATTAGTCATTCCTACATCTATATGTGCAAGGGTTTCTACAAGACAGTTGGACACATACGAGAAGATCCAAAGAGGCAAGAAGGCTGGAATTTCTTCTCCTCTTTTCATTGGAAAAATATTAGAATCATGTCCATCAGCACAAGCAGTCGATAAAGCAGATGTGGAAATGCAATGGTATCCATTCTCCTTCTACTGATCAAGGTCCAACTTTGATCCCCATCACCATATTGGGATGATAAACAAAAGAAAGTACAGGCACAAAGTTGATCTTGAGTATTTCTGGGCCAATGTGATTGATGAGTATGAAATAAGGAGAATGTGGTCTAGGATATCAGTAAGCATGATCAGAACAATTGAACTTTTCCCCATACCAGATCAGCTAGAGGATGATGAAAATTTCACCCAACCAGACCATGAAGAAGAAAAAGTTAACCCTCTTCCTGCAACAGATTGGTCTGGACCTGAGCTTTCAAATTTGGATACATTGATGAGGCCAATCATTGAATTCAGTAAGTGGTGGGTGGATCAACAAACTCACAAACTGAAGGAGAATAATACTGCTTTCACCTATGATTTAATGAGGAACATGGAATCCTGTTCTTCCGATGAGGATGAAGTGACTCATGGTGCTAAGAAACCGAAAAGGGGAAATTCTAAAAAAAGGAAAGATACATCAGAAAGTTCACTAAGGCCAAGAAGAAAGAAGACTTCAGATAAGGAAATTCTATGTAAGAAACAAAGAGAGGACAATGCATCTTCTTCTACCAGACTTCTTTGGTTGAAGAAGTTGGCTCATCCAGAGGTAGGAACAAGGCTCCAGTTGTAGATGATCTACAAATTGAGATGGAAATTCCTCCTCCAATATGTGAAGAACCAAAGGAAGAATCAGTTCAGCAGCAAATTGTTCCTAATGGCCTTGATAATTCAGTAACAGTAATGGATGAGGAATTGGAGAATATTCAAGTTGATATCTTGGAAAGAGATTCTCAAGAAGGAATGATTTACGCACTCAAAGGAATTGGAGGAAGTAAAGGAAATCAGGTAAATGAAGAAGATGATGGCATTGAACAACCAACAATACCAGATTGGTTATTGGTTGCCGTAGGAATGAAAAAGAAAGCTATTGTAGAAGTCTAACTAGTGGACAATTCAGTAGAATTAATAGTCAGATTGAACAGGCCTGTGGAAAAAAAGGAAAAGAAATATTCCTTAATCCATAAGGATAGCACAAGATCTTGTTGAGTGCAGGTGGCCATTCCAAAAGTCGACAAAATGAAAGAGGACATAACTCCTAAAGATTATGAGCTAATAAATGTGGACATAGGTCTTGCAACAAAAGAACAAGAAGTCTAAGAGACTAGGAGTTAGATGATTCAATCAATGCCATCAAGGAAAGGCTAAGGAAGGAGGAAGAAAAGAAGAACAAACACAAAGAAGAGAACGGACAATTGAAGGGTTATATCCAACATTTGGTAAATCCTATTGGAAGGGAAGAGGTAGCAGTCGCTCCAGCTTTGGCTCTTCCACAAGATTCAATTGAGAATTTTGAAGGAATGAAGATGGCAGATCAAGAGGCCAAGGAATGGGAAGTTGCAAACAAGGCCATCAAATTCGTGGAAGGATTGGCACAGGTCCATGGTTGGATCTCTTCATTCATGTAATCTAGAGCATAACTGAATTTTGGGATGATTTTCAAACTGTTCAAGAAAAGACAATTCCATGTTTAAAGATGCTGAAAGGAATCCCTGAACGTGACTTGGTCATTGGAAATTTAATTGATGCTGGAACAACATATGACTTTAGCGGATGTATCATGCCTTGTTGGCTAGAGAAGAAGTCTTGGAGAGGATGAAAATTGATGGTGCCAGAATAGAAGAAACGATCAAGACAGTCCAAGACAAGGTCTTCATCATAGTTTTTGATGTACTTGGGCAGGAAATAGTCCGAAATAGGGACTTGGATGTTGAGAACCTGAAGGCCAAAGTTCAGAACAACTTCTTCATTTCAGCAAATCCAATTCAGAAACAACATTTCAGCGAGGCATCCTCATTTCTGTCCATTGAGGATGGTTTTCGAAAACTGGAAATAGATTGGATAACCACTTTTGCCACATGTCAAGGTGAGATGGACCTAATGGAATACATTATTGACATTTTGCCAAGTGTCCCAATGGAAGAGGTTGACCCCATAGTGACCAGATTCATCGAATTTTCTGCCAAAGAAAAGGATAAGGGACACCCACTTCTAGAAGAAAGTTGGATTTGTGAATTGTTTATTGGTCCATTTTGGATAACTATTGTAGCTTGCCCTAATTAGGGTTTAATGTTTAATCGTGGCCATTGATCTTAAATCAATCTGGGCCATCGCTTTGTAATGGGGTGCCTATATAAACCCTCCTCTTCTTGTTTGTTAGGGAGAGATTTCAGAGAAATTCTTGTCGTGATACTTCTTAAGTAATAGACATAATTCATTGTTCAAAATGTTGATGAATATGTTAGAACATAATGTTATTAGGGATCACATCCTTATAACATTCATATATATAATGTTCTAATATAAGGTTATAAACCTTATATATTATATGCTTTATAAGCATATCCCATTTGAAATAATTATAATCTAATAATTATTAGATTATTAATTAATTATGAGTGGGGGTTATTGAAAAGGTGTTACTAGTGAAGCCACCCTTCCTCCTATATTTAAGGAGGTTCTCTCTCATTTGAGAGATGTGTGAATTTGGAGCTTTATGGTGAGTTGTATCACTATGCACAAGAGGTATTATTGGCCATGTGGAAGTATTGGAGGAGTATCCCCAGGTTCAAGTCTATTTTATGATAGATTATATTTGCAAGTGTTTAATAAAATGATGCTTTACAGGGTTTTTTACCCGAAAGGGTTTTCCCCATGTATATCTTGTGCAATGTGTACATTTATGCATGTATGTTTCTTATTTCATTTACTTTATGATCTTGTTTAGAATGATTAGTATCCTAAGATCCTAATTTCTAACATGGTATCAGAGCAGGGTAGGCTATACTAATCCTTTGTATAGGTTATACTAAAAGTTATATAAAACTTGTTGAGAAATCTCTTTAAGATCAATCAACACATGTGCAAGGTGATATCATTTTTTTATTTTTTTTATGCCTAATAATTTTCCTAAACATACTTATGAAGTTCCCTTCATTGGCTTTTTTTTCTTGTTAAAATATTTTCTTAAGAGAACCCTTGTATTTATTTACCACTAAGATATAGCTGCATTCAAGATAAATAAATGCATAGATGAAAAGAAGTTCACTTTGTGAGATATTAGGTTGCATTGTGAAGTTTTCATTCATGGGCTTATATTTTTCACGAAAATTGTGAAAATAATTTTCTTTATTAATCTAATTTAATATTTATTTCATTCTTGATGATTTGATATACCTCTATCATCATATTATACAAAGTAAATACCATCAAAATACTATAACATTCTAAAAAAATTCAAACATTTTGAAACTACATTCCTTATATGTTATCATCCACTCAAATTCTAAATAATCTTGATATTTGTTTAGCTTTTGAATTCATTTACATCAAGATGATAGAAGAGTATGTATTGAATTCATTGTTGCTGACACAATATTTTTAAAAAAATTCTGCGATGATTGGCAAAAGTTGTACCTCTTCAAAATGCATGTCCACAACTTCCATTAATTGCATTTCGACTTTGTGAAGGATATAATTATTAATTAATAATAACTAAGATAAAAGAGACCCTTCCCTAAGCGACTATTGAAGTCTTCAACAGTATGAATTAAAGCGACTTTCATTGTTATTGGAAAATGGTACTCACATTGATTAATAGTATTCTAACAGCTATTGCAGCACTACCTACCAAGACCATTGCAAAGACGTTGACATCTCTTCCTTCTTGCATCTTTTCCCATCACATACACCATTGACTTTTTAGAGAAGTAATTAGTGATTGCAGCATGATATACAAGTGGATACATTGTGAAGATGCTAAAAATTGTGCAAATGATTGGCTGGTCTAAATGCAAATCCCACATACTACGAATCCTAGACTTGAATTGTCTTTTGCCCTTCACTAATTATAAAATAATCTCCTATATTGCCAAGCTATATATTACTCTCCCTAAATTGCCATGCCATTTCTAAACTACTATGCCTCGTCACTAGCCATATAATGGTTGTGTAGCTTCTTGTCATCCAAAGAACGAGCTTCTACCAGTGCACTAAACTAGCGTGATATGTAAAGATAACATTTTAATGTTTCTATATATGTACACACTGTTATTTATTTATCCATTAGGGCTTATTACCAAATCAACAAATTACTTTCCTTTATTCTCACAGTTAAGAGATTTTCTCAGAGCCATTGATTGCAATTTGATCTTAATGGGTGAGCATAAAGATAAACTAGCAATTCTTGTAAATGAATGGGCATCATTTGAGTTCTAGAATTTGATCATAGTGGGATCTTTATAGAGAAAGTCAAATATGATCTATCCACACAATTTCGTATGCATATATATGGTTCTAGAATTTGTTGGCCCTTACAAATACATATATCCATGAGGCATTAATGGACTAGAACATACTCTTCTCACCATGTCTTATTTATAGTTAATGAATTCCAAGACACAACATCTCATATTTTCTTTCTATCAGACACCTTGTAGGCTTTATCTAAACTCCTACATTTGAGGTATCTATCTAAACGAGTGTTCTATACAAGACATTCAACAATTGCTTCTTCATGGAATTGTTCAACCAATACTTAAAGACTCACATGTCACATTATCTATTATATGGCAGTTTCATCTAAGATATACATCATTTGAATAATTGCTTGTCTACTATGAATCTACTTTTATAGTGCCTATTAAATATTTTGTCTCATATAACATTTTTGTCTATAACATTTATTATTATTATGTCAAGACCATGCTATTGAACCTCAAAATTTAATCATTGAATAGGCATCAAATATTCAACTTTCATCGTGATGGCCATAACTATATTGATTATATAATCTCAATTGTTTTTACTCTTTGGGAGATTACCTTTTTACACTAAAAATCCTTTTTTTATAGAATGTTATTAAGATGCAATGTTAGCCTTTCATGGTATGTCAAAACCTTTGTTCAATCTAGGAATCAAATAAGACTCCTTTGACTAACATGGGGAACAATCACCACACAAGGCTTTCTTTTCATTCATTTTGTTCAATATTTTGATTTTCATGGAATATCTTTGTTATTTAATCCATTTATTCACAACAACTTTGCAATTTGGATCCTATTGTCTAATTTGGTAGAGTTGCAATTTTTTTTTTTTTTTGCTCAAGTGCAAAATCATAGTCAAGTTCAATTGATTACTATGTTACTAACTATATTGTTTCTTCTATGGCAAGGTTGTGCCTTCAAAACATATGGTGCAAATGTTATTACATGGATGATGCAATACTTTAATAAGAAGACTATCTTCTATGTGTCTTTGAATCAAATGGACAAAATATGAATGTAGCTTCTGAAGAATCAATATGGCCTCGAAGATTTGTGGAAGAGTTCCATTTGGATACATGTAAAAGTACCATCTTACTTGAAGTTACTTTACTCTTTCTAGAGAATATCATTTCTAAAGATCAAAATGAACATTGAAGATCATGATCACCTCACTAAAATGAAAGCATTATATAATAAAGACACCTTGAAGATCATGGGCACCTCACTCAAGTGAAATCATTCTATAATAAAGACACTTTGAAGATCATGGGCACATGCTATCTATTGGAATATTAGCCATCACTTTGAAATCCTCTGTGCAGTGATTGGTTTTAGGTGATGTCATTAAGGGGGAGTGTACATGACATCACCTTGTGGCTGAATCCTAGGCATTATATGCTCCAAATTCAAATAATGCTTGGCCTTAGGTGATGCCATTGAGGGGGAGTGTGCATGTCAATGACATCACCTAGTGGCTAAATCCTAGTTTTAAATCCTATGGGTAGGCATATGTCTAAATGGGCATGAAATAAGACCTATATAGGCATTAGTAAGTCCTTTAAGCCTATAGATAGGCATATGTAAGTCCTTTTTTGTTTTAAATACTGCAGGTAGGCATTAGTATGTCCTATGGCATATTTGTGCTTCAGTCCTACAGGCATATTGTAAATTCTTCTCCTTGTAAATCTTCCACTTGTAAAAGCATTGTATTAAGTCCTATGGGCACTATGTAATGAACATGGGAGAGGCTAATTTGAGGAGACTGCGACTCCAATATAAATTTTAGGACCTCATAGCATCATTTTTAAAACGCTGGGATTATAAATTATGACAAGATGACTTTCATGTAGTCCGCAATGCATGATCTTCATGTTGGCATATATTTGTGTCCCTATTTATCACTGTCAAAGAAGACCCACGTTACTGGGGTACTTCATTTTTTTCCTTTATGGAAATTGACATGTGATCCTCTATTGACATTAAGGGGGAGTGTTAGAACATAATGTTATTAGGGATCACATCCTTATAACATTTATATATATAATTTTCTAATATAAGGTTATAAACCTTATATAGTATATGCTTTATAAGCATATCCCATTTGAAATAATTATAATCTAATAATTATTAGATTATTAATTAATTATGAGTGGGGGTTATTGAAAAGGTGTGACTAGTGAAGCCACCCTTCCTCCTATATTTAAGGAGGTTCTCTCTCATTTGAGAGATGTGTGAATTTGGAGCTTTATGGTGAGTTGTATCACTATGCACAAGAGGTATTATTGGTCATGTGGAAGTATTGGAGGAGTATTCCCAGGTTCAAGTCTATTTTATGATAGACTATTTTTGTAAGTGTTTAATAAAATGATGCTTTGTGGGGTTTTTTTACCCGAAAGGGTTTTCCCCATGTATATCTTGTGTAATGTGTACATTTATGCATGTATGTTTCTCATTTCATTTACTTTATGATCTTGTTTATAATGATTAGTATCCTGAGATCCTAATTTCTAACAGAATCTTTGTCTATTTTTGCAAGTTAGCATGGTTTTTTGGCTCTCAATTAGAATAGATTTCATTTCCAAGTTGGTAGATTGAATGAAGGATTTGATAAAATTGCTTAATGTGAAGTTGATCTGTTCTTACTTTTTATAATTGGATGATTTTCAATTATTTTGAAAAGTTAGCTTGAACCAGTAAACAAAAACTTAACTTCTATTGCTATATTCATTGTTCAAAATGTTGGTGAATATGAGTGATATGAAAATATTTTGAACCCCTTAGAAGATAGCACCATTCTTGTGTAGTTGTTGAATTTGGCAAAACAAGAATTGGTTTTAAATTCCACTTTTGCAATTTTTGTCTCCAGAGTTCATAGGATTAAATCAGGATTAGAATTATCTTCTTAAACCCTCACCCTTTTTTTCCAAGTCTTAGCAGAAATAAGATTGAAAAGAGCTTATCGCAAAATCATTCCAAAAAAAAAGAAAGTTAGGAATCAACAAAAGCCTTAGATTGATTAATTCTTTGAACAATTACGCAAGTCCCCCTTGAGATTACCAGCAATTCACAATGAACAAAATGAGACTATTTGTACGCATTTGGGAACCTTGGAGTCATCTTTGTGATCACACAATTCAATTGTTTAGCACATAGAAAATTTTGATCAAGAGACAATAGGATATCTCTAGGAATGTTATTCTGAGTTGAGCATGCATAAAAACCACACCAACAGGTACCAAAGATAGTAAGTGAGAATATATTGGCAGCTAGATGCCATGAGGTCCTAGATCTATATAAGCAAGAAAAGGATAAGTTGATAGATGTTCATAAAACCTTACAAGAAGCAAATCGCGTTGTAGTAACCAAACACTTCAAGGAACCAGAAGACAAAGGAAGAAATGATGAGTTTGAGGAATTGCATAACATAGATGACTCGAACCATTGTTCAGAGAAATCAGATAATGAACGTTTGGAAAAAGATAGGTTTAGTTTTGGAAACAAGGATAACTTTCAGCTTGCTAATAATCCCATGTTTGAGGTTGAAGCTAATGTGATTTATGATAATCCACTCTTTGAGTTGCATACAAATGCTCTTCATGAATGTTGTGTTGGGATTGAAGACATACGAAGTTGATATCTGTTCCCTACTCTTTTTCCTTTTTTTTATAAATCTGAAGTTGGTATCTGTCAAACAACATCATGTCTAACATAAATTTGATGAGAATAAGACTTGTAGAGTCTTAGGGACGACCTATAGAACCTTGAAGCCTATCCTACCCATAACCATAAGTTCCTTTGTGTTTACCAGCAAAACACATGAACCATTGAGTTATCCCGCAGTCAAGAACTGGCATTCTAAACCTTGAGGTCGCCTTCTTGTGATCGTTTTGGTAGCACTATAAGCCTCCTTATGCAAGAAAGAATGGGATTATCTCAAAATTCTATTATGTGTTAATCAAAAGAGTAGAAGTATGATTTTCGCCATCAACACATACCTCCTACACAAAATAGTTATTGTTGCCATTGTTTCCCCATGGTGATAACATTAGTTGGTGACCAAGTGGTTGTTGAACCATTGCTAGCTTTATGGAAGCTAACTGTGAGAGATCCTACAAATACAAATCAAATTCTTGCATCCACCACAATGAATAGTGATTCCTACCAACATTCTAGGATATTGCTATACAATTATTCCTATAACATTATCATGGGTGCAATAGGTTGGAGCAATTGGGATTTACCTCTTGACATCTTGAGGGAATATATTGAGCTTTTAGTACTATGGTTTTACCAATTTCTTTTGCAAATCAGGACTAAGTTTGACAGTAATATAATTAGTGTGGATGGGAACAATGAATTCTCCTTGGGATTCCATGGGAGGCGGATGTAGATTGGACATAAACATCAGATTGTTGTAATCAAAGTGTTGCAATGTCAGTGTGATGGTTCGTTTCTAGGGTTGACTTGGAATCCTGGAATCATTTGGAATTCAATAGTTGTTAAAAATAAACTGGGATTTGATGATTTTCATAAACATATTCCAATTGGTGGTCATCAAGAGATCATTTCTACTAGTGTATGATGAGAATACATTCTAGGTAGATGGCACTATAGACCTTGGAACCCAAGAATTATTGTGGCAGATAGATTGCATGACGGTGGACTGTTTCATAGTACGATAGAGTTTGACAAACTTTATGATGTCAGTATTATTAGCATGAAACAAGGAGTAGGTGTGGGAACATTCTATAGACTCATCTGGGACCCTGGTATCAACATGAAGGTCTAAGATTGCTTGCGGGCAAGCAATTTCACAATTTCTTGCATTGCAAATATAGTGTTCCCTGAGCTCTGCTGCAGTAAGGAAAGGTTTGTTTGATCTTCAACAAGGATAAGTACATTTACTAACCCTAAATCATAAACTATTTGGAATATATATTCATACTATGAAAGAAGATCAATTTTGGTGAAGGAGTATCATCCAAGATTCCTTTTCTCCATATGGTTGCAATCAGATTAAAAGGTCCTTATTCTTCTGATTGTCCCACAAATTGTTGATACACAAGAAAAATAATGGAAAAATATAGAGATGATAAGAGTTCTCAGATTGTAAACTAAGGAAGCCAGATGAGTGAAGAGGTAAAAATTAGTAAAGAATAATGGTTCAATGCAGGTATTTGCTGCACTGAGTAAACAAAAAAGAAGAAATGAAATGGTCACATGGATATTGTTCTTATTCTTTTCCCAAACTTGTTCATTTCGGGCTTGAAAAATGCCCTTAGAGTCAGGAACACTAAGAGAATTTGATAGACTGTCCAAGAAAGAAAAAAATGTTTTTTTTTAAATCTTACAAGGAATGATGTGGATGCACTATTTACACTCAAAATCCAGCTTCATTAATCAAGAAATAATTGCAGATTAATGAATGTAAACAATGCAACTCCTTTAGTACAGAGATTGTCTATCAACAAATACAGATACACGAGAAAGAAGGAATGAATGAATGAATGAAAGAGAAATGCTTACCTACAAACTTGCTTGACAAATTGCAAAATAGTGAAGGGCATCATGAAGTGAACTACACTTAAACAGAACTGAAGAAGGAAAGAATTAGTGAAAAAAGGAGTTCTAAGCATCAACAGATCAGCGAGGAGGAACATGACTCAAAATTACAGCAGAATAAATAATATCGAGTGAAAAGAAAGTAAAAGGTCAAATTAATCTAACAAAATCTAATGAAAGAACATAACCAACAAAAGGGGGTGAAACCACTTAAGGTAAATCTAAAAATGTAAGAAAATAAAACACACTCTACCAAAAACATTTCAACTTCTGTATGGGTAATAAAACTTTACTAAAATATTAGTAATTAAAGAAAGATGAAATGTGAATATGTCTTGCCTCATCTCCAAATCGCATAAGAGAACGCACTAATGTTGGTGCAGTGTAGAAAATTGTAACTTTGTATTTGTCAACAATTTCCCAACATCGTCCTGGATTAGGGTAGTCTGGTACCTACAGAATTAATCTTTGCTTCATTAGTGAAGTTTTTATGTGTGAGTTACTTATGTCAAGGACAAGAGATATGAAATTTAATATATGCATGCTGCAGCAATGTTAACAGAATATTCAATAAAGAATGGAACTTCAAGAATAAGTCAAGAAGACTTCAACTAGATTGTTTAAAGCATGCTAACCTGGATGCCACATTCCATTCTAAGTTTCACATAAAGAAATTATTATGCTAAAATAATTTTCACTATTACAAAAATAAAAAAGCTTGACAATTTTTTTTTTTATATATATATATATATATGCTCGCAATGAATGATTAACTTATCAATGCACATAGACAATTACAACCTATACCTTCATATAGAATTAAAATCCCAACAATTGTGAGTAAAAGAATGATATTATGACCAAAAACCATAAAACCATGACATACGAAGCAGTGCAGCAAGTGGAATGTGCCTTTATAAGAACAAGTTGCTCCATAATGGCATTGCATATCTTAACACCATACATTTCAAGCAGAAATGACTTTCTCTTATACATATGCGTTGTTTGATTTCTATCCCAATGACATTATTTCCTATGAAGTGGCATTATCCTCAAATGTAACAAATAACTTGTCTTGCATCGGTTATTGTAAGGAAATTTTTGTTTTTATCTCTTGTATTAGTTTTGTGCAACTTATAAAACACAACCCTTGGCAATTTGATCTAAATATGCATTGATGTCATCTAATTCAATCACATTATGATCCTTTTCTCCTCCACCTTTCTTGCATGAAATGATTTTTTTTCTTGAACAAATCCAAGGTAATTGATGCAATTTGGGTCAATCCATTGCAGTTCTGTGTGAATAGTTTCAGACGTGCTTTAATTGCAATCACAAGCAAAAGCACTATAGAGCTAGTATAAACTGCATAGGTGGTTGTTGACCATTCCAAGCATTTGGAGGTATTTGATGCCCTCAAATTGTTGGTCGCCCCTGTTTCCCAGCACCATTTCATGCTGAGTATGACTGAATATTCTTTGCATACAAAAAACTTGTCTTTTCTTATCATTGGGAGGGTGAAATGAAGTGTTGGGTTATTGTTTAGTGTTTGGTGGCCTTTGGGTGGTATCATATGCTTGTCTGGTGGTTGTTATCAGGGGTTTCTCTTGCTTTTTGCGATTGTAACAGCCTATTATCAGACCTGTAGCTCAAGCTTGGTTTGCCTGGAAGTGATAACAGACCTGTAAAGTGGATATCTCATTGCTTTTTGAGGCTGGTTGAAGTGTTGGGTGAGTTAGTTGCTGGTGATCGCTTGGTGGTTGTTGTTGACTGAACAGAGTTTTGGAGGTGTTTCAAGTGTCTTTAATGACTGTACAGTCCCATATGCTTCTAATTGGAACTGCTGCTACCTTTCCTCTAATCTGCAACCTCATTCTTGAAGCAATGATGTATTTGGAGTGCTTTTAGAAGTGTTACCAATAGTCATCAATGCCATTTCTTGCATTTGGAGTGTTTCATGAAACATTCTCAAGCTTGTTGGAACAATTCCAGCGTTGAAAAGTATCACAGACCTGCTCAGAAAACTTGCTATATTACCTCTTAGGCTATTACCAGCACCTTTCCATCACTATATATATCACACCTTGCGGATGTTCACAGTTTTGTGATTTCACATGCTAGTTGGTGTTGTTTATCAGAGTGGTTCATGCCATTGTTATGACAGAAAAATTCTATCAGCCCTACTAACTTGTAATATTCACTTATGACAGCTGAATATCAGTATCGGCATGTTTAATGTTGTTATCACATTGGCAAAAAAAAAAAAAATTTAGTTTCTAGGGTGGTTATTACTACACTTCCTTTTGCAAGGGAGACAACTGATAAGGTGTAAACTTGATCAACATTATAACAAGTTCAACACTTTCTGACTTGAAGAAATTTATGATGTTAAAATGGCATGCCTGGAATAATGAATATACCAGCTTGTTTATTACCTTTTTTGATGCATTTGACTATACTGCAAGTAATAATCTCGTCATGGAAAAATGATCACGGTATTAATTGAACTTATTTGTACTGTTGAACAGGAGCTTCCACAATGTTTTAAATTTGGAATTAGATACTTCATTTTGTAAGATTTTTATGTGTGTATTAAGTTCTCTCTTTGCTGGCTAATTTCCATGAGTAGTCATTTCTACGATGACCTTTCTCTCATGTATATTCGTCATAAATAAAAGGCAAGTTAAGCCACAAAGTGCCAAGCACATCTTAGCACTAGTTGCATCAAATTATACTACCATATGCAAATTTTATTGGCAATTTACATTTGATATTGCAATCTAATATATGATTAATCAAAAATAGAAAGGAAAGATGGAAAATTCTCATATGGTTGGTGTACACTTACTCCTTCATAAATCACAATCGTTGCTCCATTTAGAAGAGGACCGTATGTTACATAGCTATGTCCAGTGATCCATCCACAATCGGCTGTACACCTGCAAGGTAAATCAGCACAAATGCCCTATTTTCAGACATAGAATGAGTGTTAAATGAAAAATAAATATAATTCTCATCTATATATAGTGAGGAATTTTCATACACAATTATTTTCTAAATTCAAGGGAAAAACAGTACTCCAAAGAAGATATGGATTTATTTTGAATAATTTTTGCTGAGGTGGTAATAAGCAAAGGAAGAAAACGATTATTCTCCTCATGTTTTTATTTTCTTATTTTTTTCCAGATTAGATATTTATATAAACATTTTACAATCTTAGATACATCTCCTTTCCATTTCATCACCTAGGGCTACATACCACAATCATTTACAAACATCTAGTAAAATTTATATCAGTAGACTCTTTTACCAACCATATTAAAAAATGTACTAAAAACTGAAGCATTAATGCCCTCATAGTGCAAATTTTCAGAATTGATGTAGTTTTGCTGTGCATAACTCATCCCAGAAGCTGAAGTTTCCATCTTTCCAGTTTGTAGTGTTGTTGTGAATGCAGGGTTTCAAAGTTTGTTGTGTGAGCAGATTACAGTGCACTATTTCCAGATTCCTTATAACTGTTTATTGCTGTTGTTGTGACTATTCATCAGTTTTCTGTACTTAATCAGATATATCATTAGTAGGAGCTAGTGTTTCATGCTTTACCATTTTTATGTTTCCCAGTGCAATCAAGTGTGGTAATATTGATAGATTTGTATGTGAATTTGTTGGATGCAAAAGACGATAAGTTATGGTACACGGCAGCTAGAGGTTGTACAAATTATGTTATTTGTTGATAGTTACCTTTATGTTCAGTATGGTGAAATTTCCCTTTGATTTGGTCATCAAATTGTCAAAATTGGGTGCATAGTTTGTGTAGAGTATTGATAAAACTTTGTGGGTATTTCAGTTTATGCTGCAAAATAAATTCGTGAGGGTTTCAGAAGCATATTTTGCTTAGAAATTTTTGTATCATATTTTGAAATCACATCAACTGAAAGTGAGATTACAATGTGATATCCTTTTCACTTTCCGATCACCTAGTTCTTGTGATGGGAAAAGTAAGATCATACAATAAAAAGACCTACATATCAAATTAAATTAGAGTGGCTGAAAGTAAAGTACTAGGCAGCATGCCAACTAATACCACTTATTCAATGGAGTACATATGCAATAATGAAAATGAAAATAAACTCTTCCACTTATTGTAATGTCCCCATTTTTAGCAATATTATTTCATGAGCTTGTGGCTAGTTTCTAAGTTTTCCTATAGACTTCTAGGTGTGTTGGGGAGAACTCCACACTTCTTGTAGGGTGTAGGTTTAGTATTTTAAGATTTCAATTTTTAGCAATGAGCTCAATTGGTAGTATGCATCGCTATGACACTTTCAATAGTGTTTTTAGACTCATGGGGTGTTCTCCAAACATCTTGGAGAGCATGTCTATTTTTGGTAAGTCACCCGGTTCGCTCTAATTATCATCCTACATATTTAGTATCATCCCAAAGTGATCAAAGTTTGATTTTGATTCAGTTTCAGTGCTTTCCTGGCTGAATTATTAAAAATTAATTAATATTTCACTAAAGTTGTCTAATGTTGAGAAATAATAAAAGGACAACTTAGTGTAATAGCTCGTTGGAAAGGTGATAAAGTCTTTTAAAATTTGGGTGTCTAATTAAGGGGCCCTTTGTACATGAAATGCAATTATTATTTCAAAAAGGTCATTTTTGAGGGAAAATAAATTATTAGAATTTCTGAATTGCAAATTTCCTCAAAAAACACTATAAAAGGAGGTGTTCAGGATCGTTAGTGCATATGCTGAATATTTGATACTGTTATGTTGTTGGGTTAAACCCAAGAGTTCTTCCATAATCTTTGGATGAAAAACTCTATAGATTTCTTGTTTCAGATTTTAAAGATAATCCCTAGATAGATCGGTGTAGTTTCATTTAGGAATCACCATTGGGTTTCAAGTAGAGCTTTTAGTTTAGATTTCATAATGAAGATATTTGATGTTTTCTAGTTTGCCGATTTTTTGGGTGTGACTGTTTTAGAACCCCTAATGGTTCTGACCTAAATTTTTAGTTTGAAACACTTAGGAATTTTATCAAACAGTTGGCAAACAATCTCTTTCCAGCTGGTAAATGATTTCTTGTTAGAGTTTTTGTAAAAATAGCAAGTTAGAAGTAGTTAGCAGATTAGGAGTAGAAGTAGAATAGGTCTGCTGGACATGAATTGTTGTAATGGTAGTTGAAACAAATAAATAAACATTGAAGTATGGTGTTTGTCATTTTTTCTCTTCTATTTGCATGGTTTCTCTTCATTTGGTTACTTAGAGTTCAGTGATTTTAATGGTGAAGTGTGAAGGTATCTGATTTGATTTCATGTTCAAACCATTGGGGGCTTGTTGATTGTAGGTCTCTGTGCATGGTTAGTCTAAACCCAATACTACTCTTAGTTCAACTATGGGTGTTTGTCTCAGGTTGCGCCAGAATTGGGTGCTTGAATCAATACCCATAGTCTGAAAATCCTTTTATCCCTTGGAGCTTGCACTATTCCTATGTTGTTTTGATTATATATCTCTGGCTAAGAAGGAATTGGTTTATTTGAAATCTATCTACCTGCAACATCAATCATTACTATCATAGTCCTTAGGCCCTCTAAACCATATCCTTTTTCTTTTATTTTCCCATCCTAAGAATCAAAGCATCGTCAGATGCAAGCTATCTTGTTGTATCCGTAAGTCCCCTCGTGTTTACCAACAAAACACATCACCCTTGAGTTATCCTAAGCAGTCAAGATCTGATAGTTGGAACCTTGTGGTTATCCCCTTTGATCAATCCGAACAGCATTGGGGATTTCCTTATTCAAGAGAGGATAGGATACATAGCATTCTATTCTATGTTGATAAAAGAGATCAGCGTGTGACATTCCTGCGTCAACAAATCCCTGCCAATTGATTACACATGTGAAGGGAAAACTACACTAGTCAACTATCAAAACGGACAACATTATCGATCCCAACCTCTTGGATTACCCTATCTATTAGATTTCACAAAGCCTCAACATTTTTTATTTCATGCCAAGCATCTATGGACATTACGATCACCAATGTGCCATTAGAAACTACTTAAATATTAAAGAGAGTCCTATTCTTCCATTTTTCCATCCAATTGATAAGATGTAGCATTTACTTGTCGATACTTTCTTTTGATTTTCAACCACAACCCATGTGTTTTTATGACTTCTTTTGGAAATGACCCATTGTAATCCATAGTTATTGTTGTCTTAAATCTCGTCCTAGAAATTATCAATGCATTTACCAAGCCTTCTCATTATGAGTTTTTCACCATATTGAAGGGAAAATTATTGTATTATTATAAGGTTTTCGCTATCACCACTATCATAGCTTCCTTCTCCTATTCTTTTCTCATTTCTTCATATCAAAAATGCGAAGTAGAGCATTCATTTATTTTGCAACCTATTCTGTTACTTCAAGGCACATCTTCAGATTATGTCCAGGTATTTTAGCAAGGTGGAATTCATCTCTTGATTTATCTTGTCATAACAAGCTAGCAAGAATTATAATAGACGTAGCTCTTGATAACATTTAGTATCCCACACTTCCATGGAAGGCCTTTCCTACAATTCCTTTGTGTTGAACTTAACATTGTTGATTTTAACATTGAAAAAAATCACCAAGCTTTCAAAAAAATTGTTTTAGAATAATGACAAACATTTATAAGAGAAAGTAGAATAAAAATATATTAAATAAATGATAGAAAGCAAGGGAGGAAGTGGGCAACATTTTCCCTAGGTTTTCAACTTTAGTAATTTCAAAATCAATAAAAGAAAAAAAAAAGAAACATATTGGTAACCTTTAAAGGTGCCTTAAAATCTCCTTACAAATCCTTTGAACAACATGTTTTGTCACCTAGATGCTAAAGACATCATCTATTGGGTGAAATAAAACAATAAAATGTCAAAAACAGATTGATAAAATGACAAATCATAGGGCGGTGGCAGAGGATAGGGGGTGGGTTTCTAATTTCATGCCAAGCAAGTTTCTGCTAGAAGCCCATGTGCCTACTTGAAAAACTTGGCCAAGCCTTTGTAAAATAACTTGAAAGTCTCAATGAGAACTCGGTGCATGAGTTATGTTGACTCAACATGACTTGCAAAAGAACTTGCGAGTCAAGCTAAGTTTGCCAAGTACTTAGTGATTTTTTGAACTCTGATATAGATGTGTAATGTGTATGTGCTGACTTTTCTTAAGAAAAAATTTCACTTTCATAAGAGGAGAAATTATTATAATAATATTAAATTATTAAAAGATCAGGCTTACAATTGTAATAAAGCCACCTTAGTGGTAGGTGTTTTCTTTCCATTTTTAGTCTGTTTTTTAGCTTGAAATGAGTCATGTAATGTTTTTAACTTTATCCATTTGGGTGGTTTTGTCTCCAATCTCTATTTAAAGAGATGAACCTCTTTGCTATAATTATCCTGTTACTAAGTACAATATTAAAATATTGTGTTCTGTTAATTTTGCAATAGAAATGAATCATCTTGCAGATCTAGTAATCCAACATAAAATTGCCTTATCTGAACATAGTAACAATCTAAATGAAATAAGTAGTCACAAAACCTCCAACCAAGTTTTCCCAATTTATATGACTGGTTATCTTGTAAATGGAGCTCTCGATTCTCATAATCTAGAAGACTTCTACAATCAACATCCTTTCAAAGTGCATAGATTTAGCTTGGGTATGAAAGTATTCCAGTAAGCATATTGATTCAAGTGCCATAAACCTCATGATTGGCAAGAGAAGTTACTAACACTTGAAATGAATAATACCAATAAAATGCAAATTGCTTCACAAAATAATATGGTTTATGCAAAGGCGATTGAGTTCATTTTTTCTTTGGGAAACAATACAATGTATGAATCCATATGAAAAGGTGAGTTTTAAGTTCATTTTACTGATAAGCATGTAGGTCACAAAAATATGTTCTATATGTACCTGGTTCAAAGAAAAAGGAAATAAAACTAGGGAAATTTGACTAATGAAGATATGTTGATCATATTTGATAAACATGAGTGCTTGATATGTGATAGGCTTCATCAATTTGTATGTAGGTTGAGGAATTTGCAAATATGGATTGTATAGGCTTGAATATTTGTAGCAAGGTAAGAAATATTTGATGGCCCATTCAAAAAATATGGCGTAATATGACAAAGAAAGATTGGAAATTAGACAATGCTCTCCCATGTGTTCAAACTTTAACCTAACTTTTTTCTACCAAGGATAGTAGCGATAAAAGATGAATATCTACTACGAATATGGAATATGAAATCCTTAGGAAAATTAAAGCTTACAGCCTTGTTTAATACCCAGTCAGCAAGGAGGCTGTTAGTTGAAGGTGGCTTAATAGAGTGAAAAACAAGGCTGATGGCTCTATTCTGGAAAGTTTGGCATAGAGTACAATGAAACCTCTCCCCTGATCGAAAATTTGTTAACAATTAGGATTATTTGGTCTTTGACAGCTCCATTTGGCAGGGACATTCATAAATGGATGTCAAGAGCATGTTTATAAATTATGACTTGAACGAAGAGATTTATTGATACCAAATACAAAGAATAAATTTGGAAACCATTGGTTGCATTATGGTATAAAACATGGACCACATCCATGATCAGTACATTAATACTTTTCTCATATCAAATGGCCTGTGTTGGAGCAGTTCAGATTCTTCTCTCCATGTGAAGAAAATTATGATTAACGGACATCTATATTAAAATTCCAAACAAAATCAAATGTCAATTGTACCTTATAAACATTGGTATAAAAAGTATAATATTTAAGAAAACTAGCAAACTTGATGAATACTATATACTAGACGTCATGTTTGCCACATACAGGTAAACGATTAAATGTAGAAATTAAATGCACATAACATAATGGAAATATATTAAAGAACCAGTCCCTGTATTAATTCAACAGTCCATGTACATGAAGTGCTTATAACATCACACCCAGATACGACCATCATGATCCTACTTCGAAGGAAAGGTATGCAATATATAATACCCGAAGGGGTGCGACCAACCGTCGCGTCCAACTGCCCTTCGGGAAGACTAATTGACTGCCGTAACCCACAATTACCGACGACAACATAACATAATACGACAACATAGCATAATGATTATTCCTAACAAAAGTCATTCCATATATAGCCTATTTTTTTGTCTAATCCTCATAGGATTTCTCATTTCAATTAATATGTAAATACTATGTCCAACATATCACAACTTTAGAATTGGACTTGAAAATATGTAATCAAGAAGAGCATAATATGCTACTGTTACCCGGTACTTTATATCAGCATACATACCAGTATACATCGCTTGGCTTGTAATCAAAAGCATATTTGAAGGTTGTGGCCGAGTAAACCATGTACCCACCAGTAGTGTGCAGAACGCCCTATAAAAAATAAGTAATGAAAACAATAAGTACAACCTAAATTATAAAATAAAGATAAATTTAGAATGAAGTGGGACCAATAATCAAAATTATTGAATTCTTGTAGTATCAAGGTATGAAAAAGCAAGACACCTTTGGCTTCCCTGTGCTACCACTTGTATATAAAAGAAAAAGTGGATCTTCCGCATCAACCCATTCAACTTCACATGTCGTTGAGTAGTTTGAAACTGCTTCCTGTTCAAAAAGAGAGCACAATGGTCTATTGAATTGCCAATATTTATTTCTTCAAAATTACGTAATCTATAATTCAAATTCTTATTTTGATTAAATGCATCATAACTAAAGTGTCATTTACTGGCCAATAAACCTTTTTAAAATAAATGCTTCCTAAACATGCTAAAGAGTTTTCAAATCATTCAGCATAGGAATCCAAGTTGATTCTCTAAAATTCAATACAACTCTAGTGGTCCCGCAAGCCCACTCTGATGACTTTTATATTGTTGACATGTTTCATGGTCTTTGAACACTCTCCCGAGGTTCATGGTATCTCTAGGATCACCAATTCATCTCCACTATGTGTCACACACTTTCACAGTTTTGCAATACAATCTACTTAGATCTGATGTGGCAAATCCAAAGACACATTAAGCATTATGTAGTCTTGATTGTCTTCTTTTTCCACAATCCCAATATAGAATAACCAAACTGCTAAGATCTACACACAATTCATGGCATGTTTACTAATATATGGCTAAAGTATCAATTGCATACAATAATAAAAACTACCAATGCATACCAAAAAGAATAACAAAATATACATAATAGTAGCTTTATTAAAATATAGTTTTCTTGCATACATGTAGATCAAGGAAGCCAAAACACTTACTTGATCTACAACTATTTTATATAGCTCAACAATCGTAAATTAGAACAAAGTCATTGGGAGCTACTGCAACTAAACATGAACAACTAACCCAAATCCAAGAAGCTAAAAAAAAAATAGTCGGCTCCACAAATTAACAAAACATTACAAAGTCTATTTGTGCTAATGACATCATCCTTCACAAAAGAAGTCGGATTCTTAGCAAACAAGAAAAGAAAAAAGATGATACAAATCACATAGTACAAAGGATTTTTTTTCTATAGTTTTGAGGAATGGGAAAGGAGGAGGTCCTACTTGATGAGTTTTCACTTTTTTAGCCATAACAACATCATCAAAAACTTGAATATTCCACAACAAAGAACTAATGAAGATCCTAGGAGTGTTGATCTTCTGATGCAGTAAACTTGAAATCTACAACTCACTTTTTAGCTATAAATTTAAAAAAGGAGCTTATGGATTGCACTGTGTTGAGTGTGCATAGATTTGTGCAAGGTAGATGTTGAATTGTATGGTGAATGTATCCACCACTAACCGTAACATTTGACAAATTCTCATAGACTATTAAAGCAATTATATGCAGTTTTAGAGATTCTACTTTGAGTAACTACTACCGTATCAAATGAACATGATGTACCATTGTATCACTCTATCATAATACTATCCAATATCCACAAATGTACAACTTCAGAAGAGGGTTGTACCACTACTGGACAAGCATATACAATTAACTTCAAGTATATGGAATCAACAATGTTATCAAGTTGTACAAATCCAACATGAGTGTTTGAATTCTTCAAGGTATTCAAGTCATACGATAGAGATAGTGACACCAAACATAAAGCATATGACTATTCTTCTAAACTTTATATTGATAGAGGAATGTTGAAGATGTGTAGATAGTACTGCAAAAGAACTTCCATTAGGAGCCTATATAGCAAGGAAGTCACATTAAGAGTGTACAACGGGTCAGTAGACATGATGTTTAGTGGAACGAGGGCATGTGGGAGATTGTATGATGGAAGAAGTAATTTAAGGAGCTTGACCAACAAGTTTACCTCAATTAAGAACTCTCTTAGAAGTTAGAAGAAAAGGAGTAATATTGTTATATGCTTCCATATTCATAGGCACTTTCTAGCACCAAACAATCTTTGCATTTGGATACCTCTTCAAGTCTTGGTAGATTAGATAATGAGGAAATGGGCATAGTTGTTCAACTCAATAAATAGCAACGCATTACCTCTTGAATTTTCTCCTTTCCTAATCAAGTTCATATTAGTCCTTTCCATGACAAATTATTAGTTGATGAATGTTTTCTTCTCAATCTAAATAGTAATTTTCATCCTTAATGAGATGCTTAAATCAAGTTCCCTATTTTCTCAAACCCTAGATGTTTCAATACTATAGTAGGAGAGAATGTCTCAACCATACAATATGAAGCATGTATGACAAAATATGTATTTGTAGAGCTTTTTAATTTAAATATTATGGGATAAGGACCTTTGAAACATTTGTTAGGACATGCATCAATTGGCTCAAGATTCAAAATTCTTGCTCATACCTTCATTGGTCGAGTTTGTTTTTGGCAATCTCGATAAGTCCACGTAATAGATCATATTAATAGCTTCCTAGCTTTGATTGTAAACTTTTAATTTTGAACCCCACACAATGCTTTGTTCGATGTTTGGAGAGATTGCTGGTAGTATGCTGCAAATATGTGCTTGAGAGATATCTGAGAGATGTGTTGTCATTGATGTCAACATATTTCTCTGTCTGTGACAGTGATGCAGTGAAGTTCAGTGAGTTGGTTTGTTCTGTATGATGATGATCAGAGTTTGAGGATTAAAGAGTTTGTAGAGGATTGTGTATAGATGATTCAGTATAATTTTCAGAGGTCCGCGTGAAGATTTCATTGAGTTATGAGTATTTGTGTTGTGGCTGGTTTTTCTGTTGTTCGGTGATGGTGGTATTCAATATTTTGATATGTATTACTCTGAATTGTAATATCTTGGTCTGTGGATTTGGAGGAATGTTTGGGACGTTGATGTGTATCTTCAATTCAAGTGGTTCGTGGTTTGGAGCTTTGCAAGTTATTTTTCAAGGTTGACAGTCATTTCAGTTAGTGTTCTTTAAGTTTGGTATAATGATGATGTGATTCTAGTAATTCGTGTTGGTGTGGATGTTGTGGTGGTAATTCATGATGCTTGTGGATGTTTCTGGATCGTGTGCCTTTTGTGTTGGTAGTTCGCATTGATCGTTGTGCACGTAATTGATGATTTTCTTTAGTGTTAGTGTTCATATTTGTGGCCGACAGGATGCTTGTAGCGTGTTGCGGATGTTTGATGTATGGAGGTGTTTCATATTCGAGGCGTGTGATATGGGTCTGTGCTATGTCTTGGCCGACATTGCTTGGTCCGCATGTCATATTGTAGCATGTGTATTTATATTTTTGTAATTAAGTGTTGTGTGTTGAGCCGACCTTGTGAACGGTTGATGTCATGTATAAATGAATGTATTATCTTTGTAATTGAATGTGTGTGAGGATGAGAATCAGAATGTACGTGCGCTGAATGTATACATCTTTTGGACGCAAAGAAGAAATGCAAGAAGAAGTAAGTTGTTATGTGCTTAACCAAAACCGTAACCAGGCATTAAGGAGATGCTATTCTTTCAGTTCATGATCTTCCGGATGTAATCCAAATCTGTTTGTAAGATAGTGTGTCTTCCCTGGGTTGTAGCCCTTGTTGTTTTTGAGTAGTGAGCTCTAGGCAGTGTGCCTAAATGCATGTGCATTCCCCATTGTAATATTTCATATACTTCTAATAGAGTATCATCATATTATGGGTAGGTTCCCACTGTGGTTTTTCCCTTGACTGGGCTTTCCACGTCAAAAATCTTGGTGTTATGTGTGTTCTTAATGTGTTGCTGATTTATGCTTTCATGCTTAATTATCAAATCTAAGAATAAGTTTGATTTGTGTAAGTTTTTTGAGACAACTAATTCACCCCCCCTCTTAGTTGTCTGCCCGAAATCAGAGCTATTTTCATCAATTGGTATCAGAGCAGGTTCCTCCGAAGAAGCTTAACAACTTGAGGTGATTCGGGATGGTGACTTACAAGGACAGTCCGACAGTTGATGGTACTAACTACTTTCTTTGGAAGAGCCACATGGAGTGTCATCTGAGATGTATTGGCGAATCTTATTGGACTATTACAAAAAACAAGTATATTGTTCCTGCAAATGCTCCCTCAACTGTGGATGAGATAAAGAAAGTTGAATGTAATATTAGAGCTGAGGAAGCATTGTTGAGTGCCTTGGCTGATGCTAATATGACAAATGTTACGGAATTGCAGGCTGCTCATGAGATCTAGAACAAGTTGGAAACTTTGTATGAAGGAGACAGTTATGTGAGGATTGCTAAGTTGTAGAGACTAAAAGGAAAATATAAGATGTTGAAGATGAGCGACGATGAGATCATCACTTCTTTTATGCAGAAGGTGAATGAACTAGTGTGCAATATTAGATGTGCCGGTGGAAAAGAATCAGAAATTGTTGCTAAAGTGCTCAGATCCTTACTTGCATCCTACAAACATAAAGTTGCTACTATTGAGGAGATCCGGATAGTGACTGATGTGACCAAAGACATGTTGATTGGTAAGCTTTCAGCCTTTGAGTTAAGTGAGTTTGGTGACTCCCTTCCTAAAGTAGAATCTGCATTCAAAGCCACTGTTTCCGGAAAGGATAAGAAGAGATATGATCGAGGAGAAAGTTTTTCAAGGAGGATGTCAAAATATGAGAAAGAGATGAAGGAAATGGAGGAAGAAGAGCAAGAGCTTGAGGAGCTTGAAGCATTGATTGCCAAGAGATTACCTAAAGGAGCCGATAAGTATGAAGGAAAGTTGTCTCTTAAATGTTTTTCATGTAATAAGATAGGACATTTTGCCTCAATGTGTCCAAAAAGAGTTCCTATAAAACCTTACAAGCCTAAATTTTAGAAGAGATGTTATTATGTTGTTGATGAAGGTGTGTCAGATGATGAATCGGATAAAGGAAATACAAGTGATAATGAATGGGTGTTTATTGCTATCAAGGAAGATGATCCAATACCTACTGATTCTTCTAGTCACATGAATGTGGAAAGAGCTTTGGCTACACGAGTTGAAGAGAAAGATGAATGGGTGATTGATAGCGGATGCTCTCATCATATGACGGGTGATAAGAGTAAGTTCATGAGCTTGGAGAAATATGAAGGAGTTGTAAAATTTGGTGATGACAAAGCTACTATAATTCGTGGGAGAGGTTCTATTTCTCTTGATGGTAAGAACAATATTGATGATGTTTTATATTTGGAAGGCCTAAAGCATAATATTTTGAGTGTTGGATAGATGGTTGACAAGGGATATGATCTTTAGTTCAAGAATGGAAAATGTAGAATATTGGGTAGCTTTGTAATTGAGATTGCATCAGGTACAATAGCTAAAGGTAATATATTTCACTTAAATAGTGCCGGTAAAAGAAGTTTGATTGCTCAAGTTGATGAAAGTTGGTTGTGGCATAAGGGAATGTGTCATGTGAATTTTGATAACATTGTTAAGATAAGTTCTACTCAGGCTGTGAGAGATCTTCCTAAGTTGATGAAACCTATTAACCCTATGTGCAAGGAATGCCAATTAGGGAAACAAACCAGAATATCTTTCAAGAGTAAGAAGCATTTTTCAAATGGATTATTGGATCTTTTGTGTACTGATTTGTGTGGACCTTCTAGAGTTAGAAGTTTGCAAGGAGACAGATATTTCATGTAGCTGATTGATGACTATTCTAGGATGATGTGGGTTACTTTCTTAAGCGAGAAATCTGAATCTCTAGAGAAGTTCAATATTTTCAAAGCTATGGTTGAGACTGAGATAGGTTTGAAGTTGAAGTGTCTAAGATCTAATAGAGGTGGAAAATTCATTTCCAGTGAGTTTAATGCATATTGTGAAGAACATGGGATAAGAAGACAGTTGTCTGCTTCGAGAACCCCTCAGCAAAATGGAGTTGTGGAAAGAAAGAATAGAACCATTCAAGAAGCTGCTAGGACTATGATGATTGAAGGAAATGTTCTGCATGTTTATTGGAGAGAAGTCGTGAGTACTGTTGTTTACACTCTTAACCGAGTGCATATCAAAGGTGATACTAGTAAGACTCCTTATGAATTATGGTTTGGTCATGCTCCTACTGTTAAATATTTCAGAATTTTTGGAAGTAAATGTTATATCAAAAGGGATGAAGATTTAGGAAATTTTGATGCTAGATGTGATGAAGGAATATTTCTTGGTTATTCTAATAAAAGAAAGGCCTATCGGTGTTATAACAAGAGATTGAGGAAGATAATTGAGAGTGCAAATGTCAGGGTTGATAAAAGCAATGAGAGACAGTACATATCTTGTGGATATGATTCAGATGATCAAAATGACAATGCAAACAAAGGGAAGCAACCTCAAAGTCAAAATCAAGTTCAGATTGTTCCGGTGAATCCAGTGAATCAAGAGGAAGGAACTAGTGCAAGTGCAGAAGAAAGAACTCAACAGTCTGAAATTCAAGAAAATTCTAAGACTCCTAGGTATGTAAGATTGAATCATTATGAAAATCAGATCATAGGAGATAAAATAAAGGTGTTCAGACTAGAAGAAGAATTGTTGCAGATCAGATTGAGTATTTTTCAATTTCTAAGATTGAACCTAAGGATGTGAATGAAGCATGTAAAGATGAACATTGGGTAAAAGAAATGGAAGAAGAATTGAATCAAATTGAAAAAAACAATACATGGATTTTTGTTCCCGAACCTAAAAACAAAAAATCAAATTGGAACCAAATGGGTCTTTCGAAACAAATTGTATGACAAGGTGAAGTTGTTAGAAACAAAGCAAGACTTGTTTGCAAAGGATATTCTCAAATGGAAGGAATTGATTTTGAAGAGACTTTTGCTCCGATGGCAAAAATTGAAGCTATTAGATTGTTTCTTGCTTATGCTGCTTACAAAAATTTCAAGGTTTATCTGATGGATGTCAAGTCAGCATTCCTAAATGGCGAACTGGAAGAAAAGGTGTACATAGAGCAACCGGATGGATTTCTATTGATTGATCAGAGTGATATGGTGTGTAGGTTGAAGAAAGAATTGTATGGATTGAAGCAAGCGCCTAGAGGATGGTATGCCAGATTGGAAAAGTATTTGCTGAAACTAGGATTTAACAAAGGTACTACTAATAGTAATTTGTATTTCAAGATTGATCATGATAATATTCTAATTGTTGAAATTTTTGTTGATGATATCATATTTGGAGGGAATGATAGTTTGTGCAAAGAGTTTGCTAATGAAATGTAGAATGAATTTGAGACATCTATGATTGGAGAGATGAAATTCTTTCTGTTTGCAAATTGCTTAGTTAGAAAAAGGAATATTTATATCTCATTCCAGGTATGTGAAAGACTTATTGAAGAAATTTGGTTTGGATGATACAAAGCTTGTTGGAACTCCTATGGTGATCGGATGTAAGTTGACTAAGGATGATGATTCCCCCAAAGCAAATTAGAATAGATACAAATCTATGATTGGTGGATTACTCTATTTGACTCAGACCAAACCTGATATCATGAATGTTGTTTGTCTTGTTGCTAGATTTCAAGCTAATCCTAAGGAATCTCATGTTGTAGCTGTTAAAAGAGTTTTTCAGATATTTGAAGGGAACTATTGATTTTGGTTTATGGTATTCTAAAGATGACAATTTTACTTTGAGTGCTTTTACTGATGCTGATTGGGCAGGTGATGTGGATGACTGTAATATCCCAGTAATTTGTTTTTTGAATTTTTAACAATAAGCGACAAAAGCAATCACCACAGCCCGTTAAGGTTAGAGAAATAAACCGAACTACTAAAAGGGAACCCTTCTACCTTTTGTTCATCGAGAGCCCAGTCTGGGAGGGTGAGAGCATACGGTGTTTCGGGGATCGTTAGCAACAATAATCAAAATGAAATTACAATGCTTGGGAGGCAAGCCAGCCCCTTCTACTTATCCAGCAGGATAGAAACCAAACTCTTGGCGATAAACCGACCAAGGGAAAATGACAAGAAACTGAAATTCAATCACTCTACTGCGTGTTTTAGTGGGAGGACATTACATTAAGCTATCACTCTACCGCATATTTCAGCGGGAGGACCATTGTATTGAACTTATCACTCGACCACTTATTCAGTGGGAGGACTAAGTACAAAAACTGAATTACAAAACTTAGAAGGCGACAAGCCAGCCTCTTCCACTTATGCGGTGGAGATTACAAATAAGAGCAGAAAGAAGGGATGATCAATACTATTGAAACAACCTTACAAAATAGAGATTAGATGAGAAGAGTAATTGCAGGTTTTTACAACAAGACTATCATTTTTCTGTTACAACTAATTTGCAGGCTGAAAGTACAATTCAGCAGCCCATGGAAACATCAAAATACTCATAACTCCCTCATTTTTCACCCGAATCAACTCAAATCAATCCCAATCTCCCAATATAACACTAACAACATCATCTAGTCCAAACTACAACCCCAAACAACCCTTATTTAATTTGCACGCATCCCAATGCAATATCAGAAACCCACGCCATACCTAGGGATTTCGATTTTGTCTAGAAAAATCAATACTCAATTAAACTTGCTAAAAACTTACACAATGTATCGCCATGGCTAGGAAGGAAGGATGATCCGGTACCCAGAATGATGGAGTCACCTGGTTAAGAGATGTGAACAAAATATACTTTCAGCAATCCCGCGACCAACAACCAGAAACACTCAAATCCAACATAGAACACTCCATAATCTGCACTCATTCACCAATCAGCAATGGGAACACAAGGACACAGCTAGGTACTATCTTGCAAGTACGAAACTGAGACTCAGCTAGGAAGCCAACTTCGAAGCTCAGATTTTCAGTAGCCAAACCGGCAGCATAACGATGCAATTTTCAAAGATGTGGAAATGGGAGCCCAAGTCTCATATTTATAACTTCACACACCTCAACCCCAAATGCAATTTCCTTCAATTTCAATGCCTTTCATTTTGCATTTCACTCCACTACATGTGGACCCCAAATGTGGCGCCATTTCCCACAAGTCAAACCTCACGCCTAAGGCAAGGACCCTCGTTACACTTTGGCAAATATTAGAGATAAGTCATAAAAAATAATATCTTTCTCAATATTTCGACATCTCTTTAATAAACATGAAATTCGCCAAGAACTTAGGAAAAATAGCATTAATCCCAATTTTAATAAATTAGTCGCAAATAATCAGATTAATTAAATATTAAACCTTAGGATAAGGAAATAATATTTAATTATGTCGCAAATGACTCCCGTACTGATTATTATCACAATCAGGATGAAACTGAGCCCGAACGACCATAGAACTGCTGCAAAATCAGAACCCCTGTCTACTACCAAAAATAGAATTGTGCCACACAGCCACTTACTTAAAATAGTAAGTCAAGAACTAATGCTCAGAAAAGCATGATCATCGCGTCCAAAGGCAAAACATGGAGAGCTCAGTAGGACAGTAACTCCAGAATGGTCATTCCCTGACTTACTAAAAATAGTAAGTACTCGTTTCATCAATGTTGGACCCTCATTCTTCATTCCACCTAGCCTACGGGTCTCAGGAATAGGCTAATGGACCACTGGAAGGTCATCAGTGAGAAGGGGACATTACAATGACAGAAAGAGTACTAGTGGTGGTGCATTTTTCTTGGGATAAAGATTGGTTTCTTGGTTGAGCAAAAAGCAGAATTCTATTTCTTTATCTACTGCAGAAGCAGAGTATATTGTTGCTGCTAACAATTGTACTCAACTCGTATGGGTGAAGAAAATGTTCAAAGATATCAGAGTAGTGTATGATGAGCCTATTTCTATGTATTGTGACAATTCAAGTGCAATTAACATTTCTAAAAACCCAGTGTTGCATTCAAAGACTAAGCATATATCAATCAAGTTTCACTTTTTGAGGGATAAGGTAAATGAGAAGTAAGTCGGATTGGAGTATGTTCCTACAAAGGAACAAATTGCAGACATTTTCACGAAGCCTTTGCCTAAAGATACCTTTGAGTATCTTAGTGAGAAGCTAGGGGTGATTGCCCCTCCTGATCAGAACTAAGATGCATTGGTATGTATCAGTACAGTGCATTTCACAGTCATATCTTGTGATCCAGATTGATGAGTGGAGGCTACTACTGAGGGGGAGTAGTCAATAAGTCAGTTTTGTGAGTTAGTTTTTTGTGTTTTGTCGTGCAAATATGTGCCTTTGCCATTGATGTCAAAGGGGGAGAGAGAGTCATGTGAAAAACTATGTTGGGAGAGAGTTATGAAAGGGTGAGAGAGTAATATGAGAGAGCTATTGATTTCTTTGTCATTGATTGTTTTTCACATCATATGTTGTCATAAATGCCAAAGGGGGCGATTGTTGGATGTTTGGAAAGATTGATGGTAGTATGTTGCAAATATGTGCTTGAGAGATATCTAAGAGATGTGTTGTCATTGATGTCAACATATTTATCTTTCTCTGATAGTGATGCAATGAAGTTCAGTGAGTTGTTTTGTTCTGTATGATGATGATCAAAGTTTGTAGAGGATTGTGTATACTTTTCAGAGGTCCGCATGAAGATTTCATTGAGTTATGAGTATCTGTGTTGTGGCTGGTCTTTCTGTTGTTCGGTGATGGCAGTATTCAATATTTTGATCTACATTGCTCTGCATTGTAATATCTTGGTCTGTGGATTTGGAGGAATGTTTGGGACGTTGATGTGTATCTTCAATTCAAGTGGTTTGTGGTTTGGAGCTCCGCAAGTTATTTTCAAGGTTGACAGTCATTTTAGTTAGTGTTCTTGAAGTTCGGTATAACGATGATGTGATTCTAGTAATTCGCGTTAGTGCGGATGTCGCGGTAGTAATTCATGATGTTTGTGGATGTTTTTGGGTCGCGTGCCTTTTGTGTTGGTGGTTTGCATTGATTGTTGTGTGTGTAATTGATGATTTTCTCCAGTGTGTTAGTGTTCTTCATATTTGTGGCCGACAAGATGCTTGTAGTGTGTTGCAGGTGTTCAATGTATAATTCTTGGAGGTGTTTCATATTCGAGGTGTGTGATATGGGTCCATGCTATGTATTGGCCAACATTGCTTGGTCCACGTGATATTGTAGCGTGTGTAGTTATATTATTATAATTAAGTGTTGCGTTGAGCCGACCTTGTGAACGGTTGATGTCATGTATAAATCAATGTAATATCTTTATAATTGCACTAAATGTATACATCTTTCAAAGGCAGAGAAGAAGTGTGAGAAGAAGTAAGTTGTTATGTGCTTAACCGGAACTATAACCACACATTAAGCAGATGCTATTCTTTCAATTCATGATCTTCCAGATGTAATCCAAATCTGTTTGTAAGACAGTGAGTCTTCCCTGGGTTCTAGCCCTTGTTGTTTTTGAGTGAGCTCTAGGCAGTGTGCCTAAATGCATCTGCATTCCCCATTGTAATATCTCATATACTTCTAATAGAGTATCATCATATTGTGGGTAGGTTCCCACCGTGGTTTCTCCCTTGACTGGGTTTTCCAAGTCAAAAATCTTGGTGTTATGTGTGTTCTTAATGTGTTGCTGATTTATGCTTTCATGCTTAATTATTAGATCTAAGAATAAGTTTGATTTGTGTAAGTTTGTGAGACAACTGATTCACCCCCCCTCTCAGTTATCCGCTCGAAATCAGAGCTATTTTCATCATGCTCTTCACACTCATACCTAATCTAATATTAAACACTTCCCCCATGTTTATAGACTCATTTGATGCATTTTGTAATTGTATTTTGTAATAAATTTATCTTTTTTTTAGAAATTTTAATATTTTTTTAATTTGCCAAGTTTTTTCAAGTTAAAAAATTTTGGTCTACCGAGTTTAAGTCTAGGTCCAAGTATGTAGACTATGACCGGAACCTTTTTCTAGGAAGCTTTGATTAGAACATCTCTATGCTCTCTCAAAACTCTCAAACACATGAGAATCATCAACTCCTCTGAAGACTTCATTTTTTTGCACACTCATATCACCCTCAAGTTCTATTTTCTCCCCTGAAAACATTTGCACTAGTTTTTTTGGCTTAGTTTCTTTGTAGATCAACAACTCTTCAATACCATGAAGATTGCTTTTGCACCCTTCCCTCTGTCTATTAATTAGTCTTCTAACTTTGTCTCAAGATGAAGACTTTCCTCATATAGAGGAGATTTTGTCAATTCCTTGGACCAAAATTGATCTACAAGATCAACACACTCTTCTTCAAGCAAGGAAAGGTGTTTGGCAACCTGTTGTGACGTATTCACACATCGCCCCATTGCAAATGGGGACCCCTGCTTTTTTCTTTCTAGGGTTTGTTTTCTAGGTCTTTTAGGGTTTTGTCTGTTAGCCTTTGCAGGATGAGTGCTGTCAAGGGGATCGTTGGATTGCAGGCTTTGCTTGAGCCAGGGGAATCAGCTGGTGCCCCAGAATTAGGGTTTCTTTGAGAGTTCTTAGGGCCTAGTTTTGCTCTCGTTGCTAATTGTGTCTTGCTTTGTGAGTGGGTATCATTCTTGAAAGGCCGAGCTAGGTCGAGTTGGTGAGTGATGAAGTCTGAAATGTCATCCTGACCTTCAAATGCCCTGAAATTTGGCTAAGTCTGGAATGTCCTGATCCTGAAATTTGGCTAAGTCTGGAAAACTGAAGAATCCTCCAAAAACTAGATTTTGCAATATAACTCCTGGAGGTTCGAAACCACTCTCAACCATCTTGAAAGTATATATGGAATATAACTTAAAGTATAAGAAAGAAGAAAGATAGAAGGAAATGTTATATTCCATAAAATGATCCTGACAGAGAGTCTAAAATGTCAAATTTCGCTCCTGACCCTTCCAAAGGGTCCAAAGCGAATTTCGCTCCTAACCCTTCCAAAGGGTCCAGAGCGAAATTCTCCATAAGACATTTTAGTTTGACCCAAACTTAGAACCAACTCGTTCCCAGGCATCTTTGAGGGCAAAACACTTGTTTGGATGGAAAAATGTGAAAATGAAGTCAGGATTTTGGCCAAGATTAGGAATTTCGCTCCTGACCCTTCCAAAGGGTCCAAAGTGAAAATCCTTATACACCTCAATTTATCACTTATCAAGACCAAGTTCCTAGTTTCCAAGGCACGTGTGGAGGTGTTTTTGAATGTTCTTGCCTTGAGAGGGAGTTGGATGATTTCAAAGATCAAGATTTTGCTTAAAAAGTGATTTTCGCTCCTGACCCTTCCAAAGGGTCCAGAGCGAAAATTAACCTAGGACTCATTTCTCGCCTTATTTGACCAAATTTTGATTTGCAAGTCATTTTGAAGGGAAAAGCAAACAGGTTTGGACTTTGGAAATGTTTGAAAACCTTGAAAAAATGATGGATTCTAGCCTGGAAGAAGAATTTCTCTCCTGACCCTTCCAAAGGGTCCAGAGCGAAATTCATCATAAACTTCATTTGCCACCTTGTTTGAGCTTGAAACCTTGTTCCTAACTTGGAAAATGGTCTAACTTTTCCTTGTGAAGTGGTTTGAAACTTGAACACTAAGCAATTTGGCTTGGAATGAAGATTTCGCTACTGACCCTTCTAGAGGGTCCAGAGCGAAAATCTTATTTGAGCTTATTTTTCACTAATTTTGGCTAACTTTTTATGTGCAGGGTCTCTTGGAATGAAGATTGGACATCATTTGATACATTTGAAGATTTGGAAGCATGCAAAATGAAGAATTTTGGACAAGGAAGGCAATTTCACTCCTGACCCTTCCAGAGGGTCCAGAGCGAAATTTTGAATAGCTCTCATCTTGCAATGAAAAGGGTCAAGTTTTGGGCATGAATGAAACAAGGACAACTCCCATTTTCCTCCTGAAGAAGTTTCAACTTAAAAGAATGAAGGATTTTGCTTAAAACCTAATTCTCGCTCCTGACCCTTCCAAAGGGTCCAAGGTGAAAATCTTTATGGGAGACATTTCTTGCTCAGTTTGGTCGGATTGGAGTATCAAAGGCATGATGAAAGGTGGAAAGAGCATGTTGAAACCCTTAGGCATGTTTGGAAATGAAGAAAATGAAGGATTTTGCCCAGGAAAGGTAATTTCGCTCCTGACCCTTCCAGAGGGTCCAGAGCGAAATTCCTAAAAAACACCTTTTTCTTGCAAGGTCAAAACAATCTTTTTGGTTTTTATGGTTTGAATGAATGTGAGGAAGTATGTTTTGTCCTTTGAAGATAATTGAGATGGTCAAGAGGAAGCAACCAAGCCTAGAAAAGAATTTTCGCTCCTGACCCTTCCAGAGGGTCTAGGGCGAAAATCCTAAAACCTGTCTTTTCTTCCAAAGTTTGGGCAAAGCTAAGCTTAGGCATGGGTATAAGAAGACGTTTGAATTGCCTTAAAGTTGAATTGGATTGCTAAGAATGAGAATTTCGATGCCAAGACAAAAAATCGCTCCTAACCCTTCCAGAGGGTCCAGAGCGAAATTTCCAATTCCTCCTATTTTCCTTGCATTTCAAGATAAAATTTTGGTTTTCAGGACTTGGATGGGAGAGAGGCATGATGTTCTATGCCTTAGAAGTGATTTGAAGTTAAAAAGCATGAAGGAATAGGCCTAAAACTCAAAATTCGCTCCTGACCCTTCCAAAGGTTCCAGGGCGAAAATCATAAAATCAACATATTCCTTTTAAGTTTGTACTAAGGCAAGGATACACCAAGGTGGAAATGACCTTTAAGACCATTGATGAGTAATTGTTTGTTTCAAAAGTTGATGATTCTAGGTCAGAGAGGGAAAATCACTCTTGACCCTTCCAGAAGGCCTAAGGCGAAATCCACATTTTCACTTAATTTCCTCATGTGAAATACCAAAATTTGAAATGCAAGACTTTAATTAGGTATGAACTCACCTTCCAGGAGATTTTGGAGTCAAGGAATGGGATATTCGGGACCAAATTGAACAAATCGCTCCTGACCCTTCCAGAGGGTCCAGGGCGAAATCATCAAGAAGCTTCATTAAGCCTCAATCAAACCTTGATATTCCCCAATTTGCACTAAATTACCCAAATTCAAGACATTTGGGAGGTTGAATTAAATTCGCATTAATTAAGGCATTGGCAATTTAATTAATTAATTTCTAGGCCTTGAAATAATTGAAAAATCCACCTTTGAGCTTTGGAATCAATTTAAAAATTAAAAAATTATGCTTAAGCGCTCAAAAAATCATTATTGTGCCTTTACAAACAAGTCGGCCAACTTTTGAGAGGAGTTTTATTTTATTTTATTCCCTATTTGCCAAGTCGGCCTTGAGGGAAATCAAGGTGATCGCCCTATATAAGGGAGGTGTATTGTAGATATTCAAATCATTCTTTCATTATCTCTCATGCGAACTTGAAGAGCATATTTGGAGGTACGAAATTGAGCAAGTTGGAGGATAATTTCCAGATTTTGGAAGGTGTTTGAAGGCGAATTTCCAGATTTTGAGAAGCTAGTGGAAGGCGAAGCTTTTTGAAGGCTAATTGAGGCGTAATTCATCCAAAGGAAGACCACAATTCAATCCTTATCCAGCAAAATCTGATCTTCTTTCTTCATTTTTCCAGGTTCATAGTTAGGCTTTCAAAGGAGAAGGTATGAAGAATCCTTTTTGAAGTTCTTATTCAAGACTTGTTTTGATTTTATAGCAATCTTTTAAAGTCTAAAGTCTTGAAAAATCTAATCTCCATTCATAATTAATTTGAAAATTTAGAATTCTGGATTTATCATATCATTTTCAAATTAATATCTTAAATCATTCTCTTGGAAGGTCCTAAATTCTATGCTTTAAGGTATGATGCTCAATGACTAACTTTAATCTTTTGTGTAGGCATCAAATGGCGACCCCCGGAGTCGGAAGATCAACTACTTGGCGGACCCTCATCAAAGAAGATCAAGTCAGGACAAGGACGATCTCCTCCGGTCCAGTTTCATTAAGGACAACCTTCTCCATCTATCTTCCAGTCCAGCATTGAAGGAAAGCATCACCAAATTGAGAATCAACCAAGTATTAGACAAGGTGGCATCCTAGTCATCATTCCTCCAGTCAGGTTGGTCCACTTCAGCATGTCCAGATTCAATGTACCTGACTCATTAAAGGTGGCACAAACTTCAATGTACCTACCTCGACTATCTATTGGTTGAATATTCCAGAGAAGACATGTGTCCAAATAATGCAATTATTTCATTGGTCAGAATTAAGTTTGTTGTAACAAACCCTAATTAGGGTTTCATTGTAAAATCTTGGCCATTGATCTCAAATTGATCCAAGCCATTGAATGATATTGTGGGCACTATATAAGCCCTGGCTCTTCATTTGTAAAGGCTAATAGTTAGTGAATAGTGAGTCAATAATAGTTAGTCATTAATAATTAGAAGGTGAATAGTTAGTAATAGAGGCCAGAATAGTAGAATAGCAATTAGAGTAGAATAGGAGGACAAGGCAAGAAATTGTTGCCATTGATTGTAAATAAACTCCATTTTGATTGAAGTAATGGTGAAGTGTGTCGTTTCTCGCAATATGCATGGTTTCTTGTTGAATCTTCAATTCTAGATGGTAGATGATTAGATTGAATGAAGAAAATTGTTGAATGCACCTGTGTGGAATCCGTCTAATCCAAACCACTAGCCTCTTGCTGATGGTAAGTGCACCTTGCGTGGTCAACTGGCATAAAATGAACTTAATCTTAAGTCGTTACACGTCCATTGTTCATGCATTATCTTGAATGGTGATCATTGTCAGATGGTGTACGATTTGAACATATTGGAAGCATCCCTTAGAAGATCGCACTGAGTTGGTGTTGAATTGTTCAACCTAATGGTGAGACCCAGTCCAGTAGGACTCCACCTAGTCATTCATCCATTTTCTCGCATTCTAGGTAGTAGAGTAGACGTCCTGAACCCTGCATCTTTTGTCATTTGTTTGTCATCCAGTTAGTTAATAGGACTTGTGATTCTAGCAAATCAGACGTTTAGGTCATTGACTGTAAGTCCCCTTGTGATTCCAGCAAAATCACATCATACCGCGAAGAGCTTATCCACGAGTAGAGACCCTACAAAGCAAAACCTTGGAGTTGCCTCGACTGATCCTTCAACGAGATCTTCAGTAGTTGGGAACTTTGTTCAAGAGAGGATAAGGTACCTTTTAGGTATTTTATTATGTGTTTGGTCGTGTACAAAATACACATCAACACAACCCTACTCACTCTTCAAATATCGTAGATTGTTGTTCAAATTTGGTGGGATGTTTTGAGGCCTTCTTTCCTAGCTAAAGCTTTGACTTACAATTCATTCTGAGTTTTGGTTTGGATTTGACTCTAGACTGATGAATTTTTAGAGCCATTTGCTTCCGACAACCTCCTTTGTTCTTGTTGTTCCACTAGTCAGAGGGATCATTTGATTTCATGGTATTCCCCTTGACTAACTCTAATCTTTTCCCACCATTGTTTGGGATTAATGGAATTAAATCACTTGGTCTCTAATGTTTCTTAGGTGGGCAATGTGGTAAATGTTGAAATGAACATGCAATGGGTGTATGCATTTAGAAGTGTTGCTACAAGTGTTTTGGCTATGGTCTAGAACATCATTATGAGATTTTGGGTAATTTTAACCCTTTAAGCTTGTTGTTTGACTTCATAAAGGGTTGTGTACATTGCTCTTCCAATTTTGACCAATGGTAGGGCAATAAACCATTTTTATTAGTGGGTTGCTCATTAGTCATCCCTTTATGTTGTAATTGTTCACTTTACAGTGGGGTTTAGCAAATCATGACCATTTGGGAAGTATCGTTACTATACCATCTATTGGTAGTTGTTGGAGTTGTTTTGCCCCATGGGGTATGATTTAGAACATTACAGAATGTGAGCAAAACAGAATAGTATACATATGCACGAAATGTAGAGAACTCAGAGCTATATATTCATTAATGCCAACATTACAATGTGTCTTTAGAATAACATAGCAACATCAACATAATCATAATACTCCCACAGATTGGGGTACACAGATATATATACACGGGTGTCGACCGGCTACCGGTGTCAACCGTCAGCTATCGTCGACCAACCGCCGACCCCTAAACATTTACTAACAAACACTAATTTTTCGGACGACATCATCCCCCCCAAAAAAGAGAGTCGTCTCCGGACGACACATAACAAAGTGGGGATACCATAATGTAAACAACTACAAAAAAGAAATCAAGGAGCTAAGGGCCGAGAAAGCATCCCTGAAGAAGGTGCAGGAGAAGGGTTTGGTGCAGATGCAGCCAACTGCTCTCTCAACTGACGAATCTGCTACGTCCTATACTGAAGGTCCTGCTCTAGTACTAGGTGTTGCTCCCGCGAAGTCTTCACCATGAACACCGCCTCCATGACTTCCTTATATTTCTTGTCCAACTCCTCCAAGATAGAAGTGAGGCGAGTCTCTACAACTGCTGCATAGCGGCCTCTTGTGCCAATTCCGTCTTTGCCAGGACCAACTCCTCCAATGTCGTCACCTAATCCCTCTGTTGTAGGAGCTCCTCCTCAATGGTCTGCAGTCGAGTGGCTAGCTCCTCCCGAGCTGTGATGGCTGCCACCCGCTCTGCCTCCGCCCCAGATGCCAAATGTTGTGCACGTCGGAACTCATAGTAGCCATCTCGGAATACCTGCTCCACCTGCCGCAACAACAAGTATGTCCCACTCTCACCAGTAGGCACCTTGCACCTCCATTCCTCCATCATGGCAGCCGTCTCTATTGCAGGCCATCCCCTCAAAGAAAAACACCTGGAAAACTCCTCGGCAAATCCCCCTGGGGCAAATGCTAGCAAATCCTCCACTGCAATCTATCCAAGAGCTAGTTCCTGAACTGAAGTCGCCATCCACCGTGCACTGGCCTCCACATCTGCCAAGGCAACCATCCTCTGTGCACTGACCTCTATCTCTGCTAGAAACTGCTCCACGGCACCTAACTCACTCGACATAGAGGATGCTATCTTCTGGTTAGGCTCAACAGCCCTATAATCCTCGCCAAGCACCTCATCCTGAAGGACATCCATAGCTGACTCCTGCTGCTGGTGAGAACTCCCCTCCTCTAGATCTACTATCTCTGGCGACACCAGTGGTTGTGGTGAAGGAGGTCGAGACCCAACCAATGCCATGGGAGTTGCCTGGTAGTGGTCCAACCATGCATCCCATGCGTGGACCGTACTCTCCAGCTCAACCTCTTTCTCTCTAGAGGGCTCCTGACTCGCAGGCACACTCTCCAACTTGGCCCCTTGCTCTGTAGCCAGCACCTAGCTTGTAGGCATTTTGTGTGCTGGTGGGGCGACACTAAACGATGTCTGTGTGGGTGGAGGTCGCAATCGCCCGAATCCTGGCACTGGTATAGCTCCCACTGTCATCCCCAAAGTAGGGAGTGGAGTTAGTTCACCATCCACCTCTAGCAAGTCTGGAGTGAAAATAAATCACCTCTCTCGAAGGTCTGACCCCCCTCGATGGTGCTACTCCAACCATACTCGTATCCCTCACGAGTGCACCCATGACACCTTTTGCACGTGTACCGCCACCAGCACTGTCCAACGTCTCCACTCCATGAGTTCGTCCCACTAATTCTCTACTAGCCAGATGGAAGGCATCATTGCCGCCACTGCTGGCGGAAGAGGTATCCGTCGACCCTTCCCCTGCATTGCTCTCCTCCTCCTCAGCCGACTATGGCTCACTCTCCAAAGCCACCACCTTCTGTCGCCTTTGCTTCCTACTAGGTTGGATGTCCCCACTTCCTGTGAAGGTATATAGGTGAGTCCAGTAAAAGATGGGTGGCCGTGAGGGGTCCACTCAGTTTTGCGGCTTCCACACATGTCGTTCTAAGGGTACCTGTGTTCGGACGACCTCCAGAAAAAGTCCAATGGCATGAAAGGGCATATAGAAGGCTTTATGTTTCAACATGAGGAATTCATGAATCCTATCTAACAGTACAGACGCCCAATCATACACTGTACCATTCCTTAACCCATTCATCAAAGCTATCATGAGTACACCATACAGCAGTGTCTGAGGCTCAGCTAGCTCCTGTAAGTCTACTCTTCATCACATCGAGCAAACATTGCCATTTGCCTAGCACAATGTAAGACTTATTTAGCCCTCGTCCCTTCGACGCATTCACTTGTTCCCATTCCTCTGTTGTCAAGTCATAGCAGCACACTAACTGTAGAAGTTTCTGCTTGTTTTCAACTGACATCTTTGTGGCATTTTTGTCAACTTTCTTGCCCTCACCAGGAATGCCGAATACTCCAGTAAATGCTTCCGTTGTAAATGACACCGTTACTGTGCTCTGCTGGTAGGTGAATACAGATTCCATAGCATTTTTGTCATAATCTTGTATGGATTTGTACCACGATTTTGCTTCTTGCATCATGCGGCTTGTATACTCTTCACTCGACACCTCCTGAGAGATGTACTAATTGGTTTGTGTGCACCAGACCTTTTGCTTCCTGCACATACGACCTTACACACTCTGTACGAATTTTCCTCTCACTAGCAATGTACGAGATTGGCAGTGTATGGATTTCCTTGCTCCTGATTGTGTACGGATCATCTCTTCCCGTTGTGTCGTCGATGTACAGATTTATGCTCCCATCATCCTCCTCTGTTATGCTATACGAAAATCTTGCCTAATCGTACAAAATGCTACTACTTAGTCGTACGGATTTCTCACTTCCTTTTGTTAAGGAATTTAGATCAGAGATAGAGAATACAATAGTCTGGTAATATGTAGTGAGGATAGACTTTAATAAGATCACTGCAATGAATATGTTTTACCTCCGATGTGTATATATATATATAACTCTAACTATTAATCTTCTATGATAATATCGACAGCTTGCTGGTTTGTGAAACTGCCACGGTTATTGGTTTTAGTTCACCGCAAGTGTCAATGCCTATAAATAAAAGGATGAAGAGTCATGTCCACGTAGGGGCATGACTTCTACTTGGCTTATGCCACGTAGAGTCATGACCCTACGGGGGCATGACCCTTCGTTCAATGACGTTATATATTACTTGCTTCAATCCGAATGAAGCTATATCCTTAACACATTTGCTATCTTTTGCCACCGTACGAATTTCACCCTTCAATTCCACGACTTCTGCAACTTGAATCGTATGGATTTTATGTACGGATATGCTTCCGTACAGCCCCTCTTGTCTTTTCTGTGGCCGATGTCTCCGTCTTCTCCTTCGGTCGTACGATGCTCTTCTTCTCCTTCAGCCGTACGGATTTAACTTTGCCTTAAATTGTACTTTTGTTTGTACGAATTGTCGTCGGTTTTCTTCTTCCGTGTACGAAATCACCTTGTCCCCTCTCTTCCACCATATGAAAATTTATATTTTTTTTTTCTCCCTCTTCCGCCATACGAAAATTTATATTTTTTTTTCCCCCTCTTCAGAACTATATATTCATTAATACCAACATTACAATGTATCTTTAGAATAACATAGCAGCATCAGCATAATCATAATACTCCCAGAGATTGGGGTACACAGATATATATACACGGGTGTCGACCGGTTGCCGGGTCCAACTGTTAGCAACCGTCGACCCCTAAACATTTACTAACAAATACTAATTTTCCGGACAACAGGAGCTAGGTCAAAGGTTGTTTAAAGTTCCCAAGCTAATGTTTCAACAATTGAGTAGTCACACAAGGCTAATCATTGCCAATCCAAATGGTTGAGCTTCCATTGTTAGTTTCCATTGGAGGATTTAAGGCAACAAAAAACTGAATACAAGGTTTAGTTGGCAAAGAAATTGCTCTCATTGTTGTGTTTAAGGAGACAACCAACGTTTGTAGGGTTCTTCTAGAGCACAAGAGAAAACTAGGGACAATGGAAGTTGTATTATTGTTGTCATAGACTTGTAAGATCACTTGAATGGAAGATTTTCTATATTATTGAGTTCGGCTTCAAGAGCCTAGGTGATGGTCTGAGTTCAATCCAAGTCCGAGTCCAGTCTGGTGCAGCCTTGAGTTTGCTACCAGTTCAGCCCCATTGGCTCTAATAAAACTAATATTTTTTAGAAACAAATTTAACACTATACAGTTCATCTAAATTTGTTTATATATATATATATTTATATATTAATAATGTTTATTAATATATGTTAGTTATTTATTAATTAATTTTAAAGATTTTTTATAAATTCATTGATATAAAACATATTATAATAATAATATATAGTACATATATTATAATAAGAATGTATATTTCCGTACTCATAACCGCACCCAAGGAAAAAATATTGCCATACCGTACTTGCACCCATACCCAAATCGGTAACTTAGCCGATTTTCTATGTAATAACATTGAATAGTGAGTGGGATGCTACATGCATAACCTTCTTAGAGTTTTTCTAACCTTTTGGGTTTTCTCGAAATCAACTCTTGTGCTATGTTATTGTTTCTTGTGGTTGTGCCCTATTTTGTTGGTTTTTTTCTATTTCATTGTTGTTATTCGCATGTTAAATACTATTGCAAATGTGATAGAAGCCATTAATGCAGTTTGCTAAGACTATAGAGATAAATAATATGGGAATCCGTTTGTAATGCATCACTAGGATTGCCAATCTAGTGGTTTATGTATTGTCCTATGTCATGGATTCACTAGAAATCAATATGATTCCAATCTCTACCTCAAAAAGAAAGGGCCAAGATTGTTATTTTTTGTTTATGTCAACAATTTGGTCTCTAGAAGTTCTCAAAGGATGATTGAAGCAACAAAAAATGACCTCAAATAGACATTTGACATGATGAATCTCCAACTTATACATTATTGTCTTGGACTATAAGTGTGGCAATCAAAGAATGATATTCTTGTGACTTAGATGAAGTATGCTTAGAAATTGCTCAAGAAATTCAAAATCATTTACTAGAAGCCCATGTCAACAACAAAAGAGACAAGTTTGCAAATATCAAGAAATTATCCATCACCTTAGATGAATATTACTATTTATTGCCACCTAATTGGGAGTCTCATTTACTTGATTTGCACCAAGTTAGATATCAACTATGCTATGAGATATATTTCGAGGGTCATGTAGGAACCCAATGTGTCTCATTGGAAAGAAGTAAAGTGAGTGTTGAGGTACATCCATGGTCAATTCGAACATGTCTTGGAATGCAAGCAAAATGATAAAATAATTTCAATAGGAACATAGATGTCAACTATGTAGGTTCTTTGATGACAAGTAATCTACTGCACAATTTGTCTTTTTTGGGGGATTTGATTTGATATCATGGGTGAGTAAAAACAAACCATTGTTGCTTGCTTCTCCACAAGAGAATAAATCACACCATAGGTGGTGTGGGTAGGTATGGTAGTTGGTCCAACATAGTTTGGTCACCATGATTAACTAACTACCTTTGGATGCATTTATTTATACCTTTGTTCAATAATGAATTTTATCTTTTTTCTCCAATCATGTTTATAATAATCACCTATCAATTATCTTAATCAAAAAAATAATCCACTTTGATGAGAAGAATATTCTCTCTATTGAAAACATATAAATCACACAAGAAAAAGCATGGAAAAATACAAAACTGTTGGTAAAATATTTCTACAATTCTTCAAGAAATAAAAAAATATATTCACCAAGTTCATATGTGGAGAACATACATAGTTCAAACTATTGTTTTTGAAAAGGCTAGAAAAAGTAAGTCATTAAAAAATGAAAGATATGTTTTAGCATATCTTACAAACCTGCCACCACACATCTCTTCCTTTCTTCCATGGTGTCTTTTCTTTGTTTAATGCAAACTCTTTTGCATATGTTAAACAAACACCTATTCAAATATAAATAATAGAAACTAATGAGAAAACTTATTAGTATTTCCATAGATGACAGTTTATTGCAAATGCAAGAGAAACGAGACTTCACAATATTCCACTTGAAGTGCCCTATGCATGATGTAGTTGGTTAGCTTAAAGTTAAAATCCTAAAATATTGGTCATAATCTTGAAACCTAAACATTTCAATCTAATGTTATTGTGGATTGCTCCATTTAATTAGAAACTTGATAAAATAAAAAATTAAATAACATAATGGAAATTAATTTAAGGACTAAAGGGTTTATAGATTGAAAAAATTAGAAGAATTTGAGAAACTAATGTACAGTAAAATGCAAGGTTTCGTCAATCAAAAGAATGACTTAGGCTTGATAACAATTAAATAATAGTGTTAGGAATAATATATATGATACAATAGGAGTTTCTAGAGGAAAATTTTCTATAATGATCAAAATGGAAAACTTAAACATACAGCCAATTTCATGAATCATTGATCATTCGATTCTTAAGCTACATTATTTTTCAATAATTTACACAAACGTCTTTGTTCTAGATACAACACATCAAATTCATTTGTCTATTATGCATGGTGATTAAGCACCATCTTGAATATAAAATGAGACAAATAATAATACATCTTCACTGATAAATTTTTGTTTGTCTCCTTTGTATTGAGTTTATTGTCTCTATTTTGTGATGGTGTTTATCCCATGGTGCAGACCTCTCAAATTATAACTTTTTAAGAAACGTCCATAACTAATCCCTACTTTCTTATCTAAGAACTCATTTAGAGTTCTTTTTTTAATCAAACATTCTAAATGTTGTTTGTACAAGTAGAAAAATCTTTCAAAGGTGTAACAAAGTGTCCTACATCATGTTAGCACATAATTAAATTTGGAGAAGATGCAAACCATCCTCTAGATAAATTTGAGCTATCTTTAAACGTGCTCTACATAGAAGATTTGGGAACCTCCGATATTCATTAGTCATTAAATACCTCACTTTCTAGGTGCTTCATTGATGATAAACCACAAGGAAGTTTCAACTATTTTAGAAGCACCAAAAAGACATATTATGAGTCCTAAAGCCAACCGGCACAATTTTAATTACTCCAAAGATGCATTACCAAGCCATCCCACGGGAGAGCTTCATAAAATTCTCTAAGTAGCTATTGTTGACAAATATAGGATATGTTTCTAGTAAATTACTCCCATAGACATCATATATCAACTTCGTTACAGAATTGAAGTATCAAATGCTACTCATTGATCACTTTTCTACTGAAAAAAATGTTTTAACGTTGTACAAATTTTCAATTTGTACCTCCAACAACTCAAAATATTCCTCTTAAATAGTAGCCTATCCAATTTTCTATAAGATACTAGTAAATGAAGAATTTCATTGCCACACGAGTGATGTAGATGCTGGTGCAGGAGCACCTTAGGGACCTAGGTTTGGCCAATGGGGTCAAAATTTGAATTTCTTGTTTATTTTGTGATCTTTTATGAAAATAAGGCCATTTGCGGCCATTTTGATGTATTGGGACCTAATTGTGAAAGTTTGAGGTCCATTGGGCAAAAAGTGTGAGAGTTGCAAAAAGTTGTCATTTTGTCATGACAACTTTTTGCATTTTTGTAACAACTTTTTAAATTTATGGTTGGAAATTGTATGGAGGTTTGAGGTTGTAACCCACTTGGATGATCATAAATAGGCCTTTGCAATGCCATCCAAGGTTGGTCTGGGTGATTTTTGAAAATTTTGCTAATAAAAGGTGGAGATTCCTGAGCATTCAAAACATTGCAGTCTGATCCTCTCAATTTTTCATTGTGAAACTCATCATGTTTTGATTGGAAACCCATTGGATGTGATAGAGCAGTGAATTACCTTCATTTTGGTCTCTGTGTCATTGGAATCCATTGAGTTTTGTTGAAGATATCATCATTTTTTGTAAAAAATTGCCAAAACCCTAGTTGAGGGTAACCAGTGGCAATAAAAAATGTATTTAGGGTCACTCCCACGTTAAAAACTCGCACAATTGAGTGGGATGGCTCATGTATATATTTATTTTCATGTTTTGGTTTTGCAGGACTCCACCATGAAGGAAGCACATGCAAATAATGGTTGTTTGGTCTGATTTTCTGTGCATATCAGACCTTTGTTTGGCAATGAGAGTGAAAAGGTTGTTTGAAAGACCAAGTGTGTGGTCTTTTGACGGTTTGAGGACAAAGAGAGAGGGTGTGAGGACCCCATACATTCCTTGGAAGTGTTTTGAAGTCACAATCAAAGGAAATAATCAATGTGAAGCCGACTGTCCTAAACTGACAGTCACAGTCATAAGGAAACCAAATCTAGTGTCCTTCATTTAAAGTTGGGTTTGGAAACTTGAATGAGAAATACCTAATGGTGGATTGGCAGAACTTAGAAGAAGCCCCTCTCATCAGTATGCTTAAACTTGTGGTGTCATAGTGGTGGTGGTTTGATTTTTTGGCCAATGGTGAAGGATTGTCACAAATAGGACAGTATTCTCAGTCTGTAGTTGCTAGTCACATACATGCTACAAACAGTGAAATGGTGAAGTCAATCTTGGTTGCAAGGCTCTAGGAGGTGTGCTAGACTTGTGTATGGTTTCCCTAGCCTGACCCAAAGGAGTTTAGATGTTAAGAACACAACTTTGTGCTCACTGTCTTTCATTTCGATAGTCCTAGTCATAAGGGCTGATTTGTCTCAAAAGGGGTGTGTAGGTAGAAACTTGAAGATCTCAAGTTTGGTTGAATGGCAATGTCTCAGCCCTCTAACGGTGTGATCATTCCATCTAAGTTGATTTCTAAGACCTAATGGGATGCCAATCCCAAGTTGTCACAAGGGTTCAAGTCTATAGAGTCTAATGGTGGAGTTTAGCCTATACACCTAAAAGGGATTGAGTTGAATCTTTAAGGTAGAAAACCTATGTGTTGAAGGTGTCATTGTGATCCTAACCCCTGCCTCTGCATCAAGTGGTCTCCAAGCATAGGTTCTGATTGGGAAGAAGGAGGTTGCGGTGTGAAGAAAGAGAAGTTGAAGGTTGAAAGGACAAAGTTGTAAAGTCAGGATGCCTCCTAAGAATAGTGGCACTGCTAGAGAGTTGTAGGAGTTAAAAGAGAGACATGCAAAGTTGTTGGAGTCCCATAATGCTGTGTGAGCAAGGCTTGCTGCCCTTGAGTCTAATCAAAGAAGAGGTGTGGTATTAGGTGATCAAAGTGAACCCAAGGAAGAAAAGGGGGAAGGAGAGAATGAAGGAGAGGAAGAGCAATTGGACTCTGAGGAACAGAGGACAGTCAGACTTCTAAGAGCAGTCAAAGGTGATTAACATAAGGTGAAAGTTGATTTGCCTATGTATGGAGGGAATTTGAATGATGAAGAGCTTCTAGATTGGATTGCAGCTATGGACAATCACTTTGAGTGTGAAGATGTTCCTGATGAGCAGAAGGTGAAGGTAGCAAAGAAAAAACTCAAAGGACATGCATTATTATGGGTGGACTATGAACAAGCTGAGAGGAGAAAGAGAGGTAAAGCAAAGATAGTTTCTTGGGACAGAATGTTTGCTAAACTTAAAGGTAAGTTTCTTCCTAAAGACTATGAAGTTCAATTGTATAAGAAACTCCAAAGTCTGAAACAAAAAGAGTTAGATGTTAAGACTTATACTAATGAATTTTATAAGTTGAGCATAAGATCAGGTAGGATGGAAGATGAGGTTGAAAAGTTGCTAGATACCTTGGTGGACTAAGATTCAACACCCAAGATGAATTGACGGTGGCAAATCCGAAGATAGTTGAAGAATGTTTCCAATTGGCCATTAGAGTGGAAGAGAACATAAAAAGAAGGCAAGACAAGTCCATTAGAGGAAGAGGCAGCAATCAGAGAGGTAGAGGATCTTTCCCTAAATCAAAACAGTCCTATGAAGACCAAGAAGAGACAAACAAAAGCAAAGACCAAGGTACAGATTCAAGAGGTGGTTTTAGAGGTTCTAGAGGCAGATTTGGTGGAGGTAGAAGTTCAAATACATTTTCAGGTAGATGCTATCATTGTAATGAGTTTGGTCATCCAGCACATTCAAGTGTCCTAAGAAGAAGGGTTCTAATTCAAGTGGTGGTGAAAGGAGCAGTGAAAGAAGGGCTCAAATAGTACAAGAAGATGAATGTGAAAGTACAAATTCTTCTAGTCATGTTGCTGCTCCAGAAGTGGGAGAATCATTAATGGTGAGAAGAACGATACTCAAGGCATAAGGAGAAAGATATGACACAAAGGAGGACTCTATTCAAGACCAAATGCAGATGCAAAGACAAGGTATGTAAGGTAGTGGTAGATTCAGGTTCTACTGATAATATGGTGTCTAATGAAATGGTAGACAAACTGAAGCTAAAGAAAATTCCCCATGAAACACTATATAGAGTGTCTTGGTTGAATGATGATCAGTCCATTTTGGTTAATGAACAAGCCTTAGTTGAGTTTAGCATTGGTGGATATAGAGATAAGATACTTTGTGATGTTTTACCAATGGATTGTTGCCATTTACTACTTGGAAGGCCATGGTAGTTTGATAGACATGCCATTTATGATGGAAGAACTAATACATATCAGATTGAAAAGGATGAGATTACTTTCAAACTAACCCCATTGCAAGAAGATGCCAAGGAGCAGACCAAGGCAGCCAAGGTGATCGTGTTAGGTAATAAGGAGTTTGTCAAGATTGAGGCAGATAACCATGAAGAGTGTGCAGCCATTTCAAGGCTTGAAGATGCTAGGACAGTGAGTATGGTGAGTGCTCCAATATGGAAGAGAAAAGAAGGTGAAGTGCTGTCAAAACCAGGTAAAGAGAAGGTAAGAAATGAAGTGCAAGATTGGTTAGAAAAGCATTATCAGATTTTAGTAGGGGCAATGTATTGTCCTTTAATTTCTAAGGAGGTTAGTGGGCAGTTGAGATCTGCTAGGGCAGTAGTATATGGGCCTGATAGTATAGTGGTTCATAAGTTTGATAAGGCAGCAAACTTGACAACAGAGGTAAAGGCAAGTGATGGAGTGATTGAAGGTGAATGGCAAGGTGAGTTCAAGTGCCTACCAAGGGTACAGAGGAAGACAGCCCATGACAAGAGTGGAAATAGATTGCAGATGTGCAGGTATCTTCTACATCAGTTTGTGACAAGATAGATGGGAAGACAGCAGAACAGTTTGTGAAGATGGAGCAATTTCTAGGTGGCAAGAAGTCGACCCATGCAAAGAACAATGCAAAGCTTCAGTGGAAACGATTACCAGATGAAGGAGCATTCGGAGAACATGAATATGATGTGATAAAGAATACCTTTGTGTTGCAGAATGGTACTCAAGGGACTTGAGTTCTTTTCCAGCCCGGGTGTATGGTGCAGGAGCACCCTAGGGACCTAGGTTTGGCCAATGGGATCAAAATTTGAGTTTCTGATTTATTTTGTGTTCCTCTATGAAAATAAGGCCATTTGCGGCCATTTTGATGTATTGGACCTAAATGTGAAAGTTTGAGGTTCATTGGGCAAAAAATGTGAGTTGCAAAAAGTTGTCGTTTTGTCTGTTGTCATGACAACTTTTGCATTTTTGTAACAACTTTTTAACCATATGGTTGGAAAGTTAGTTTATGGCAGTTTGAGGTTGTAACCCACTTGGATGACCATAAATAGGCCTTTGGTATGCCATCCAAGGTTGGTCTAGGTGATTTTTGAATTTTTTGCTAATAAAAGGTGGAGATTTCTGAGCATTCAAAACGTTGCAGTCTGATCCTCTCAATTTTTCATTGTGAAACTCATCATGCTTTGATTGGAAACCAATTGGATGTGATAGAGCAGTGAATTACCTTCATTTTGGTCTATGTGGCATTGTCCATTGAGTTTTGTTGAAGATATCATTTTTTTTAAAAACTGCCAAAACCCTAGTTGAGGGTAACCAGTGGCAATAAAAATTAAAAAATGTATTTAGGGTCACTCCCATGTTAAAAACTCACACAATTGAGTGGGTTGGCCCATTTATATATGTATTTTCATATTTTGTCTTTTCAAGACTCCACCATGAAGGAAGCACTTACTAAAAATAGTAAGTCCGGAAAAAGTCTTCGGATTCATTTGCATGTCACACTATCGCAAGGCTCTCTGAAAACCCAAAAAAACGCAGAAAAATAAGTTGTCTTCACCCCCACTTACTAAAAATAGTAAGTTCGGAAAGTCCTCGGATTCAATTGCATGTCACACCATCGTGAAGCTCTCTGAAAAGCTAGAAGGAATCCAAAATCAGAACTATAAATTCCAACATGCAAGCCACCAAAACTGCCAAAGCATCCTCCTAGAAAATAGGAAACCCTAATTCTGCCTCTGACTGACCAACAGATCTTAGAATTGGCCAACAGACCCCAAAACAAACTAGAGCGGAAAAGGGGACATTACAAAACCTTACTCAGCTATGTGGATTCCTGGGTCTATGCGCCTTCTATCGCCGGTTCATTAGTGGTTATTCATGTCATGCTGCACCTTTGACGGACTTGATGAAAACAAGTGTGTTTTTGTGGACTCTTGAGGCACAGGAGTCTTTTATGAGGTTCAAGGAGTTGATGACTACATGCCCCGTTCTTGCTCTTCCTGATTTCACGAAGCCATTTGAGCTTCAGTGTGATGCTTCTAGTGAGGGTATTGGTGTTGTGCTTATGCAGGATAAGCATCCGATTGCTTATGAGAGCAAGAAACTCAGAGGACCAAAGAGGAGTTACAACATATACGATAAGGAGATGTTGGCCATTATGCATGCACTGGCCAAGTTCAAACAGTATCTTGTGGGCAGCAAATTTTGTATTAAAAATGATCATAATAGTCTGAGGCATTTCCTAGGACAGTGAGACCTGAATGATCACCAACAGAAGTGGGTGAGTAAATAGCAAGCATATAGCTTTGACATCTCTTATGTCAAAGGGACTTAGAATGTAGTTGCTGATGCGTTATCTCGCCGTCCATATTTGAGCTCTATGGTCCAGATTTCAGAGGATTGGCAGCATATGAGTGTGGCAGAGTATGCCAAAGACACTTGGGCTACAGGAATTGTTGAGGGGTCTATACAAGACAACAAGTATACAGTTGTAAATGAGTTGATCATTTACAAAGGTAGAATTTATTTGACCTTGGGAACTGAGATGAAGAGCAGGGTAATGAGGTTCTTTCATGATGAGCTGATGGTAGGAGATCCAGGATATTTCAAAACATACAGGCAGGTACGTGAACGCTTTCTTTGGAAAGGGCTCAAGGTGGATGTACTTAGATATGTCAGAGAGTTCCTTGTTTGCCAGCAGAATAAACAGGAGCACACTTACCATGCAGGGCTACTTCAGCCACTTCCTATTCCTAACAGGAAGTGGGAATGCTTATCTATGGATTTCATCACGAGCTTGCCGAAAGCCCAAGGGAGGGATTGTATATATGTAGTTGTTGATCGGCTGACAAAATATGCCCACTTTTTCACGATTACCACTACTTACACAACTACACAGGTAGCGGAGTTGTTCTTTCGAGAGGTATTCAAGCTACATGGGTTGCCTTGGAATATTGTCAATGACAGAGATAGTCAATTCATGAGCCACTTCTGGTAGGAGTTATTCAAATTTTGTGGGACTGAACTTTCTCCAAGCACCAGCTACCACCCGCAGACAGAAGGGGAAATAGAGATAGTGAATAAGTGGGTTTAGGGATACCTCAGAAACTATATTGCAGGGAAACAGAAGGCTTGGGTGAAGTGGATTTACCTCTATGAGTATTGTTATAATACCACTCACCACATGTCTATTCAGATGACACTGTTTCTAGTTTTGTAAGGGTATGAGGCGCCCATTTTTCTAGATTTACTGGTGAGTGACAGGAGAGTGCCTAGTGCTAGTGATTTGTTGCAGGAGAGCCAGGACATTGTAAAGGCTTTCAAGGAGAATATTGTTTAGGCACAAAATCAACAAAACGAGTATGCAAACTAGAAGAGGACTGAGCGTTCATTTGAGGTAGGAGATATGGTGTATCTGATGCTACAACCTTACCATCAGTCCACTCTCAGAAAGAGTGGAGCAGAGAAGCTTAAGCCATGATACTATGGTCCTTTCAGGATTATCAGAGGAGTTGGTGAGGTAACTTATGAGCTTGAGTTACCGGCAGACAGCAGAGTGCATAATGTTTTCCGTGTCTCGCCTCAAAAAGGCGTTGGGACATCGTGTGTGTAATGTCCCCACTTTGAAATAAAATTTAATAATAAATGATAATAATTAAATTAAAATATTTTAAATTAAATTAAAATATAAAATAATATAATTAAATATGATTAATTAAAAATTAATTAAGTTAATGAAAAGTCAAAAGACATGAAAGGAAAAGTTGTGACTCCCTCAACAATGAGAAATAAAAGGGAGAAGAGAACCTCATTTGAGAGGGAATAATTTGGAAATGAGAAGTGCAGATCTGATTATGAGAGGTTGTCCCTTTCAAAGGGCAGAAATGATGAAGAGTTGCACTCTTTCAAAGGGTGCTAATGGTGAAAGGGTGTGTCTTATGCCAAAGGGCATACATGATGAAGAGGTGTGACCTCTCCCTCACATTGAGAGATATAAAGGAAAGGAATCAAAAGCATCTAGTAAGATCACCAGGGATCAGATTAGAATAGAATTGTTATTGAGTTACCGGCAGTGACATTTGTTTCGGGCTAGTATGCCTAGGGATGTGCTTAATATGTATGCTTAATATTTAAAGCCCGATAACATTCCTATGCAGAATTTAATAGTTATATAAATCTAGATAATAATAATAATAATAATATAATTATAATCATTATAATGTTTTATAAGTTCTGCATCTGCAGTAATATAATGATAATATCTGAGAATAAATAATGTATATAAATATATATAAAGCTATATGTATATTAATAATAAATATTAGTATATAAATCAGATAGAATGTTTAAGATTATATCAGGAAGAATCATATGTTCTTTGTTATCACTGATTGGATTCATGTTAAAGAGAATCAATTTAGTTTAAGCCAAAGTATGTCGAGATGGATTAATTATGGTTAAAACAAGCCTAAACTTAGTAGGGGACATTACAAGTGATACAACAAGAAGGGAGATGGGAGGATAGCAAGCAGACTACGGTCTAGGAGCTTCAACAGCAGACTGCAGACTGCGATAGGTAAGTGATGTCTGCGGTTCACAAAGGATATATATGTGTGTGGACGTGTGTGCCACACACACACATATATAGTAATAAATATTTTAATACATGTTAATGAATAGTTCTAGATATATGTTAATGAATATTTGTGAATATACGTTAATGAATAGTCATGAATAAATGTTAATTTTTATATGTTAATGAATTTTCCTAAGAACATGTTAATGAATATTTTCTGAATATATATTACCGAATACATGTTAATATAGGAATATGTAAATGTAGATTATGGAATGAAAATGATAATGAATTGTAGAATGTAATATGAATGATGTGGCTATATGATGGAGGCTATTGGAAAGAAATTCCCTTAGTCTAATGCAAGGGTTATGATAATCCCTGGTAGGCAGTATATACTGAGTATCTATATGCATATATGTTATGGCTTGGTTGACAAAGTTCATCCAAGAAGAGACGAATCTGGCCAGTCCTCTCTGGTAGACTTGGATGATGAGATGCATCATCCAAGGCAAGGAATTGATCATATATGATGGTCTTCCTTGGTATGGCTTGGATGTAAGAAATTACATCCAAGACAGGAATCGAATTAACCTTCGATTTCCTAGTATGGCTTGTTGGGTGTAAGAAATTACATCCAAGACAGGATTCAAATTAACCTTCGATTTCCTGGTATGGCTTGGAACCAAGATGGGTTCCAAGAAGACAAGTTTCACAGCCGCCTAAGGACATGTCCTAGTACTGCACTCGTATCCTTTTTATTAAATAAGAATTGAGATTAGTGTTTATTAAGTAATTGAAGTTTAATTGCAAATTAGATTAGTTATATATATATATATATATATATATATATATTTGTTGTATTCTAACAATCTGTTTTGCAGGGCAATGATCTCTAACTAGTAGGGACATTACAGTGTGGTACATTATGCAGTTCTACCACCCTGATGAGGGGAAATTGGTTTTAGTACCTGACGCTATCTTGGATGTTAGGGAGAGACAATTGAGGAGACAGGTCATCAGGGAATATCTGATCAAATGGAAGGACTTGCCAGTTGAGGATGCTACTTGGGAGAGTGAGGATATATTACAACATCCAGAGTTGAAATTGCTTGAGGACAAGCAATTTCAGGAAGGGCGAACTGTGATGTCCCCTTCTAGTTGACATTAATCAGCTGTGTAGATTGGCCTATCATAGACCCTCATACGCTAATGAGGTTGGATAGAGGGTCCCTTAAGGGATGCATCTTCTTCAGTGGTCATAGCTATGCAGGATTGGTGTTCATTTGAGGTCTACGGGACTCCGTATGCAGTACTTACTATTTATAGTAAGTTAGAGATGGACCCCTGCTATTTTTAGTAAAGGGGTATGGTCATATGTAGTTCCCTCATGTCAACTCCCAGTTCAGACGACGTGCAAAAAAGTTGAGTAATAAAGGAGATATTAATGTTTATTTGGCTAAAATAAACATTAATGGTTATGAGCTTATATTATAAAGTTATAATATAATATTATAACTTAAGTGACTCCATGTTGAGGGTCAATTCATCATCGGAAGGGGGCCATTTGAGCAATTAATTATTGTTGTCCTCAATTTTTTATTTCAAAAATTGGACTATCACAGAGAAATTTTTGTTAAAAAATGAAAAAAATTACTCTATGGCACACTTATCGAGGCATAAATTCGCCCCATCCTTGGGCTGGATCGATCGTTGATCCATCCCCAGCTACGTTTCAAATTTCGTCGCGTTTCGAGTCCGTTTGCTATGTTTTTGCTTCAATGTAGGGGAATTTTTCGATGATTACCAGTAACTGGTAATTTGTTTTTCAAAACCCCCTTGAAGCTTTTAAGCTTATAGGGGAATTTTTCTCCAATTGCAAGTTTTTATAAAAACTTGTAATGAGGGTTTTAAAACCCCCATTACTAGTAGCTTGACTTTAAGTGTTTAAAAACTTGTAAATAGGATTTTAAAACCCCTTTACATGTCTTTATAACTTAAAGTTATTTTTATAATGTTAAAATAAAACTTGTAAATGGGATTTTAAAACCCCTTTTCATGTTTTAAGTGAAATCACTTGTAAAGGGAATTCTATTTCCCTATTACAAGTAATTTTACTTGTAATTTCTTTTCTAAAACCCGAAATTTGCCTTAAAGGCAAAAATATGAACATTTTGTAAAACTTGTTGTTTTGTTTCTAAAACCCGAAATTCTTCCATGCCATTGCAAGCTGATTTGAGTTTGGATTTCTTGGAGGAAATTTAGGGATTCCTTCCAAGTGTGAATTTTTTGCAACTTTGAAGAATTCAAAACCCATTTTTTGCGCATTTGTTCAAATCATTTTATTGCGCATTTGTCTTCTTGAAGCCGTTTTTCTAAATCAGGCATTCAAGGCGTTTTTGACTATGATTTGAGGGGTTGAATCCATCTAATCTCAAGGCGTTTTTGGCTCTATCATAAATGCGTTGGATTCTATGCTTTTATCAAACCATTTTATGCGCATTTGTGGTTGCGGATTTGTAAAAAGACCCTAAAAAACAGTCACGGGTTTTTGTTAAGATACACATTCTTCCCATTTGAGGTATGCTTACAATCCTAAATCTTTTTTGCTTTGTCTTGTGATTTATGATGAATAAAATCAGTTTTGAACCATTTCTTTGGCATTTTTACATGCCATTTTTATAGCAAATCGGTTTTTCTATTGTCACAATGCATGGCTAAGTTTTTTCCATTGTTTAAATTCTATTTAAAGAGCTTCATCTTCCATGTTTGGTTGATTCTTCAAGTTTGGATCTCTTCTCAACCTTGCAAGGTATTTTTTTTATTTTTGTCTTTCTTTCTTAATTTCTTTCCTTGCATTTTCTTGTTTTAGTTTTAGTTTTGTTCATGTTCATAATGGGTTTGTGAGAGGAAATTCCCCATTTTACAAAGAAATTTGTAAAGTAAAGTTGTTCTTCCCCTTTGGAATTTCTCCTTCTTTACTTGCATTCGGGTTTTAAAAACCCGATTGCAAGTAAGAGGAAAATTAGTGTTCTTCCCCTTTTGGACAAAGACTTAACCTTCTTTGGTCCAAAAATCAAGTTTCAAAATAAGAAAGATGTGTTCTTCTCAAATTTGCAAAGAGATTTGCAAGTGTAAAGAGTTCTACCCCTTGATGTTCTTCCCAAACATTTGCAAGAGGAATGTTTTGAGTGTTCTTCCCTTTTTGGACAGAGACTTAACCTTCTTTAGTCCAAAAATCAAGCTTCAATGATTAAAAAATCAAGTTCTTCCCAATTTCGGGTTTTGAAATCCGGATTGCAAGTTGAAAGTTCTTCCCATTTTTGCATGGCAAAGTTCCAAGTGATCTTCTTGAAATTCAGTTTTACCTATCCGCTTCCAATTCCCTCATCTATACTTATCATCTTCGTCATTTCCCGCATGCCTAAATACCATGTTTCATCCATTCCTTCGATTTTCAGTTTGTAAGTAAGTTTGCATTTGGATTTAGAAAACCAATTGCAAATGTGTTCTTCCCAACTTCCAAACTGAAAATTCATTCTCCTTTCATTTATTCATGCTTCGTGTTTTGCGAGTATAGTTGCATTCGGAATTTGGAAACCCAATTGCACGTTTGTACTTCCCTCGTGTACTTGCAAAACATGTTTCAAAACCCGAAATAAGTCAAAAGCTTATCTTTCCACCTCTTATATTTCCTCTCACAAAGACAAAGTACAAAAGTTGAACTTTCCCATTTGGAGGAGTAAAAATGTCTAAAGATACTGACTTTGATATTGCCTTGATGCTCTTGGATTTACATTGCAGCGTTTCCAGTTGTTTTCAGATGACAGATTTACCATCATCTTCCACTCCAAAAAAGATGAAATACAGGTATGGCAAATACCAAAATGAAGTTCCGCAATCACAGGTTTCCTCCTCCCTTGATCATATCAAGGATACTAAGATAGGGCATGTTGACATGTCTGAATTCATACAAAGGATTGAAGATCCGAAGGAGGGGAACATGCAACGGTTGTTGGACAGCCATATCCATCATGCCACATCCTTTCCAGTTGCTGCCCTAGAACCGGAATTTGTTCTAGCATGTGCCCATCATTTTGATAAAGAGACACGGGTTGTTAAAAAAGATGATGGAGAAGTGATCATTCACCTAGATGCAGAAGCTATAGAGAGGGTTTTCAAAATTCCTTCTGAAACCATCTATATAGAGATCTCCAAGCAAAGTGCAGCTAAATACTTTGCCAAAAGGGAGAAAGACTGTAAGCGTCATATCAACAAATGGATTCATGAACCTCGCACTGCGCTTACCAGATGGGCTGTCATATCGATCTGATTTCAAGAATGAGATCGGCGATACTATTACCCTTCTGAGTCGTATGATGGGATTGGAACATTCCAATGTTTTTGAACCTTGGATGTACCAATTTATTATGTTAATAAGGCAATCTCAGCACATCTATTGAGGTGAGATCATCAGTGATGCTTTGTGTGAACAACTTGCAGTCGTCCCTACTACTTTCACCTTCTACATGAACTCATATCTCGTGTATATCGCTCCGTCACTTAGACATTTCCCAGGTCTTTCTACCAAAGGGTGACCGCATGCTTGTACCAGTTTGGAAGTACTATGATCAGTTGCCTCTAAGGCCAAGTAGGTCTCATTCCAAAAGGGTTCAGGATGCTTTCTTTGGTCATTACCTGTGTCAATTTGACAAAAACCTGAAGAACAAAAGAGTCTCAGATGAAGCATGGGAAAAGGTGAAAGAATATGGTTGTTTGTTTCTCCAGTTTCCGACTTTTACCTACATGAGAGTTGGATGCTATGGTGGGCAGCCTTATATGCTCCCACAATACCCAACTAATAAGATTATTCTTATGGAATTGGGAAGACAGATCATGGTTGTGTATACACATCAGTCAGTCAGGCACAAGGTTGGCATGGGTATTTCTTCCAATAACCCATTGAAGATTGGTTGATATTCTCTTATGACTTCAATCAAGGCCAAGGCTATGGAGACTGAGTTGCAAGAAATCGGACTCAAAAGATTCAAACCTAGAGCTGATTTCGATTACCGAGGCATGAAGGAAAAGATCAAGAAGACCTTCATCCATGTGCATCGGATAGAAGATATTTGGGTTGATCTCCGTACGAAGAAGGAGATTCGCAAGATGGATTACTGTCGACTCACTGCAGAACAGATTGTAGATCTAAACCTCGTGGACGTGCCACAAGGGATGATTGATGATGGAAACATTCTTGATCCTGAGTTTGTCAATCAAAATGTTGACGAGGCTCCACTTCCTTCTATCCATTGGTCCCATAAGGAAAGCACTTCTATCTTGGATAGATTTCAGCCAATTCTTGCCAATACCAATACCTGGCTTAAGAACAATGGTGTCAAGCTCATTAAGATTAAGGTTGGGAAAGAAGATGATTCTACAGGTCCTCTTGGGCAGAAGTCTGAAATTCAACTGGACAATAAAGAAGGTGCATCCTCTTCTAGTACTAGGATCAAATTGCGAGTCAGCCGTGCAATGGTGCTTCCTCCCCAGGAAGTAACAGTCCGAGGCAAGGAGAAGCCACAACTGGAAATTCATGTGATTGATCCTGAAGGTTCAAAGGAAGAAACTCAATCTGATAATGCTCCTCAGTCGCCTTCTACAGAATCCCCACATAATTCCCTTTCTCCACTTCCTATTGAGGTACCCATGTTTCCTCCTGTGATAGATGTGAATTCTCAATCAGCCCCTTCAGTTTCAGAATCTCCGCAGGACGTTCTTCCACTTTCAACAGCAAAACCATCTCAAGATCGTTCTCAGGAAAATTTGTTGAATATCTTTTCGGATGATCCTTCATATGTACCTTTGTCTAATATTGATACTTCTATGACCTGTTTTGATGAGTTCATGACATCTTCATCACATCCTGTCGTCACTTAGCAGACTATGGTGGCTATTCAGACAGACACTTCTCCCAAGGTCACCACAGTTGTTCAAACAAAAACTGCTTCTCCCTCTTTCCCAGAGTCAGAGTTAATGGCTTTACCTCCATGGCTCAGTTCCTTCACTACAAAGAGGAAGAAGCAGGTGATCTCACCTGATGCCTTTGACTATCGACAATTGAAACAATCAAAACCTAAAGCTATTAAGAGGGCAAAGACAGTTTCGAGCGTGATCGTTGATGAAAATCGGATGAGAGTGGCAGAAATTGTAGAACCAATATCAGATAAACCAGTTGAAGAAATGCAAGCAACTGATTATCGGATCACAAAAGTGCAACTAGGTAAGCAGACTCATGAGGTTGTCACACATAATGCTCAACAAACAGTGGCTACATTGGTACAGCGGTATGATGAAGTTTTGGCCAAGAAAGATCAGTTGGAAGTAGAGAATCAAAGACTCATGGAAGCCATCCAAAGAATTACTCAACCTTCAAATGGAGAAGGCCAAGTACCTGTTTCTTCCAGTGTCAGTGAACCAATCCAAGGTATCGAGAGAGCCGCTCAAAAGGTTCAAGCCTTAGACACCTGGGTTGATCAATTGCATGACTTATGTTCACAAGTCATAAGACAAGTATTTGAAACAATGGTTAAATTGGAAATCATTGAAGATAAGTTGAATCAAATCTTGGGTGCTTTCAAACTAAATTTGGAGAAGGTTGAGAGAAATTTAGTTTCCTGGCGAAAGATGCCTCAACAACAGTTGAGCGTTCTTCAGGTGCATGACGTAATTCCTTCCAGAGTCATGTACACTGAAAATGAGGAACTTCTGGAGAACAAATCCCTTGTTCTCAAATCACTCATTGAAGAAATTGATGAGACCTTAAAGTTGCGTAAAGCAATCCTTCAAGATGTTACCTCCCACTGTAAAAAGGCATCCCGCAACATTCTAAATCATAATGATGAGTTGCTGCCCGAGGAAGAAGTTCTTGCAGATCTGCAAGTCAAGATTCATGATGAATGGAGAAGTGAACAATTTTCAGCCGCTTCCATTCAAATATTGATTATCAAACCGAGTTGCAGGAAATCCGGTCCGCATTGGAAAAGGGCAACTCCATGCTATGCCAATGCCATGATGCCGTCGTAAAGACTAGGGTGGTGGCTATGAACACTCATGAACCAGATCCTGATGAATTGCAGAAAGTTATTCGGAAGTTCGATTTGTTCATGTCTTCAAGAGGTGCAACTTAAGTGTTTTTAACACTTGGTTGTAAATTCAAAATTGTAATTTCAGAATTGTAGTTTCCCTTTCGACAAGTTTACTTGTAAAAACATTTTTGTAATTGCAAGTTGTCATCACTTGCATTTTTGTAATTACAAGTAGGCAGGTTACAAGTCAATTTGGAATAGGACTTGTAATCTTGAATAAGTCATAATTAGTTGTTGAATAGGTCTTGGTGGTTGAGGGAATTTCTTTAGGATCCTCCCACCTTTTTCTCAAGGCTCCTCTCCTATAAATAGAAGAGAGTGTCCATTGTAATTATCATCTTTTGGAAAGCAAGCAAAAACTCTGCCAAATTTACAATAGGAAGTCTTTGAGCTTATGTATGTGAATTGAAAGTTTTGAAAAATAATAAAGAAGGATTACTCAAGTTTTGAGTCTTTGAGCTACATGTTTGAGTTTGAATCTTTTTATTTCTTCCATGCAAAGTGTTTCTAAAGGAGCTTAGTCTAATCTGATTTGAAGTCTTTGAGCTGCAAGTAGAGAAGATTAATTAAAATAGGAAAATCTCTAGAAGGAGCAACAAGTCTTTGAGCTTGCGTCTATTCTTGAGGAACAATTATTGTTTGATAAGAAATAGCAGCAAGTCTTTGAGCTTGCATTAGTTCTTGTCTTTGTGTTGAAAGAATAGATTATTCCAGTCTTTGAGTTGTTGTCTTTTATTCGTTGTAAAATTTAGTATAGCAAAGGGTAGATAGGACTTCTAATAGTCAAGTCTTTGAGCTTGATATTGCTGTCTCGTCCCGAAGGAAGTGACGGGAGTCTTTGAGCTTTCAGGAAACTTCATTTCCTTTCTCTCGTTTTCATTTGAAGTTGTCACCGTTATTATACATTTTATTGCTATCACTTTTCTAAGGAGAGAAAAGGATATAGGCTTCCTTGAAAAAAGAAGGAAGACTGTTGTCCCATCCTATTTTTATTTCAGTTTTAGATAGATAGGGGGAGCCTTCCCTTAATTAGGAGAGTTTCATATTCACACACTGTGGTTGAAGCCACAATTTTGTTTGCTTTCATGAGTGTACAAAATTTTCAACCAACAGTTTTTGGCGACTTTGCTGGGGAACGGACGCATTCGAAAGCCTCACGCTTTTGTTTGAAGGCTAGTTCCTTGCCCTTTTTCAGAATATTCTCGTTAAGCATATTGCTGTCTTGCTGCATTTCAGAAGTTCTTTCTTTGGTTTTTTTCCCGTTTTCCTAAACTGGAAGGAATTCATTTTTACATCCGTCGTAAGAAGGGTGAGAGTTCTAGAGAAATATCTCCCGGTGAACAAGCTAAGTTTCATTTGCTCACCAGTACTTCCTCCCTTCCACGAACTACAAGCTATCCACCATCCAAGAAAAGGAGAGTTATCCCAAGTGAGAATTCCTCTTTCTTTTTCTGACCACTGATATCCAGTTTTTCCAGTATGGCTAATCCTCCTCCTCCTCCTCCTCCTCCAAATCCGTGGGGAGCAGCTTTTGGTCCTTTAGCCTTAACACCACCTTTTCATCCACTCCGCCAAGGTTCTCGAAAAAATTTACCTAAATTCTATGGGGATGGTAAACAACATCCTGATGAACCTAAATGTTAGAGTTTATTATTGTTTGTGCTTTAGTAATATGTAATCATGTAAGTTTAGATGTATGTTATTCCTTAAAAGAATAATGTGATGTTATATCATAAATTTCCACTTGTGTACTTCAGATGATGTTATCCTATTAGTTAAATGTATTGCTACTTATCATATTTCAAAAAAAAGTTTATCTCTATGATGTTTAGATACCTTGTTAGTTGACTTAATTCTCTAGGGTTTCTTGGCAAGCATTACATGATGCCCAATTCACAAGATCAGATGAAGATATTGATGAATTTCCATGATGCACCTATGGTTGTTTACCTGGGTTTCTCTGACTTATAGGCAAATCTGGGAGAGATTGACATGGAAAGGGCTGAAAAATGAAGTCCTTAAGTATGTTAGAGAGTGCCCCACATGCTAGCAAAACAAAAATGCGCACACTTATCCAATTGGTTTGTATCAACCCTTACCCTTCCAAATCAGAAATGGGAATCTATCTCCATGGACTTCATGACTAGGCTACCTAAGGTTTAGGGTAAGGACTGCATATATGTTGATGTGGACAAATTGACTAAATTTGCATATTTCTTCACAATTTCTACAACATATACTGCAACATAGGTAGCTGATTTATTCTTTAGGGAGATTTTCTGACTTCATTAGATAGCCAGGAGCAGAGTGAGTGACAGGGATAGCAAGTTCCTAAGCCTCATTTGGCAAGAGATTTTTAGATTGAGTGGGATTGATCTCACTCCCAACATGAACTATTACCCGTAGATAGATGGGCAGACAAAGATAGTGAATAAATGGGTGGAAGGGTATCTTAGGAATTACGTTTTTAGACATAGAGAACATGGGTGAAATGGTTGCACCTAAAAGAATATGGTAATAATTTAACCTATCATATGTCTATCAAAATGTCACCATTTATGGCATTGTATGGGTATGAGTCACCTAACTTTGTTGATTTTCTCTTTAGGGATAGTAGAGTGCATAAGGAAAAAGATTTGTCATAGGAGAGGCAGGATATCATGAAATCATTGAAGGAAAACTTGCATCAGCAGAATCAGCAAAAGTTATGTGTTGATCAGCATCATATAGAGTGCAATTTCGAGGTGGGTGACATGGTTTACTTGAGGATTCAACCATACAAATAGTCTACTCTCAAGAAGAGTTGGTCAAAGAAGCTTAAGCCTTGGTTCTATGGTCCTTTCAAAGTCTCCAAGAGGATTGGAGAGGTAGATTATGAGCTAGAGTTACTGGCTAGTAGTAGAGTGCATAATGTGTTTCATGTGTCTAGACTCCAAAAGGCACTTGGGCATAATGTGGTTCCCTCATCAGAATTACCACCATTGGATGGGGAGGGAAAGTTAATGTTGATCCCAAAAGCCATTATAGATTATAGGAAGCATACTCTACGAAAGAGGGTCATAAAAGAGTACTCGGTCAAATTGTCGATAGACGATGCAACATGGGAAAATTAGTAGATCTTATAGGATCCAGAGTTGAAATTACTTGGAGACAAGCAATTTTGGGGAGGGTGGATTGTAATGTCCCCTTCCTAAGCAATCAATGCGGTGCATCATTAGCCTATTTAGTGGGTTCTCATAGGCTAATGAGTTAGAGTTATTGAACTCATGATGACAGTTTGATCCAACTTTTGGCAATGACAGGTGTTTCATTGAGCTCAAGCAATTGAGATTTGCATAATTCCCTTTTCTAGAGTAATTTTGGATAGTTTTCTCATACTATTTTTAGTAAGTCAGCTTGGGCATTAACTAAGCCAGTTGTCAGTATTTCTATTTTCAAATATGTCGGTGGATGCATTCGATGTTGGTATTCAAGGTTTTGATGTGGTCAATGTATTTGACATAAATAGCGATTATGTTATGAATTTAAATTAATGTATTTGATTTAAATTAAACAATGATAATTAGTAAGTCAGCTTGGGCATTAACTAAGCCAGTTGATAGTATTTCTATTTTCAAATATGCCGATGGATGCAATCGATGTTGGTATTGAAGGTTTTGATGTGGTCAATGTATTTGATATAAATTACGATTATGTTATGAAGTTAAATTAATGTATTTGATATAAATAGCGATTATGTTATGAAGTTAAATATTTGATAATGGGTGCCTAAGTGATAAATTAAAAGTGCAAGTAACAAATATTAAAAAAGGGAACTTTATTGGAGTGGGTACCAACTTATGGGAGACAAGGAGTTTTAATTACCTCTTGCTAGGCATGGGATTTGGAGGGCTATAAAAGAGAGTTTTTGGAGCTCATTTGTTATGCTTGGATTTGATATTTTGGAGAATACATTTGTTGGTTGAACTTGTTCATCCTATGGTTTTTTGAGGATGAAAACCCTTGTAAGAAACATCTTCTACATTGGTCAAAGATCTAGTCCGGGATAGTTATTGGTGGTTTCATTTAGAAATCATAGCTAGACTTCATTGTTCTATTGTAGACTTGTGGCAGGTCAATTTGAGGGAGATTGAAGGATATTATTTTCTATTTGTACCTGTTAGAACATAATGTTATTAGGGATCACATCCTTATAACATTTATATATAATGTTCTAATATAAGGTTATAAAACCTTATATATTATATGCTTTATAAGCATATCCCATTTGAAATAATTATAATCTAATAACTATTAGATTATTAATTATTTATGAGTGGGGGTTATTGAAAAGGTGTGACTAGTGAAGTCACCCTTCCTCCTATATTTAAGGAGGTTCTCTCTCATATGAGAGGTGTGTAAATTTGGAGCTTTATGGTGAGTTGTATCACTATGCATATGAGGTATTATTGGCCATGTGGAAGTATTGGAGGAGTGTCCCCAGGTTCATGTCTATTTTATGATAGACTATATTTGTAAGTGTTTTAATTAAATGATGCTTTATGGGGTTTTTTACCTGAAAGGTTTTCCCCATGTATATCTTGTGTAATGTGTACATTTTTGCATGTATGTTTTTATATTTCATTTAATTTATAATATTGTATATAATGATTAGTATCCTAAGATCCTATTTTCTAACATGGCATCAAAGCAGGTTAGGCTATACAAATCATTTTTACAGGTTATATTAAAAAATAAGTTGAACTTGATGAAAAATCTCTTTATGAAAATTCCTACAATCTATGCCACAAATATGAGTAAGTGACATAATTTTTCATTGCTATTTTTTAAGGAAAATGCATGATATATTACATTAGTTGAGTAGTGTGATTATAAGGACACCTTTTCCAAAAATAAAGGGCTAGCATTTGGGATTGCACTTCAAGAGGTAAATATTTTTTTATTTTTATTTTTCAAGAAATTTTTGCTTTGAGAAAATTAGACAATTTTTTTTTAAATTATTACTTTCCTCTATCAATTTTGGAAATATTGAATATGAAAAATTTATGGGCATCTTGTATAATATAAAAAAATGGAATTAATTTTTTGAATTACATGTATCATTATATTAATTTAACATATACTTTTAAAGACCTACGAAAGGTACATATTCATTTGAAATATTAGAATGCATTTTTTTTTCACCTTCTTAGGTACTTAAATGATATTAGTTAATTATGATTATTTTGAACAAGACTAGAGGATCTCAAGTGCATATATACAATTCAATAATGTATCTAACTATATCTCCATGATAAAAATTCTAAAAAAATCCATCCCACAATTTCTTCTCTTACTAAAATATCTTCACATGATTGATTTTTGACATTAAATCAATTAAGAAAATTTTCACAGAATGAATTATACCATCTGGAAATAAATACATAAATACAACCATCATTGAATTTACCATATATCAATTTTTTTCAAACGTATCAATCAATCTTATTGATTTTATATTTTTTTAAGAAATGCTCTTTAATAGATCAAAACTCTATACAAAATCTAAATGATGTGTCTTTTGTGAAAGGGTAAATATTCTTTAATATGAATGGTGTATTGTTATGGGCTAACCACAATGATCAATTAATACTAAACATTTATACCATAAGTCACAATCCTTACATATTGGTCACGATCCATTCTCACAACTTCCTGATACGGAGTCTATTCACCACATCAATGGTATAATAAATCATATACTTTCCTATTTTCCATATTGCATTATGAGGTTTGCAACTTCTGCATAAATCTCGAGTCCAATATTTCCTTGGAGTGCTCTTGTTGTCAGCATTGTGAAAGCATTATTCACTCTATGAAAATGTTTATAACTCACTTGTAGTTTTAGCTATGGGTAAAACCCATACATCTATGAAGCATTGAAAAAAAAACCCTTCGGTACTATGTTTAGGCCATGTCCTCATACTAGCAACTGTAGATAAGAGGATAGAAGTCATGTCGAAGTATTGATTTTTTTCAAAGCATACCCGCAATCAACAAATTGACTTCCTTTGCTTATGACAGATATATACAGGTACATCCATGGTTTGAATTCACTTGATTCCGCACTCCGCACTCCTGATCAACCGGTGAAGTAGAATATTTGATATCTATTCTCATTGTTGATGTCATACAGATATAACTTTGTATCAAAATACATTGGCTTCCCATCTATACTATTTACGTTAGAAGTTGATCTGTCATCGCGAATGGATGGTCAAGGGAATTGAATCGGTTCTTATTCCAAATAGACAACACAATGAAATTCAATTGACATATAATATTTCGCTTTTGACAAAGGAATTATGGACACCATCATTAAAAAAATCCATCTATTAGCCAAGTATTTTGCAATGACTTCTAATCTATATATGAAAAAGAGGAGTTTCATCATTATCACTATGACTTGTCCATTGGGCGCCTAGCTAGCACCGTGCGTCAAAAGATAAACATTGTTGGGGCTTAGGACATGCATCTGCCCACATCAGTCGCCTACCCTTGTTGCATGACATTTGGCTTAGATGCCACAAAAAAGAGCAATTAAGCTTAATGGAATCGAGTATCCAAGGGCTGGCTTGATTGAACCCCCAACACTGCTAGTCTTCAACTTGGTCCGACAGTCATGCTGCCAGAATAAGCATATTAAAATTTTACATGTGACTTAACAGGTGTAGTCAAACGCTCTTCTGTCCTTTACTTTGCTGCATCTTGAATTGCTTCCTCTGTACTCATAACGTGTGTTTCGTTATCTCCTTGCCTGCTTATTATAAGTTGAATTTCTTTTCAAGTTCTTCCTATGGCATGAGTTGCTCATTGTAAATCCCAGCAAGGTCCTTTGAATCCATAACTGGCATCATCTTTTTGGTGTTAATTTCCTAATTATCTACACCCCTTCTAAGCATATAAATTGGCATGATAATATCTAGAAGCAAACCATATTCTTGAGGTCTCTTTGTCATTTTAATTGGCATGAAATTATTATGAGAATATCTTAAAGTACATTTTGATAGGGTAATTTTTGGTATCCATTGTCATTATAATGAAATTTGTCTATTTATGACATTTACCATTTACTTTCAATACTTTAAAAAAAATAAAAATCAAGTCTTCATATATATTTAAGACCCATGGAATTATTTTTGAATCTTTAATCAACTAACTTTACTTCAATGTGTCACATGCCTTTCAAGTGGCCCTCCCAAATTACTTATTATTAACTATATTAGTGCTTATGTTGCATTTAGAATGTCACATATGAACTAGTAGGAATAAAGGGAAGGAACATCATGAATTACCTTTGATTTTTTTAAGTATTTGTTGAAGGATATGCATTATATTAACATTGAGGATATTCCTACTTGTACTATGTTTGTTGTACGAATGATTTACTATCAAATTATCACAATGATCATCTATAGATAGAGGATAAAATATTCACCAATAAAATATAAAGGCTATTAAATATTCATAAGTAAATTTAAAAATTTCTCATTAGCATCCTTTTTCGGAGATCCAAGTGATTTGTTATTCTATTCTATCGCCCTTATAACTGTCTGGGGAGCAAACCTAGAAAGGATAGCTCACCCGTTGCCTAATTTTTTATGGATCATTACTATATGTAGTAGCATGTCTATTTTTGTATTTTAAACAAGACAACAAATTATTTCTCATGAAAATATATGTTGATCTCCTTTCTACCAATCATTGGACTATATTTTTATAAGGAATATTATATGATCTTTGGAAAATGACAAAAAATAATATTATGTTCTTTCTTTGCACCAAAAATGAAGTTGATTACTATGTTACTAACTATATTGTTTCTTCTATGGTGAGGTCATGCCTTCAAAACATATGGTGCAAGTGCTATTACATGGATGCTGCAATACTTTAATAAGAAGACTATCTTCTATATGTCTTTGAATCAAATGGAAAAAATATGAATGAAGCTCTTAAAGAATCAATATGGCCTTAAAGATTTATGGAAGAGTTCCATTTGGATACATATGAAAGTACCATATTACTTGAAGTTACTTTACTCTTTCTAGAGAATATCATTTCTAAAATGAACCTTGAAGATCATGGGCACCTCACTCAAGTGAAAGCATTCTATAATAAAGGCACCTTGAAGATCATGGGCACCTCACTCAAGTGAAAGCATTATATAATAAAGGCGCCTTGAAGATCATGGGCACCTCACTCAAGTGAGATCATTCTATAATAAAGACACTTTGAAGATCATGAGAACATACTATATATTATAATTTTAGCCATCACTTTGAAATCCTCTATGCAGTGATTGGCTTTGAGGTGATGCCATTAAGGGGGAGTGTACATGACACCACCTAGTGGCTAAATCCTAGATTGAAGACCTAATAGGCATAAGACCTTTAGGCATTATATGCTCCAAATTCAAATAATGCTTGGCCTTAGGTGATGCCATTGAGGGGGAGTGTGCATGTCAATGACACCACCTAGTGGCTAAATCCTTTTTTTTTTTAATTTTTTTTTTAAGTCCTACGGGCACAGTATCGTAAGACCTACGAGCAGATTTTTTTAAGTCCTACGGGCATTTGTAAATACTTCTCCTTGTAAATATTTCACTTGTAAAAGCATTGTATTAAGACCTACGGGCACTATGTAATGAACTTGGGGAGAGGCTAATTTGAGGGGACCGCAGCTCCAATATAATTTTTTTAAGACCTCAAAGCATCATTTTTTAAAACACTGGGATTATAAATTATGACAAGATGACTTTCATGTAGTCCGGAATGCATGATCTTCATGTTGGCATATATTTGTGTCCCTATTTATCACTGTCAAAGAAGACCTCCGTTACTGGGGTGCTTCATTTTTTCTTCTATGGAAATTGACATGTGATCCCCTATTAACATTAAGGGGGAGTGTTAGAACATAATGTTATTAGGGATCACATCCTTATAACATTTATATATAATGTTCTAATATAAGGTTATAAAACGTTATATATTATATGCTTTATAAGCATATCCCATTTGAAATAATTATAATCTAATAACTATTAGATCATTAATTATTTATGAGTGGGGGTTATTGAAAAGGTGTGACTAGTGAAGTCACCCTTCCTCCTATATTTAAGGAGGTTCTCTCTCATTTGAGAGGTGTGTGAATTTGGAGCTTTATGGTGAGTTGTATCACTATGCATATGAGGTATTATTGGCCATGTGGAAGTATTGGAGGAGTGTCCCCAGGTTCATGTATATTTTATGATAGACTACATTTGTAAGTGTTTTAATTAAATGATGCTTTATGGGGTTTTTTACCTAAAAGGTTTTCCCCATGTATATCTTGTGTAATGTGTACATTTATGCATGTATGTTTTTTATATTTCATTTAATTTATAATATTGTATATAATGATTAGTATCCTAAGATCCTATTTTCTAACAGTACCTCTTCTTGCTGGTCATACAATTCTTCGAAGGGACATGAGGGTTTCTTGATGCCATTTGAGGGTTTTAGAAGGGCTTCTTTGGCCTATGGAAGGCATCTAGGGAGGCTTCAATGTTGGATATAACAAACATGGGCAAACAAGAGTTATCTTGATTGTGGGGTCCAGTTTTGTGGACTTGCAGGAGATGGTCCAAGTGCAATTAATTATCCAACTCAACCAAATTTTTTGGGTATGTTTGAAATGACGTTGTAATGTAAATTTATGATCTATGTTGCACTTATTTTTATATTATGTTGTAATTTCAATTCTGAGAATAAATCTGAAATATCTCAAGTTGTGGGTTTACCTAAATATTGTACTTTGAGAAGTTTTATTTCTTTTATTGCTGCATGTATTATTTTTGCAAAGAAATCTTTTGCATTTCCATCTACTTTTATTAAACTCTTCAAATTAGAAAACAAAAAAAACAAGGGTACATATTACAAGCTTCAAGATAAGCTCACTACTATTGAGGTGAAGGTGTTGGGACTCATTAAATTGAGTCAAGTTTTGAGGCCCAATTCAAATTTTGCTTTGCATTTCCAAATAAGTCAGTTTGAATGGCCTAGTTTGTGAGAGGTCAAAATGGAGCCGGTTGATTTTCAGAGGGTAAGGCTCGAAAGACATGTCCTACACCTTTCATTTGGCCTATGCAGTGATGTGCAACTTTCAGAATTCAGTTTGGAGGAGTTTACCAAGTACTCATTTCGAGGGGTGAGCTGAAAGTGCATTTTAGGCACAAATGCAGTTTTTATTGAGTAGCCTACTTTGAGTGTTTGCATCTTTTGCCCTGTTGATTGTCATGAAGAAATTCAAAATGGATTCAATTTTATGCATAAATGTGAGTCAGCTTGCAAATTTTCATGTCCTAATGAATCCATTTGCTCAGTTTTCAGAGCCAAATCCGTTTGCAGTTTGTGTGGTTTGACTAGTCCCTGTTTTGACAGCTAGTCGGAGCCCTGTTTCGCATGAGTGTAAAAGTTGCCTCAGTGGGTGTCATGTCAGAATGTTTCTTTCGGGTTAATGCTGGTATAAATGATGAGCTATGTTTCAAATTTCAAGCCTCTGTCAATCCGTTTGATCGGTTTTCAAAAGGGTTCATTTAGCCATCGTTTTCAATCTTCTGCACTTTCAGTGTTATATCAGTTAAAGTAGCTGTTTTTATGAGCACGCCATTTGCATCCAGTCAAGCTTTTGGTCGAACTAAGAATTCTAAGTTTTAATATGTACTTTAAGGTACCTGTGTTTCAAATTTGAGGGCCTATGGAGGTCGTTTGATATTTTTGAGAAAGGCATCATGTGTTGCTAGAACATTGACTTCATCGGGTCTGCAATGTCGACAAAGCCAGTTGGTCATTTTCGTCGATTAATATCTCTTCGCTCGGGACTCATCTTGAGAAACCGTTTGGAAGATTTCATCCCTATATATCAGAGTACACACCTGTCAGATGGCGTGGTCCAGAAAAGTGTTTTGACTACTTCAAAAATTACGTCTTCACGATTAAATGCGAAAATGTGGCGTAATTGCCTGAAGGTTGCAAAATTCAGTCTAATGATCCGAAAACGATGCCGATCGTTTCCAAAGGTGTGTTTAAGGTTCCTGAAGCATTTCAAAGGTCAGTTGCATAAAAACCAAAAAAAAATTTAGTCAGACCCACTTTGGGGCCCGACCTGACTTGTTGCTTCACAATGTTTTTTGAATCAAGGTTTAACAATATAGCTCAAATAAAGGAGATCATTGTCATATAGATTTTCATGGTCTATAAAGACATGAATGATGTGCATTGGGTGCTCTCTATTGTCATGCTTTCATTCCTATCTAGAGTTTTGAATCCTAGGTCTACATTGTTTGTATTCCATTGATCGTGTGTTATATCTCCATGAGCCAATTCACAATCCCTAAGAACCATCAAACAGAAGCTATAATATACAAAAGAGATAGTTAAAGTCTAATGATTGTTGAGATTGTGTAGTCATTATGGATGAGAGCAGTCCATGACTGTATATCTAAAAAAATAGTTCATGATAGAGAATAATGGACAAGGATCGTGCACATTAGTCATTATATGAGTTCACTGTCAAAAGAATAATCATCATCACAGTTACAGCAACCAAATCCTACACCCCACGTGACCCTGTCAGATCCTCCAAATGGAATTATGCGAATACCTTTCTAAACAGCTGCTTGGATTTATAAGGATTTGGGTTATAAGGCTTATCAAATTTGGTCTATTGAAGATTTGTCAAATCCATTTTATCCATGTAGTTTGGTGCAACTTATGTGTGTTGGCTATCAACTTAGGAAGAGAACGATCTCATCAATTCCTCACTCAAACTCTGCAAGTGTCCTCCCTCTACGTGGTAGTTTTAAACAAGTTAATTTAGAAGTTCAACGCACCTCTTGCCAAAGACTCCCCTGCATGGTAATAGAAGAGGGCAAGGAATCATTTAAAGCTTTGAATAAAGACATGGTAGCAGCTCCAATTAGCAATGATCCTCTGTGTGGTATGAAGGTTTGGAAGACTGTTAGAAGTTCCAGCAGATGATTGAAAACCAATCAATGCCTCCCTCAGACGTGACATGTGGTAAGTGGGAAACCCACGTGAGGTGCAGGCCAAGTGATGCCTTTGTTGGGTGAGTTTGCAAAGGTAAAAACGTGGAGGATGGTGTTGAGCAAATGCAAAAGCTTTTAAAGATTTTATCCAGTAGCAAGTTCTCTCTCCCTCCACGTGAAGTCTCCCATGGAATGCGGTCAATGTCCTACGTGGAGTGGAGTTTTAAGAATGCAGAGAATTTCAGTTAAATGCAACAAGCCAGCGTCCTCCTTTCATGTGGGGTAAACTATAAAAAATTGCATAAAACTGTAACCATGGTGTGTGGCATGGGCATCCTTTAGCATCCTCCTTCTCTCACGTGCCTCCCTATTCTCTGTTGACAATGGTTTTTAATGGAAAGGCATTGATTCCTCTCCTCAGGTCACGTGAGCCTTCTGTGAGGCGTTGAAGTTGCAGGAAACTTCAAGCAAATTAAATGGTAGGTGTGCTCAGCCATGGTGTTTGGGAGAAGCATAAAAGCTTTTGATTGCATAATGCCCAGCCAGGTCCTCATTGTCTTCAGCGTGGAGTGGTGTTTAGAGTGAAGGTTAAAGCATCAAGTTATTTTAAACAGTTCATGCCTCCCTCCCTTCACGTGGAGTGAAATCTTCAGCAATGCAAAGTTTTCAACAATGCGTTTGGCATGTAGGTTGCAGAAATTTTGTGGCAAATGACATTGGCAGGTGTCTGTTTTTCCCTTTGTCAGCCATCTCCCCCTGCGTGGAAACGATGAAAGGCGTTTAAACTCCAACAAAATGCACTGGAAGCCATGAAAGTCTCAGGCAAAGCTCCGAAATGCAATCCCAGGCTTAATGCATTATCCCACATTCTCTGTGGAAGGGACTTTTTTAATGTTTATATGTAAGACTCCACTCATCTAATATGTCAAAGCCATCAAGGCTTTTGACGGACGGTGCTCATTGAGTGCCCAAGGAGGACCCCACGCGCGTGGGTGCGCATCCCAAGGTGACCCAAGGAGGTGACAAATGGCGACAGGTGGACCCCACGCGGGCACGCTTCCCGAGGCAGACAGGCAAAATTTTGTAGAGAAAGGCCGACTTAACCAGCGAGTAGGTTTGGAGCAGATCGACGGTCGGCGTGACTTTGCGAAGGCAAGATGCACGAAGGATAAGGGCTACGAAATGGCGAAAAGCTTAGCCGGATCGCGAAGAGTTAAAGAGTGAGCAAGTTCGGAGGATCCGACGGCCTGTGCAACTTCGTGACCCAAAGATGCAAGATCGTTAGCCATCGCGAAATGGCGAAAGACAGGTGGCAGGTCCAAGTGGAAGTCCAACTCACGGGTCCTGTCCAGTGGCGATGATGTGGCACTGAGGTGGTGCACAAGTGGCAGTGACAAAGCGTGCACGTGGCGGTGATGAGGTGTCATCCGATGTGGCGCCCAGTGGATCCCATCAGCCAATCAGGTACCGACACATGGCAAAGCGTCAAAGCACAATAGGAGCCAAAAATCAAAATTAAAATCAGTTTAACATATAGTTCAGACTATATAAAAAAAATGAAAAATTTCAATGATGTGCACACATGAGGAATTAATTCGCTCAGGGCTTAATTTTTGGCCAAATTATGAAGTATTATATGTTTCCGGAAAGCTCTCAGAGTGAGGAATCCAATTATGAAGTCAATTTTGACAAAGATCAGATATTTTGGGAGCAGTTTGGACGGGAATGAAATTCAGTTAGAAAGAGGGACACATGGCAGTATGATATGCAGACTTTTTTTTTTCCCTCCTTATTCCCAATTCTTCTCAGTTGTAAGGGTTCCAGAAATTTGGAAAAATGCTCCAGATTTGATGGCTTCCATTTCTGAGTTCTCTTCAAGATTGTACAGGGCAGTGCTTCTCTTTTAGTAATAGAGTTCTTTCTTGCTGTAGATGTTTTGCTGCAGGTTCTTGTGTATGTAAGGCATGCATAACTTCACACAGAATTCGTCTCTGGATGTATTTCTTGTTGTTACAAATTGAAGGCCTTGAGGAGGTTTGAAGTTTGTCAATTTCAAGGAGGTTGTAGTGATTGTTGCAGGTATTCTTCAAGGAGAAATTTAAATTCTGTAATACATCATAGATAATGGGATATACATTTTTGCAGATCTGATGGTTTTGTGAATGAGCTGGGTAATGCATTTTTGTAAGGCATTAATGCAGGGATATTAATAATGAAGATGGGTTTGCAGTATATGCTATCATTTACAGTTTGATATATGACTTTGTTGCCCTTAGATAAGGCACTGGTCTCACAAGTTTTGGGAATGTTCTCAGAGCAATATATTTTAAAAGACAAATCTATTTCCCTTCATGTTTTAGGGGTTTGTGTTCCATTCTTTCCAAGCTCTATTTCATCTTATTGTTTGTACAGATCTAGCCAATCTGTAGTGTTTCCTAACCTGTTGAGCTTGTGAAGTGATCTATTTGCTTATAGTTGATGCAATTTTGTGTTTGTAATTGTTGTATTCAAAGCATCAAAGGGTGTCCCCCCCTAGGTCTAGCAGAACCTGAAGTGCAGGAGGATCAATTAGGGTCCTATGTTATGTTGTCCAAGCCCTAATGTGTTTTGTAGACTAAAATTGGCCATTTCATAGAAGGATTGCAGGTGTTCTTGGGTTATCGCTTTTGGTGAACAACAGAAGGTTTAGGATAACTAGTTGTTGCCTTTACTATAAAAGAGTTCTCTCCATATTGGGACCTATTTGTGCAATCTCTCTACACTCATTAGAATACTCCCACTAATGTAAATATTTGGGATGATTTCATCTAAAAGGAGACCAAACTAGAGACTGTTTTAGGTGTAGTGAAAAAGAGTCAAAACCTAGCCCTCATTAGGAAGATGAGGAAAGGTACGAAAGGTAAAAAGGAGAAGAAGGATTCTACTTATTCTCAATACAAGAAGAAATACGCAAAACATATCAAGTGTTCAAAATGCCAAAAGAATGGATTGACTTGATAAGAAAAGGGGATAGTTAAGTAGCAACAAAAGAAGTTTGCAAGTGATAGTTAAGTAGCAAAAAAATAAGTTTGCAAGTATAGAATCTTTAGCAATGGATGATCTCTCATCCAAGATTGAGATAATGTTCTCCCTTGTGTCATTCCTATCCACTAACATCATTTCCAATGTAGGTTGGTATGTGGACAATGGGGCATCATGACACAACCTTCAATAAGAAGGCTTTCAATAGACTTCAAGAACACAAGGCAACTATACAAGAGGACCTTGGTGATAATTCCACATCCAATTATAGGGAGAGGATCTATCTCATTGTGCTTAGGTGATGTTCTTGGGTTTCATGACATCTTATATGTTATTAGGATAGCTAAGAACTTGTTTTCAAATTCAACAATGATCTATATTAAGAGTGTGGCTCAATTTGATGATCAACAAGCCATTATAAGATATTGCAGCGAAGATCCAAGTCCAATTTTGATGATGGGTATACAAGAGAGTGAAATTTATAGGTCTTCTATTGATCTAGTCAAACATGGATCCCTAGTGCATCATAGTGAGCAACTATGCAATCTTTGACACAAGAGACTTAGTCACCTAAGCTGAAAAGGACTACCTCTCTTAAACAACATAGTGTTGGAATCGCAAACTTCAAGATAGAGAAGAGAAGAGTATGCAAAGGTTGCACACTCAAAAAAATGTGAATCCTATTTATCCTATTAGTGATCATAGATCAAGATGGATTCTTGATTTTATTGGTTCAAATGTCTCTAGATCCATGCTAGTATCTTTATTGGTAGGTAACTCATTTACTGATGATTCCTCTACTAAAACCTAGATTTACTTCATGAAAACCATAGGTCAAGTATTTAGAAAAATTCAACAGTTCAAATCTCTTGTGGAGAATCAAACAAGTAAGAAGATAAATAATTTGAGGTTTGACGATGGAAGTGAGTATACCTCCAAAGACTTTGATTTATTTTGCAGGGATGCAAGGATTGAGAAGATGCAAAAAAAAGGAAGAAGTGTGTATCAATAATTTTAGAGGTTTTGAGGTCCATGAGGGAGACACCCATGCATAACAAGTTGAAGAAGAATCTTTATAGGTTGAAGCAAGGACCATGTTCTTAGTGCCCATAAATTGGTATTTACTTGTTGAATTCAAGCTTCACCAAAACTGTTATAGATCGTAACCTTTACTATTTGTTTGATAAATATGATCTATTAGTTTGGTCTTGTATGTGGATGAACTAATTCTTACAAGTAACATGAGAAGTTCGCAGCATGATGCAAGTGGGACTTGAACCTAAGTTTGATACGAAGTTCATTGGCTCTATGCTTAGGACCCCTTCAATAGTGTTGTTATGATCTTTGCCTTTTCCTTGCAGACTGAAATGCAACTAAGGATTCTTAAAATAAACTACCATAACAGATGAGGAAAGTAGCACTAAACTTCCTCATCCTAAATTCTAAAGTAATTCTTGTTGTCTTAATTTTTGAATTTTCAAAAATTAAACAACCCCTACAAATTTTGGCTTAAATTTGTCGTTTTTGTCTATAAGGAACGTCTTACAAGGTTTCAAAACTCGTATTCATTCATGTCTGTGTGGGAGAAAAAGTGACACTAAGCAAACATGCCCTAATCTCACTTTCAACCACACACTTGTGGAATACGAAAGAGCCTAGAGGTATCACACAATTGGCTACTTCTTCTAGTGGAAGAGAGAGCCACGGGCTACCTATTAGGATTTCTATTCCTTTGTTGCAATTGAAAGATGAAATGATGCAAGTTCAATCCCTAACCCCAAAGTGCAAGTATGAACTAATAATAAGATTGCAGAATTGAACTTAAACAATGGAAAGCTGTAAACACAAGGACAAGACAAGAATGTAAATGCGTACCCGGAGTCAAAATTTGAGTGAAAATGTTCGGGACGGGGGCGCGGGCGCCACTGTCCTGATTCTACCCCTGAAACTGCTCCGGAAACTGCTGTTTTGCACTCTGGAAAAGCTGTCAAAAATGCTGAAAATGCTGTCTGTCAGGAGGACCAGGGCGCCCAGCGCCCCTGTCCTGGCAGGACCAGGGCGCCCCACGCCCCTGTCCTAGTCTTTTGCTTCGAGATTTGGTGTGTTGTTTGGTCTCCGTCTGCTTCTTCCGGATCTGTAACTTGCGGCGTCGTCCGAGTCCTGAAACCTGCACTTATATCTGAAAAGGTGTTTGGGCTGCTATATAGGGTTTTGCCTTAGTCAAACCCCCGCTTCGGTGATTTCCACCTCCACGAATAGCCAAGTTGTATTGTAAAATGTATTGTGTGTGCAGACCTAGTGTGTGTGCAAGGTCCTTAAATGCAAGAAAGCAAACTAGAGCAACCTAGAAAGTAAACCCTAATTGCTTGTGAATGATAATGTAAATGCTCTAAATCAAGATGCAAAGTGATCTAAAGCATGAATAAAGGATATATTGAAGCTTATGCAAAGACATGAAAACAACATGAAATCATACCCAACCCTTAAGGGAGGAGTACAAGCCAATCTTCAGTCGGTAATCTCCTATTGTTCTTCAATGTCTCCCAAGCCCTAAATGAATGAAATTGATGAATGATTGATGGATGGATGTTGAATGTTATTGAAGTCTTCAAAGATCTGCTCTTTCGCTGCATAGAAGGTCCTCCAAAGCCAAAATTCCGATCCTTTCAAATGAAGAAAGAGAGCTCTTATATATGAAACCCTAGGTCTTAATTTCGACTTTAGGCCGACTTAGAGATTGAATCTCCCGCCAATTTCTTGGGGTTAAGCTTTATTTTATGATTGGATCGCGCTCCTAAAATTTCGGGAAAAATGTCCGGGACCATGTTGCACTCCGGGCGCCATGGTCCCGACAACTTTTCGCCAAATTTTCAGGGCCGTCGGATATGATGATTTTAGAGAGAATCCCAAAGTTACAAGTGATTTCGAGATGTTTTGACCCCCGAAATCAAGCCCCCCAAGTTCAAAATAGGACCTAATCAGGGTTTTAGATTAAATGATGTATTGGAAGAATAAAGTGAAAAGGGCACACTTTAATGAAAGGGCCCAACTTTATGATGTGGAAGATGATGAAATAAAACCTTAGACCTAATTAATTTGATTAATTAAGTGCTAAAGGGGAAATGCAATGCAAAATGCAAAATGCGCCAAGGCGGGTGCTAAACTAGGTGTGAAATTGTACCACCCTAGCAAGTGCGTACAATTTACGACGCTACAATGTCTTTTTGCTAGTGTGTGTTTTTGTCTTCATTGTCCAATTTTTGGCCAATTTTGACTATCTTTTTTCCTCCTTTTTGTGCAAATCAGGTCTTAAAGACCAAATTCCAAGTAAAGGGGGCCTTTTTAAGCATTTTGCAAGTAAATGTGTTTACTTACAATCAGGTCTCTAAGACCCGATTACAAGTAAGTTCATTAATCACTTGTAATCGGATCTCTATGACCTGATTGCAAGTCTTTTTTATTTTATTTTGTTTTTAAGTTTTGCAAAGTGGTTCTTAACACTTACAATCAGATGTTCAAAGCCTGATTACAAGTGCATTTTACATTGAGCGATTGAGTCATATGTATTCTTGTGTTGGGTCTTTTGAAGCCTAATTCATCTTTCTTTTGCCCTATGATTTTGAAGGAGGTGTTTTTATGTTGTGTTTGGATTATAATAGGAGTGCTCTTCTTCGGTTGCATATATAAATCTTTGAGAGAAGTGTTGAGCATCATTTAGCTCCATTTGAAGTTTCATTTCCGTTTTGGGCGAGATTTTCAAGCTTTTTCTTTTGTGTTTACAAGTATGGCTTTCATGTGTTTGTACCTTCTCCTTTGGGCATTCTTGCATTCATTTTTGTTTGTCTTTGCATCTTCCTCTGCGTGTTTAGATTGCTTTGTACATTGGGGTTTTTCATAACCTGATCTTGCATATACCATTCCCCTTTGGGAAGCATTTCTTTGGCAAGCATTTCCTTCCAAGAATGGTTTTCGCCCATGTAGTAAGTCAAATTTGTGCTAGCAATTTTAAATACTTGCATTTGGGTCTCTATTGCCTGATTGCAAGTCATTATACCTCCGTCAGTTTTTCCAATTGCAATATCATACTAGAAGTCGAGTCTTCAAAATCCGATTGCAAGCATGCATAAGCAAATGGCTTATTTTCTATCTCTTTTACTTGCAATCGGATCTTGGAGACCCGACTGCAAGTTCATTTGTCCTTTGTCTTTCCGTTTGCTATCACCTTTACTTGCAATCAGGTCTTGGAGATCCATTTGCAAGCTTTCTTTTATCCATCTTGCAAGCTCGCATACTTGCATTTAGGCCTCCAAGATCCGATTGCAAGTAAAAGTTTCATGATCTGAAATTCTGCTCTTGCCGCTATCACATTACATATTTTAAGTTTGTCCACTCTTTTTCACCTTTTTCATGATAGATATCATGATAGGTCTAAGGTTGGACATTGTTTTTCAAAGCTCTTTCATTTAAGGAAGATATCATGGCTTCTCCAATAGCCTGTGAAGATGTATTAACTCTTTGGATTTTCAGATTCTTGTTCAATGATAGAAGAGCTAGCATCTCCTTCCAACAAGAAGATGAAATACAAGTATGATAAGTATCATAATGAAATTGCTCCTTCTCAAGTGAGCTCTCCTATGGATGAGATTAAGGACACAAAGATCGAACATGTTGATATGTCTGAGCTTCTTGAAAGAGCAGAAGGATTGCCAAGCCATGGCATGCAGTTGCTCCTAAATAGTCATATTCACTTGGTTTCTACTTTCCCAGTGGCGGTCTTGGAACCAAAATTTGTTCTTGCCTATGCTGCTCATTTTGACAGAGGATCTAGGACAATCAAGGATGATGATGGTAATACTATTATCAGATTGGATGCAGAAACCATCAATAAAATTTTCACGGTCCCTGCTGCCCCAATATATGCAGATATTTCCATGAAGAGTGCTCTAGATCACTACAATCAAAAGAGATCAGATTGCATAAGACATATCAATTCTAAATGGCTTAAGACTCCCAAGACCTGTTTCTCTTGGTGGCCTAAGTTGTATTGATCTGATTTCATTGAAGAAATCAGTGATATGATCACACTTTTGAGTAGGATAATGGGGTTAAAACAGTCCAATGTATTTAAGATCTAGATGTTCAAATACATTGTAATCATGAGGAAGAGTTAGTCTCATATCTTCTGGGGTGAATTCATCAGTGATAACCTGTGTGAGCAGGTGTCACAAGTTTCAACCACCCTCACCTTCTACATGAATTCCTACTTAGTGTACATAGCAGCGTCACAGAGACAATTTCCTGGAATTTCTACCAAAGGTGACAGGTCCCTGGTACTGATATGGAAATATTGTAAGCAACTAACTTTGAGACCTAGTAGGATTCATTACAGGAGCCTAGAAGAAGGTGAATGAGTATGGATGCTTGTTCCTTCAATTCCAACTTTCACTTACATGAGAGTTGGATGTTTTGAAGATCAGCCATATATGCTTCTGAGATATCCTACCGACAAGATCATCCTAATGGAGTTGGCTAGACAGTTGATGACAGTTCATGCAATCCAGTTAGCTCAGTAGAAGTTAGGCATCAAAGTATCTTCACATAATCCACTGTAAATATTTTCTAAGAGCCAAGACAATGGAGATAGAAATTCAAGAAATCAAGTTGAAGAAGTTCAAGGCGAGGAAGGATTATGATTATCAAGGAATGAAGGATAAAATCAAGAGATCCTTCAACCATGTTCTTTGTACAGAAGAGGATATTAGAAAAATGGACTATAGCAGGCTTACTTTGGAGAAGATTGTTGATCTGGATCTAACCAAGATTCCAGAAGGCATGGTAGATGACAGGAAAACCCTTGATCCAAAGTATATAGAGCAACGGGTTGCTAAAGCTCCTCTACCAATTGTCCAATGGTCACAGAAGGAATGTACCTCGATCTTTGATAGATTTCAGCCCATCCTTGCTAATAACAATGCTTGGCTGAAAAGCAATAATGGCAAAATTATAAAGATCAAGGTTGGGGCGGAAAGTGATTTAGCAAGACCAGTTGGGCATAAGTCTAAGGTGAGGGTCAAGTCCAAAGAGGGTGCTTCTTCCTCAAGCACCAAAATCAAGCTGAGGGTTAGTAGGGCTTTGGTTATTCCTCCAGAAGAGGTGTTGTTGAAAGGAAAAGAGAAATCTCAAGTGCAAATTCAGGTCATTGACCCTGAGGATGAACCACAAGAAGAGAATGTTCCAGAATCTCCTACTGCTTTGAATGAAGATTCTCCTCATATGGCCATTACCCAATTGTCTTTGGATGTTCCTATGTCTCAAATAGACACGGATGTGGATTCTTTCTCTACGGTTCATGTTGACACTGTTGAGCTAGATGCATCTTGTTGATGTGTTTTTTAGGCACAATTGAACACAGAATAAAATACCCAAAAGTATCTTATCCTCTCTTGATCAAAATCGTTCCAAATGATGAGCTACGTGATCAATTGGAAGACTCCAAGGTTCCTAATATTGGGTCATGGCGTGTGGATAAGCTCTATTGGTCGTTGTGATTGCTGTTAATCCAAGGGGCCTTATGTATATGCTTCTTAAAATATGGATATCTTGACTTCAAGTAATGCTTTGTGAATGATATACAATGAAGCTCTTTCCTATTTACTACTTTTATTTCTAATGGTCGGATAAAAAAAATTGCAAAAGTTGAGGGTTGAGAAAAATTAAGCTATGCCTAAGAATGCAAGAATGGAGGATGACTTTAGTGAAACTCAATTAGTCTTTGCTTAGACATGCAAGAACAACTCCACAAAGGCTAATGGGATCTTCTAAGGAAATTAGATGATTTTCAAATCATTATCAAGCATAGACACCATTAATTGAATGCATATCAATGATTGAATAACAATTGAACTTAAGCTCATTCAAGTATTCCAGTTGACCACACAAGGCGAATTTGCAATCAACAAACTGCTAGTGGTTTGGATTACGGGTTTCGCCATGAATCATGCACAACGCTCTATCATTCAACTAATCAACATGAAAGCAAATGAGAAGTAAAAACCATGTAGCTCATAGAAATAACACATTTCACCATATCTTCAATGAAAAGAGTATATTCATTTACAAGCCTTAGCAACAATTTCCTCTTCTCCTACTCTATTCTAACTTCTAACTTCTACTAAACTATCCTTGAGCTACTAACTATTAATTTCCTATTCACTATGTTTCTGCTATTAACCTTTACAAATGAGAAGTCTGAGCCTTATATAGAGAGCTCATTACAATTCAAAGGCTCAGATTGATTTGAGATCAATGGTTGAGATTACAAGATGAAAACCCTAATTAGGGTTTGTTAAAACAATTCCCTCTGCCCAATGAGAAAATTACATTCAGGTTCAATACTGAATGTGAACCAATAGAAAATAGGAGTAGGTATCTCGAAGTTTGTGCCTCCATAAGATGAGTTAGGTGCATTGCATCTAGACATGTTGATGTGGAACCTTCTGATTGATAGAATGGTGACTAGGATGCTCTCTCAGCTTGCTCATTTAAAACTTTCTTGATCACATTCTCTCTTCTTTACTCTAACTTGGAAATTTTCCTCCTTGTGATGTATTCCTAATCTCAATCTTTGAATCTTGTAGTATTGCCTTCCTTAACCTTCTTTGATGACCTTCTTGTATTCCTTTTTGATGTGTGAATGCTTTCCTATCCTTTTATAGATGCCTATCATCCGCTTCCTTGAACTTGAGCACAATCTTTGTTAAGGTTGTGATATCCTTCTTTCATGCCTTGGATGTGTAACTTGAACTTCTTCATGTGAGTGATCTTCTTTGTATGACTTGTAGTTGTAGGATATTCTTCCTCACATCAAACCTGAAAAAAACAAATATGTTTTAAATCAAAAGATAATCATTAACACTTAGTAATTCTCAAATTAAAAAATAAGATTTTAGGTCTGATTTGCGAATTAAGCCTGCTTCTCTGATTTTTAAGTTATTTCCAGGTCTGATGTTATGTGAATTTTCATCGAATTTTGCTCCGATTTCTTTCCAACATGGACAAAAACTACCTTCAGCTTGATTCTAAAACCTTCCTCTTTGATCAAAATCGCCATCTTTAAGAGCATTTCGATCAGAAGCAATGATCAAAACAATTGTAAAATCGTTGTCTTAGATGAAATTCGCTGTGTCTTGAAGTGCAGATCGGAATTGGAGATTTTTTTGAATGATGATGTTTGAAATGATTTTGAAACATTCTCTTTACATAGGTGTTGAATATTCAAGAATCGCTTCCTTGGTAGAATTAGGAAAGCAGACACATGCTAGAATGATGCATGATGCTCACGATTGTGTGGCTTCACTGGTTCAGGGTTACAATGAACTCCTAGTGAAAAAAGATGAGCTCATGGTGGAAACTGCACAACTCATCTCAATGATCCAAAAGATCACAAATTCTTCGGAAAAGGTTGCTCCCTCAACTTCCTCTACTTCCAAAGAGTCCATCAAACGAGTTGAAAAAGATTCTCAAAAGGCCAAAGTTGTTGATTCTTGGGTAGGTCAATTGGCTGATCAAAGTACTCAAGTGGTGAAGAAAGCATTGCATGTGTTGAGCAATGTAAGAGTAGCAAATATGGAATTAAATCAAACTTTAGAAGCTTTTAAGCAAAGTTTGGAATCAATAGAAAAAGATTTGAAAATCTGGCATGAGATGGATCAAGTTAAATTGAAAATCCTGTGTGACAACATTGTGATACCAAACAAAAAGAGGTATATTGAATTTGAGGAACTTATGGTCAATAAGTCATTAGTTCTCAAGGACTTAATCAAAGATATTGAGGCTACTCTAGAATGAGTATTGAGGTGGAGCAAGATATTGTCTCTAATTTTGAGAAGATGTCTTGTAAGATCTTAAGTCAAGATGAAGAGTTGCTTCCTGAAGATCTGATACTTTCTGAGTTGGTGTCGAGGCTTCGTCAGGAACTCGAGTCAGAACAGTTTACAGTGACTTCCATTCATAGACTTGTCAATTGCCAAGTTTTCCTTGAAAATATGCAAACTAGTTTTGAGGAACATATAGCAACAATAGTAAGATATTCTGATGTCATCATCAAAACTGTTGTTGCAAGGAATACATCAGGACCAAATCCTGATGAATTGCAGGAATCAATTGACAAGTTTCAAGCTTTCATGGCCAGGAATAGAGAAGGACAAGAAGTGTCTCCTGACACTTGAATTCCGTTTTTCTTTTATATATTTCCTTCTTGACAAATTACATGTAGTGGCAAAACTTGTAATTACAAGTAGTCTTATCACTTGTAATCTTGTAAATTGTAATTACATGTAAACAAATTACAAGTTGGTTAACAATAGGACTGTAATTTGAATAAGTCATAGTTATTTATGGTTGGTTGTGGAAAAAGTCTTAGTTAGTTAGACTTCTCCCACGTTTTTCTCTTAGCCCCTCACCTATATATATAGAAGGGTGCTCTATGTATTTTTTTTATCCTTTTAGCAAGCAAGAAAACTCGAAAAAAATTTATAGTCATAAAGACTTTGTGCTTCATACATGTAAATTGGTTTCTCAAGTAATATCAAGAAAGCATTTGAGTTTCCAACTTTGTGTTGAAGCCTTGCTCTTATATCCATTGTGTTCTTGTGTCATAGTGGTATATTTTTCTACATTTGCTTGAGGTTCTAACGAGATTGTTGAAAGGAGCTTTAATCTAATTTCTTGTAAACTTTGTGCTACAAGTATTAAGGATTAAATTATTATAGCTAAGTTTTCATAATAGAGAGGAACTGTAAGACTTTGTGCTTGTAGTTGCTCCCATTTGTAGTAGTTTAGAAGTGTACCATATCAGTAGACTTTGTGCTGTCATATGTTATATACTGTTCTTATTCTAATCATTTTGAAAGGTAGATAGGATAGTGTTGTGACGTTTTCACACATCGCCCCATTGCAAATGGGGACCCATGTTTTTTTTGCTCGTTTTGTTCGTTTTTGCTTTTCTTTTTCTAGGGTTTTGTTAGTTTGTTAGTTGTCTGGATTTAGGGTCAAGCCTTAGGGTTCTAATTACCGTCTTTTCGGACCAAAATCCAGTCGATTTTGGGAGCTTTTTGAATTTCTTTTTCTAGAATGCAAATTTTGAATGCAATGAATTCGCCAGAATGGTCTAATTTTCAATTGGAATGTTCATGCAGAGCTTAAACTTGTCTAAGTGTTGACCGTCAATATGAATTTTTGTCTGATTGAATATTTTGACCAAATTTTGACTTTTTTGAATTTTGATCCTAGGCATTTCAAATGATTTGTTTTCGCCTTGTGAAGTGATAAAATGTGTAAAATCATGATATTTTGGCCTGTAGGAGCAAAATCGCTCCTGTCCCTCAGTGAAGGACAGGAGCTCAATTTCAAATATCTCATCATCCTTGCAGAGTCCAGACAAATTTTACGTTTGAAGTGATGGAGAACGACGAGATCTTTCCATTGAATACAAATTGAAGATTTTCATGAGCACAGAAATGCCTCCAGGAGGAAAATCGCTCCTGTCCCTCAGTGAAGGACCGGAGCTACAATTCAAATTTCGTCTTGTCCTTGCAAGATTTTGAAAGCTTAATGATTTGAGGACGTCCAAGGGAAGATACTTTGCCAAATGAATATAATTTGAGATGCAAAAAACGAAGGAGAATGACCTATATTGACCAAATCGCTCCTGTCCCTCTCCAAGGGACCGGGGCGAGGTACCTTGTAGCTCTCGTCCCTCTCCCAGGGACCAGAGCGATTTCCTTCATTATGCAAAATCCAGACAAAGGTCAAGGCAAGTTTACGTTCAAAAACAAGGAAAAACATGAGATAAATGCGTTGAATATAAATTGAAGATTTTTGGGACGTCCATAACAATGCTAATTGCCTAAATCGCTCCTGTCCCTCAGTGAAGGACCGGAGCTACAAATCCAATTTTGCTTTGTCCTTGCAAGATTTTAACGTCTTGACGATGTGAGAAGGTCCAAAGAGGTACATTTTATCAAATGAATATAACTTGAAGTGCTGTCGGGGAGATCAATAGGGTGGCAAGTCCGGCTTGAGTGAGGTCCTGATCCTGAAATTTGGCTAAGTCTGGAATGTCCTGATCCTGAAATTTGACTAAGTCTGGAAACTGAAAAACCTCCAAAAACTAGATTTTGCAATATAACTCCTGGAGGTCTGAAACCACTCTCAAACATCCTGAAAGTATATATGGAATATAACTTAAAGTATAAGAAAGAAGAAACATAGAAGGAAATGTCACTTATACTTAAATGTTATATTCCATTAAAATTGTCCTGATCGAGAGTGCGAAAAGTCAAATTTCGCTCGTGTCCTTCTCCAAGGGTCCAGAGCGAAAAGCGCTCCTGTCCCTCTCCAAGGGACCAAGGCGAATCGCTCGTGTCCCTCACCAAGGGACCAGAGCGAAAATGATTAGTTGAGCCATTCCTGACCTTGTTCGGACGAATCGAGACATCAAAGGCATGGTGAAGGACGAAATGAGCATGATAGAACATCCAGACTTGATCAAAAACAATGAAATGATGAAGTTTTGCCTAGAGGGTCAAATTCGCTCCTGTCCCTCACTGAAGGACCAGAGCGAAGTTCTTCATAAGGTACGATCTGGGCAAAGATCAAGCAAATTTTATGTTCGAAGGCAAGAAAGGAGGTCAATCGAACCCGTTGAAGACAAATTGAAGATTATCAAACGTCAACAAAGGACCAAAATGCTTAAGTTCGCTCCTGTCCCTCAGGAAGGGACCAGAGCGATTTTTGTTGTAGATGATTTTCTCGCCAAATTTCAACCGATCTCAAGGCATGAATGAATGAAAGGAGGCATTGCGAATCCGTTGAATATAATTTTCAAAGGTGATGAAGTGAAATGAGGCCCACAAGAGCAAAATCGCTCCTGTCCCTCAGTCAGGGACCAGGGCGATGAGGTACGTATCTTCCCACTTTTTCATTTTTGGGCGCTAAACAAACATTTTTTAAATTTATTTAAATGCTAGAAAAAAATCGATATTTAATTAAAAGCATTTAAATAGCGCATGGTATGTATTTATTAATTATTTTTTGCCTTTGTAAAAAAATCGAAATTTATTAATTAAAAATAAAGGCATTTAATAATTAATTATTAATTTAATAAAAATCAAAAGGGAGCGCTTGGTATTTTAGAGGTCGGCCTTTGTTATTTGTTTTAAAAATCATTTAAATTGCCTTATTTTTTTACCAAAGTCGGCCTAAGCAAATTGGTGGTAAGCGCTTATAAAAGAGGGTGGTGAAGATCATTATTTTCACATTATCATTTTTATCATCTCAAGTGCGATTTAAGGAAGACAAAGGGAGAAGTGCGAAGTTGTGTTCAAGGAGGTGCGAATTTATATCCAAAGGAAGGCGTTAGTACTATCCAAGGAAGTGCGAACTTGTCCAAGGCATTGGAGATCACGTCAAGAACATATCAAAGATGGCGAAATTGCTAACTTGAAGAGGAGATCACGTCCAAGACTTGAAGGGTGGCGAAGTTGATAAGAGGAACGTTCTTTTGAAGATCACATCAAGACTATCGAATTTTGATTTTTGCCTAGGCAAATTCCTCATTTTGCATTCTAGAGTTAGCTCTCTAGTGAGGTATGGCGATATGGATTTATTGTTTTGATTTTGATTGTTAATCGTCATAGCTTAGATTTTGAAATTTTGAAATTTTGAATTTCTAGCTCAAGAGTCGTTTTTAGGAAATGATTAATAAAGGACTTATCATTAAGTTTCCTAAAAATTTGCTCTCTATTCATTGCAAAATCATGGTACTAATTTTGAAATGTTGTGTAGGCATCAAATGGAGGTCTCTTCAAGGAAAATCAAGCCGGATCAAGGACGGTCTTCGCCAGGACGATCAAGCCAGGACATGGACGACCTTCTTTGGACTAACATCATCAAGGGCGACCTCTTCCAATCCAGCGTTCCAAGGCGAGGTACATCATCCTGCACATCAAGGACAAAAGGAGTTAGAACAAGAGTTAATTAAAGATAGCCTCTCAACGACATCAAATTGAATATCTAGCAAGCTTCAAGTGTCAGATGAGGTGGCGTCCTAGTCATCATTTCTCCAATCAGTGAAGTCCATCTCAGCATGTCCAGATTCAATGTACTTAACTCATGGAAGGTGGCACAAACTCCGATGTACCTACCCCGGCTATCCATTGGTCGATTTTTCTAAAAGGGACATGTGTCCAAGCAATACAATTTTATCATTGGTCAAGCATTAAATGTTATGTAATGGTTGTAACAAACCCTAATTAGGGTTTTCATTGTAAAATCTTGGCCATTGATCTTGAATTGATCTAAGCCATCAAATTGTATTGTGGGCACTATATAAGCCCAGGCATTTCATTTTGTAAAAGGTGGAATTTTTTATGATTAGAGAGAGTTGTAAATAGTTGGAAGAGTTAGAATATAGTTGATAGAATAGCAATTAGAGTAGAATAGGAGGACAAGGCAAGAAATTGTTGCCATTGATTGTAAACAAACTCCATTTTCATTGAAGTAATGGTGAAATATGTCGTTTTTCTTGCAATTTGCATGGTTTCTTGTTGAAGTCTTCAATCTTAGATGGTAGATGATTAGATGAATGGAGGAAATGTGATTGATTGATGGTGGAATTCGTACATCCATACTACTAGCAGTTTGTTGATTGCAGACTTGCCTTGTGTAGTCGACTGGAATCGTTCAGCTTAAAGCTCAATTTCAATTTGTCGCCTCTTCATTGATATGCATCAACTTGGATGGTATCCATGCCTGCGGTGATGATTTGAACATCATAAAGCTCCCTTAGAAGATCGCACTAGTCTTGTGTAGATGTTCCATTGATGTCAAAACAGGATCTAGTTAGAGTTTTGTCAAAGATCAATCATTGCTCCTACATTCTTAGTATTAGGATTAGATCCTCTCTTCGCCCTTATCCTTTTTCCATTTTTTTTAATTTAAGTTAGTAAGAGCCTGTGTCCAGCAAAGCAGATCGGAAGTTCAATGTAAGTCCCCTTGTGATTCCAGCAAATCACATCATACCACTGGAGCTTGTCCACACGTGGAGACCCCACTAAAAGAACCTTGGAGTCTACCTAACTGATCCTTTACGCGAATCTTCAGCAGTTAGAGACTATTTTCTCAAGAGAGGATAAGATGCCTTTAGGTATTTTATTCTGTGTATGATTGTGTACAAAATACACGTCAACAGATAGTAGGAAAGTAAAAAGACTTTGAGCTTTTGTTTCTACATTCCCGTCCTAGGGAAGTGACGAAAGAATTTGAGCTTTCACGGAAAATTCACTTCTTTTTGTATAAACATCTATATATTTGTTTAAGTTTCTTAAGTTGTTGTATTTGTTCTTAATTTTAGTTTCTTTTCTGAAAGGAGAAAATAAAATCATCTTTTCTAAAAAAAGAGACAAGGATGTTGTCCCACCCAAGTTAGATTAGCATCATAGTTAAGTTATAATAGTAGGAAAGGGGGAGCCTTCCCTTCAAATTAGGAGAGTTTTAACTCACACGCTATGGCTAAAATCACAATTTTGCAAGCCTCCCCAGGTGTACAAAATTTTCAACCAACAATTCTCACCAATGAATAAAATTGTTTGATACTCTCAAATTAAGATTTGGAAAAATTCATCAACTTCAATTCCCACCAAAATGGCCCAACCCTATATCACCCAATTTATTAAAGAATCTAGGGTAGTCACAAACCAAGCATCAATGGCTTTTGTCTATGATTGTCAATATTAAACCTCTTTAAGCTTCTCTAATGTCTTCTTAATGGCTTTTTCCAAACAAAATCTGCAATATTCAGTAGTATTCCCTCTTTAATATCAACAACCATAATAGATGAGGAAAAGAGCACTAAACTTCTTTGTCTCGACTTTGAAGTAGTTTTCAAATTTTCACCTAGGAACAAGATTGTTTGTAACTCTCAAACTAAGATTTGGAAATAATCTTCAACTTCAATTCCCACCCACCCTCCAATTCAAGTGTTGATTTCCAAAAATGTAGTAGATGCTCCTTGGGCATTAGTTAACCAAGGTCCTGAAGATAAAACCACATGTTAGCATAAGTACCATAGTAATTCTTATCAAATATGTATTACTAATGCCATTGCTACTACCACTCTACTCTATTCATGCCTGCAATCTAATGTGTAAAACCATGTTTGTCTGCTGAATCCTGTTATTTCATTCACAAAGTTATTTCTCTCCATCTCAAGCTTTTGACCATCCTATGCAGGGCTCTATCAATACTGCTTTTCCATTTCCTCGACATGCCATGCTGTCTCTATTAATACAAAGCTTGTTTATATGCAGCTATTCAATTTCTAAGTTATCTTTTTCTAGAATGTTTCCAAGGATCTCAGAAAGTCTATGCTTCCTCCTGAGAACCTTATGTAGGGCTCTATCAATATTTCTTTTCAATTTTATTGACATGTCAAGCTGTTTCTATTTTATACAAAGCTTGTTTATTTGCAACTTTTTGTTTTCAATGTTATCCTTTTCAAGAATGTTTCCAAATTCCAGCAATCTCAAAGTGCCCAATGCTTCCTACTGACTCAATGTTCTCAAATTGAGCTGTAGTAACTCCCTATGCTCCTTACCTTTCAAAGATATCTGCTTCTCAGTTCTTTAGCTTGGTTTTTAATTCCAGTATTTTAAAAGTAATTTGTCGATGTCCATATTGTCAGTATGAATGACATATGAGATAATGTGCTATGTAGTTGATTAAGTCCTCAGAAGCTTAAAAAAATTGGTCTATTTATTTTGTTGATTTTATTGTTCATCTGCTTGCAAGGATGAACTTCTAAATCATGGAGTTTAGTGGAAAGAAATAATAATGGTTAAAAAATGAAGAACTGAAGAACCATACCTACATAAACTCCATTTTTGGATGCTTCTTCCAGAGCATCATCAACTGTTTTTTTCAGATCGATTATTTTTGCACCCCGTTTAACAGAATTGCAGGTTAGGACTGCTTTAGGTTTGCAGTCTACAATTCGTTGAGCAAGGGAATCAGCTGAATATCCAGAAAATACAACCTAGAAATCATGGTAAATACAAATGAAATCATCAATTAGTAAGGTTATATCAAAATAAGTAGAACACAAGCAGTTATTATTCTCATGGCAAGAGTTATCCAATCATACATACCGAATGAATGGCACCAATGCGAGCACAGGCCAGCATTGCTATTGGCAGTTCTGTTAACATGGGCAAATAAATTGCCACTGCATCTCCTTTCTTGACACCGACATCTTTCAAGTAGTTGGAAAGCTATACAAAAGAATAGAAGAATAAATCAGATACAAAACCTTTGTTTAGCAGTTTGCAGTAGATTTTTGCAGGACAAGGGAAAAAAAAGAAATATTGTTTTATCTAGGAATCATATACCTTTTAGGCTGCCAATCAACTGTAAAGTTCATCATTTACCAAGCTGGTAATCCACTGTAATAAGAAATCCCTCACAACAATAATGAATGTCGATAAAATACTAATGGGATTGATGTTGTGATTGGTATATCAGTATATACAACTTGACAACATAGAATTTGTTATCCAAATTCTCAAGTCATTCCTTTGTATGAGGACTCACTTTGGTGAAGGGCTCTTATTCAGCTTAGGTATTATTCAATATTATAGAAACCTGTCTTAGTCAGCTGTTAACATAGTTTGTGATAGTCTCGAGGCATAAGTGTCTTGCCAAAAAATAACTGGTTGGCCCTTAGGTGTTCATGACAGTTGGCAGAGCAGGCTGTTCTAGTATGGAATGAATTTGGGGAAAACAGCATATTCTTTGTAAAATCAAATAATTGTCATTATCTAGTAGCACATTTTATTGAGCTTCAATGGTGATTCTTGCTCAAAATTTTGACCTAGCCTGTTCTGAAGAGTGTGTGGATTCGACATAATTTAATAGATTGTATTCAGTGCAACTAGTCTAAAGGGCAGGGCAGCTTAAATAGCAGGAGGTTGGCATCACCAATATGATTATTCTCAAAATCCTAGGGATGGCACCAGCATATTCATAATTTGCACTAGTATCTAACATTAAATCTAGAAACAATTACAAGGGCGAACAGATGCAACATCAGCAGCTGCCATAAGACTGGCTAAAAGCCATATGCAACTGGATAAACTTGCTTGCAAACATATAATTAGAATGGAAATTAACAACTAAAATTTCTGATGAACAAAGTAGCTGACACAGGCCATCAAGTACCCAAGGTACATCAGATAAGAATAACTATCAAGAAAATACAACAGATAGCTCAACAACCCATAAAGAATCATCGCAATCAATCTGGCAGCAATGAGTTGACAGATGTGTTGAAAAATATTCCAACTCCCATGATATTACAAAAATAAAAACTGCAAAGCATAAACTCGAGGAGCAAAGGTATTGGAAGAATGATTGCACACATTTAAATGTGTGTTGCTTGTATTTGTTATTGAATGAGGAAACAGTGGCAGTTGTAATTTACATTGTACATATCTTTTTAGACATAAGTAATATGGTGATATTACATCAACACAAGTAATAAGTTTCTCCATCTGTACAAAGTATGGTCCAACATTATATCATATCAAATATTTCCTCAAGGACCAAACCCACGACAATTTGAATTTTATCCAAGTATTTGACCAAGACAATAGCACCAAGAATTCATTATATCAACGTATAGCTTCTGAGATACACAGTAGTAGAGACAAATATCACCAATGTCAACCAATTGCAGAATGAAGTGATGATGAACCTCAATGTCCTTAGTGTAAGCATGATAGTTGAGTTGTTCATCAACTTCAAAACTTGAGTAGAATGGTAATTTGAAAAATTAATAGTAATGGTTTTCCAATTAATCTTTATGAATATTATCCAAGCCTTGAGTAGAGTACCTCGTGCTATGGTTGTTTGAAATCTTTGGATGAATAAATGCTAAGACCAACAAGTTAGGAAAAATGTGTCATAAAACATGATAGGATATTCCAATGTTGACTTATTACGTATAGAAGAAAATAAATAGTCTATTATTAATGTTATAGGTTTTTCTAACATAGTACATTAATTGAATGATGATTTATAATTCTCTGGAAACTAAAATAAGATTGTATGAACATGGTAAGGATAGGCATGTTACAGCATGTAATGAAATGACAACTTGATAATAAATAATTTGAGTAGATGACCTATTTAGCAATAGAGATTCTATATTGGGTGTTCCTTCTTGTACAACTTGGTAATGTAGCATAGGGTATGCGGTCATCTGATAAGAATGTAATAATTTTACTTGGGACAAATGATATACATTTTGGGAAAATCAAAGAATAAATATTTATTTATAGGATATCTTGTTTTATCTCTCTTTATCATTGCTTATAAGGGAAAGAATCTTGTTGCACTTATGATAAAAATATAAAGGTAATATTTTGATGAAATATTGAAAAGAATGACACTTGTGTAGTCATACAAAGTAAATGCCAAACCTTGTATTATTGTGCATTTGGTAGAATCAGTATGGGATTGTATTTTGGAATGAGAATGGGAATCTCAGATGGTATATTACTGCCTCCACAGGTTTGCCACTGCTCTCCAATGAGGATACAACAGCATGGGTAGATCAACTGGACTGAAAACTAGGTCAAAAATTGTAAGTCCCTTGTCAAATTTAGTTGCCTTTGCACTTTGTGTGTGTGAAAATTAAGTAAATATTTAACAGAATTTTGCCACAAGAGTAGTATATTACATAATCCTCAGGCAGTTCTACAATGAGGTATATGTTCGTTATGTCAAATTTCTCCCACTGCCATATCGTTCTCTTTTATTGTCTCATAAAATCATTATGTATATCTCATGTGTGCTCAATAGATGTCTTGCATTTTCTTTCATTTTTAATATGCCACTTATCTGCATTGTTTTCCAGTGTACACTATTATCCTATTTTAGTTAATTTCTATTTACTTCTGAGCTACTTTCCACACTTCATGCAATGGTTCTACTCCATCTAATTACTTCCTTCGCTCTTGTAATTGGAACTCTATAAATGAAAGTGCATTTCCCAGTCAGTACAGACTACATGGGTGATAAATTAGTTTATAGTTTTTCTTCTCAAATAGGTATACTTCTTAATGAATCTCAGGTTCTACAATGAGAACATTTTGACTACTGTCCACATCATCAAAAAGTTTAAAAATTGTTCAGATATTTATGAGTATGAAAAGAGAGATTGTATTGAGGTAGCCTTTGCTTGGATTTTTAATTATTTTGAATTATTTAATTTTTTTGGAAATAGTCATGTTTCTCAATACTAAGTTACCAAACATTACTAATTATGGACAGTTATTCTGCACGTAATGTTTTTACTACTGGTGCCCAGAGTTGAAGCAAAATAATATCCCTATTTGCACACCAAACACTAGTTTCTCTACAAGAGTTAAGGTACTCCATTTGTTTTCCTTAATATGATTACATTACTCCCATCTGTGCAGAAATTTTTTATTTCTATGGGTCTAAGACAAATAAGTGAAGTCATGGGACATTAACATGCCACAGCCAGTCATATAGGTCCCAAATCCTTTGAAATGACAATCTACTACCAGTAGCATATGGTTCTTCTCAAATAAAACTGCATGGCAACATATAGATGTATTCTCGTCGAGTTGAAGTTCACAGATCAAATTAAATTAGTATTTTGTACAACACTAGATGATAAGCAACTGATACCTGGCAAACCTTCATATGCAGTTCATTATAGGTTAAACATTCATCACAACCAGGGTCATTTCCCTCCCAATAAATTGCAATGTCATTTCCTTTTCCGGCCTTAATATTTCTGTCTAATGCATTATAGCATATGTTTGTAACTCCACCTTTGAACCACTGACAAGAAAATTACATAGTATCAGAGCATGTCTCATAATACCTCAAACACCAATTATAGCACTTTAGAATAATAAATTGGTCAAAATCAAGAGTAGTTAAGGTAAATGCACATAAGAGTAGATTTGATTAAAATGCTCTAGAGGTAGCTAGCAGTTTTCTTGTAAAAATCGACTTAGATTATATTAAAATTCTTTTTGAACTTACCTCAACTTTTATTTGTCCATTGCGCACATCAAAATTCTGAGAGCAAATTTTTGAGTCCCATTTAGCATTCCAGTGAAATTGAGATGCAATATCAGCCCAAAAACCAGCTGGATCCTGGATAGATCTATTGTACATAGCACGATACTGAAAATTTGAGCAACAAATGAAAATATGTCAGCTTAATCAAATAATCCTGGTGCTCCTGGCAATGTTAGAAAACATAAATGAGATGGTCAAATGCATACAAGAAAAAACTAGACACTAGCAAGACTCATACCATAACCCCAAGTAACTTAATTATTCTGGCAATCATAATAAATTCCTGAAGGCTAAAGTCTATCTGTAAATTTACAAGGAATCCAGTTTAAATTGAACAGTCTTAGAATTGAAAAATTACAAAGGATGTGAAAAATGTCAATTTAACTTATATCAATGTTTTTCGATAAAATGAAGAATCTTCAATGCAATGATCTGAACATTGAGATGTCTGATAGGAGATTGTTGAGAAAATGATTCATCTAGAATTTTACATACAATAACTCACAAATTCCATTCTATGTATTCTGAGTTTTCCAAAAGGTCAACTCCAGTTCCCTTAATTAGTGAAGATTCTAACCACAATCTGTTGAAAAGATCGATAAATTTATAATTTGAAAATGTGTGCTGAAGATGTAATCTAGCTTTCTTATCCTTAAATATTGCTATCAGCAAACAGTAAAATGAAAATTGTGTGGCCAAATTAGATGTGTTATTGATAAAATCTTCAATCTTATGGTTTGCAGCACTTTGGAGAAGTTTCTATAACCTAAACAGAAAAATGAGTGTTCCACAAGGAGCCATTCCCACCTCTGCCCTTCCCGCCCAAGAAACCCCCATTTCAGAGATAGTGATGTCCCCAGGATGCAACATTGAGAATCACACACCCCCTGCCACCACTCCATCACCACCGATAGGGTGGGATCCCCTTACAAAGCAAGGAATGTCATTGGATATTTCATCCTACAAGGGGAGACCAAGTGGCTGTCAGCTGTCCCGTGGACAGCCAAGAGTCCCCCTTCCAAAGAATCATTCAAAAATATTTTATTTTTCAAAAAACACATTTAAAAAAAATAAATTATCTACTTGCCTTACCTAATATGGAAGTAGGCCTCTCCAGCATTCAACATTCCCTAGAAAACTATAAATATGATAGCTCACCCTCAATTGAGATCACAATCAATGATTTGCCATTTATATTTAGCATGAGCTTGTGAATTGTCATCCATCAAGGTAGGAATTTAAAACTCAAATATAATGTGTTTGGGGTTGCAATATTCTTTCAAATAATGTATATGTCAATGAGTGAATCATGTAGTTGTTTCTTTTGTTTTTTTCCAAACTTCAAGGTTCTTAAATGTTTTATTTTTTATTTCAAAATTTGAATTTATGAATGTTGTCCTCAAGCTTACAAAATTCTAAATACTGTTTTAGGGTTAATAAATATTGTGCATCTTGTTTTAAAAAGTTCCTTTAGGGTCATTTTTTTTTTTAAGTTTACATGCATAAAGATTAATTTCCAGGTTACATGTCCTACTATGGATTTGGGTTTAGGTTCACAAATTCAATCAAAAACATTTTGGGGGTTGGGTTTGTTTTAGGTTCATCCATACAAAGAAAATATAAAAATAAAAAAGTGTATATATATTTGCAGCAGTAATTAAGTTCAGAATACCACATAGCATCATATATCGTATAATAAACAAAACCACCATAAAAACAAAAAATATTACAATGTTGTACAACCTAAGTTGGCCTAGTGGTAGAGAACTTGTGTTCTTAAAAGAGAGGTCAGAAGTTCAAATCCCAAAAGGGGTAAGGTATGTACACCTCATCGGCATTGGCCCATTACCTATCAAAAAAAAAAAAAATATTACAATGTCAATTAGTCAAACTCAAATATCATGATATATATTAATATTAAAAAATAATAATATCAAGTGTCAATAATCAACCATCACTGATCTATGATCATATGGGTCTTTCAAAATGTCAGCACCACCATCTATATTAGATGATGTAGGTGCTGGTATATTAGAAGAACCACAAACAGTGCCACTAGCATTGGCACTCGTGTGCTCACTAGCTAGCTCGTCTTCAACATCAAAGGCTGCAAGGTGGGAGGTGGAAATATACAAGTCAATATGCTCTATCTTGATCCCACTTCCTTGTTGCCACTCTGCTTGTGTGAAGGAATATGCAAATTTGAACGCATATACACTAAGTTTTCTACCTTTTTGAGTGTATTCATTTGCACTTTACTAAGTGTATTAGAGAGTATGTGCTCCAATTCCTCTTATATGTGGATGAAATAGCAACCTATTGATACAAAAATAGAGACTTACGAGTTATAAAATTTGAATTATAAAATAAAAAATGAATCTTAAGAGATAAGACATTTTTTTGTAAAACTTAATTTTATCGCAAGAGTTTGTATGTGTTGGAATGATTGGCCGTGGAAACACCACAAACTATGAGCATCTACCTTATACTTTTCACAAAGTTCATGAATATTAAAGTAGTTCGAGCATACAAAATCCATGAACTCAATACTAATTGCACCCTGCATGTCAAGATCAATTAAGATTCTACGAAGTGTTGCCTTGTACACTTAGGTGACATTCACATCTCTATATGGGGCAATTGTTGCCAATACAAAAAGAACCTCAGCATTATAGTATTTGGAATCAATGCAAAGACAAGAAGACATAGCAAGGTGGTCATTTTGTTCCATTTCTCTTCAATAGTCTTGTGTAGTTGTTTGAAAATAGTTTCTTTAAGATCTTGCTCTTTTGCATCATGATGGCTTTCATATTCTCAATTAGTGAGTCAATGCTATTATATCTCTCCCAAACAAGGCCCATCCATGTTAGTATAATGGATCATACTCAATATGAGCTCGGTGATACTGAGGAGATATTCAACACAATCCCACCAATTATCATCTAGGATCATCCGCATAATAGTTTCTGCCCTTGTAGTGCTAGATTGCCTCCATAAGGACCAATTTGGGTTGATGACCATGCTAGAGAGTACCTCTTGAATCTTCACAAATCATCTCAAGGTACATGTGTTAGAGGCAAAAAAGGCTCAACAAACTATATGAAAATCAAATTAAAATAAAATTATAAATTTAACTAAATTGAAACATATTTATTAAAATAAATCTTATTGCTTC